>NW_025963946.1:2003536-2461036 GCF_023055435.1 Haliotis rufescens
ACACCTATAAGGGGTCGTTAGGGAAATACAACTGTTTGAAGGTGTCCAAATTGACGTCAGAGGCCTCTGTTAGAGTGCTACCGCACGCGCATGCGCGACACCATTGTGGTTATTTTAACACAGTTGGATAGCCAATGTATCCCTTTCAATGTTTCCAAAAGATTTGAAAAGATTTGGTTATTGCAAAGTGTTTCAAGAGACCTGCACATTTACTCCCAAAACGAAAATTGGCGCGTTTCTCAAAAACACAAGGCAGGACAATGTCTTTTCGATTTGGTGACTTGGAAGTCCTTTTGCTGGAGAGTTGAAAAACACATTTTTCTTAAATATGAAGCGATTTTAGTGCATGATGGCTCGTTGGAAAGCTCTTCAAATTCTGAGACGTTCGATACCAAATCCGACACACCTATAAGGGGTCGTTAGGGAAATACAACTGTTTGAAGGTGTCCAAATTGACGTCAGAGGCCTCTGTTAAAGTGCTACCGCACGCGCATGCGCGACACCATTGTGGTTATTTTAACACAGTTGGATAGCCAATGTATCCCTTTCAATGTTTCCAAAAGATTTGAAAAGATTTGGTTATTGCAAAGTGTTTCAAGAGACCTGCACATTTACTCCCAAAACGAAAATTGGCGCGTTTCTTAAACACACAAGGCAGGACAATGTCTTTTCGATTTGGTGACTTGGAAGTCCTTTTGCTTGAGAGGTGAAAAACACATTTTTCTTAAATATGAAGCGATTTTAGTGCATGATGGCTCGTTGGAAAGCTCTTCAAATTCTGAGACGTTTGATACCAAATCCGACACACCTATAAGGGGTCGTTAGGGAAATACAACTGTTTGAAGGTGTCCAAATTGACGTCAGTGGCCTCTGTTAGAGTGCTACCGCACGCGCATGCGCGACACCATTGTGGTTATTTTAACACAGTTGGATAGCCAATGTATCCCTTTCAATGTTTCCAAAAGATTTGAAAAGATTTGGTTATTGCAAAGTGTTTCAAGAGACCTGTACATTTACTCCCAAAACGAAAATTGGCGCGTTTCTCAAACACACAAGGCAGGACAATGTCTTTTCGATTTGGTGACTTGGAAGTCCTTTTGCTGGAGAGGTGAAAAACACATTTTTCTTAAATATGAAGCGATTTCAGTGCATGATGGCTCGTTGGAAAGCTCTTCAAATTCTGACAGGTTTGATACCAAATCCGACACACCTATAAGGGGTCGTTAGGGAAATACAACTGTTTGAAGGTGTCCAAATTGACGTCAGAGGCCTCTGTTAGAGTGCTACCGCACGCGCATGCGCGACACCATTGTGGTTATCTTAACACAGTTGGATAGCCAATGTATCCCTTTCAATGTTTCCAAAAGATTTGAAAAGATTTGGTTATTGCAAAGTGTTTCAAGAGACCTGTACATTTACTCCCAAAACGACAATTGGCGCGTTTCTCAAACACACAAGGCAGGACAATGTCTTTTCGATTTGGTGACTTGGAAGTCCTTTTGCTGGAGAGGTGAAAAACACATTTTTCTTAAATATGAAGCGATTTTAGTGCATGATGGCTCGTTGGAAAGCTCTTCAAATTATGACAGGTTTGATACCAAATCCGACACACCTATAAGGGGTCGTTAGGGAAATACAACTGTTTGAAGGTGTCCAAATTGACGTCAGAGGCCTCTGTTAGAGTACTACCGCACGCGCATGCGCGACACCATTGTGGTTATTTTAACACAGTTGGATAGCCAATGTATCCCTTTCAATGTTTCCAAAAGATTTGAAAAGATTTGGTTATTGCAAAGTGTTTCAAGAGACCTGCACATTTACTCCCAAAACGAAAATTGGCGCGTTTCTCAAACACACAAGGCAGGACAATGTCTTTTCGATTTGGTGACTTGGAAGTCCTTTTGCTGGAAAGGTGAAAAACACATTTTTCTTAAATATGAAGCGATTTTAGTGCATGATGGCTCGTTGGAAAGCTCTTCAAATTCTGAGACGTTTGATACCAAATCCGACACACCTATAAGGGGTCGTTAGGGAAATACAACTGTTTGAAGGTGTCCAAATTGACGTCAGAGGCCTCTGTAAGGGTGCTACCGCACGCGCATGCGCTTCACCATTGTGGTTATTTTAACACAGTTGGATAGCCAATGTATCCCTTTCAATGTTTCCAAAAGATTTGAAAAGATTTGGTTATTGCAAAGTGTTTCAAGAGACCTGTACATTTACTCCCAAAACGAAAATTGGCGCGTTTCTCAAACACACAAGGCAGGACAATGTCTTTTCGATTTGGTGACTTGGAAGTCCTTTTGCTGGAGAGGTGAAAAACACATTTTTCTTAAATATGAAGCGATTTTAGTGCATGATGGCTCGTTGGAAAGCTCTTCAAATTCTGACAGGTTTGATACCAAATCCGACACACCTATAAGGGGTCGTTAGGGAAATACAACTGTTTGAAGGTGTCCAAATTGACGTCAGAGGCCTCTGTTAGAGTACTACCGCACGCGCATGCGCGACACCATTGTGGTTATTTTAACACAGTTGGATAGCCAATGTATCCCTTTCAATGTTTCCAAAAGATTTGAAAATATTTGGTTATTGCAAAGTGTTTCAAGAGACCTGCACATTTACTCCCAAAACGAAAATTGGCGCGTTTCTCAAACACACAAGGCAGGACAATGTCTTTTCGATTTGGTGACTTGGAAGTCCTTTTGCTGGAAAGGTGAAAAACACATTTTTCTTAAATATGAAGCGATTTTAGTGCATGATGGCTCGTTGGAAAGCTCTTCAAATTCTGAGACGTTTGATACCAAATCCGACACACCTATAAGGGGTCGTTAGGGAAATACAACTGTTTGAAGGTGTCCAAATTGACGTCAGAGGCCTCTGTTAGAGTGCTACCGCACGCGCATGCGCGACACCATTGTGGTTATTTTAACACAGTTGGATAGCCAATGTATCCCTTTCAATGTTTCCAAAAGATTTGAAAAGATTTGGTTATTGCAAAGTGTTTCAAGAGACCTGCACATTTACTCCCAAAACGAAAATTGGCGCGTTCCTCAAACACACAAGGCAGGACAATGTCTTTTCGATTTGGTGACTTGGAAGTCCTTTTGCTGGAGAGGTGAAAAACACAATTTTTCTTAAATATGAAGCGATTTTAGTGCATGATGGCTCGTTGGAAAGCTCTTCAAATTCTGAGACGTTTGATACCAAATCCGACACACCTATAAGGGGTCGTTAGGGAAATACAACTGTTTGAAGGTGTCCAAATTGACGTCAGAGGCCTCTGTTAGAGTGCTACCGCACGCGCATGCGCGACACCATTGTGGTTATTTTAACACAGTTGGATAGCCAATGTATCCCTTTCAATGTTTCCAAAAGATTTGAAAAGATTTGGTTATTGCAAAGTGTTTCAAGAGACCTGCACATTTACTCCCAAAACGAAAATTGGCGCGTTTCTCAAACACACAAGGCAGGACAATGTCTTTTCGATTTGGTGACTTGGAAGTCCTTTTGCTGGAAAGGTGAAAAACACATTTTTCTTAAATATGAAGCGATTTTAGTGCATGATGGCTCGTTGGAAAGCTCTTCAAATTCTGAGACGTTTGATACCAAATCCGACACACCTATAAGGGGTCGTTAGGGAAATACAACTGTTTGAAGGTGTCCAAATTGACGTCAGAGGCCTCTGTTAGAGTGCTACCGCACGCGCATGCGCGACACCATTGTGGTTATTTTAACACAGTTGGATAGCTAATGTATCCCTTTCAATGTTTCCAAAAGATTTGAAAAGATTTGGTTATTGCAAAGTGTTTCAAGAGACCTGCACATTTACTCCCAAAACGAAAATTGGCGCGTTCCTCAAACACACAAGGCAGGACAATGTCTTTTCGATTTGGTGACTTGGAAGTCCTTTTGCTGGAGAGGTGAAAAACACATTTTTCTTAAATATGAAGCGATTTCAGTGCATGATGGCTCGTTGGAAAGCTCTTCAAATTCTGACAGGTTTGATACCAAATCCGACACACCTATAAGGGGTCGTTAGGGAAATACAACTGTTTGAAGGTGTCCAAATTGACGTCAGAGGCCTCTGTTAGAGTGCTACCGCACGCGCATGCGCGACACCATTGTGGTTATCTTAACACAGTTGGATAGCCAATGTATCCCTTTCAATGTTTCCAAAAGATTTGAAAAGATTTGGTTATTGCAAAGTGTTTCAAGAGACCTGTACATTTACTCCCAAAACGACAATTGGCGCGTTTCTCAAACACACAAGGCAGGACAATGTCTTTTCGATTTGGTGACTTGGAAGTCCTTTTGCTGGAGAGGTGAAAAACACATTTTTCTTAAATATGAAGCGATTTTAGTGCATGATGGCTCGTTGGAAAGCTCTTCAAATTCTGACAGGTTTGATACCAAATCCGACACACCTATAAGGGGTCGTTAGGGAAATACAACTGTTTGAAGGTGTCCAAATTGACGTCAGAGGCCTCTGTTAGAGTACTACCGCACGCGCATGCGCGACACCATTGTGGTTATTTTAACACAGTTGGATAGCCAATGTATCCCTTTCAATGTTTCCAAAAGATTTGAAAAGATTTGGTTATTGCAAAGTGTTTCAAGAGACCTGCACATTTACTCCCAAAACGAAAATTGGCGCGTTTCTCAAACACACAAGGCAGGACAATGTCTTTTCGATTTGGTGACTTGGAAGTCCTTTTGCTGGAAAGGTGAAAAACACATTTTTCTTAAATATGAAGCGATTTTAGTGCATGATGGCTCGTTGGAAAGCTCTTCAAATTCTGAGACGTTTGATACCAAATCCGACACACCTATAAGGGGTCGTTAGGGAAATACAACTGTTTGAAGGTGTCCAAATTGACGTCAGAGGCCTCTGTAAGGTTGCTACCGCACGCGCATGCGCTTCACCATTGTGGTTATTTTAACACAGTTGGATAGCCAATGTATCCCTTTCAATGTTTCCAAAAGATTTGAAAAGATTTGGTTATTGCAAAGTGTTTCAAGAGACCTGTACATTTACTCCCAAAACGAAAATTGGCGCGTTTCTCAAACACACAAGGCAGGACAATGTCTTTTCGATTTGGTGACTTGGAAGTCCTTTTGCTGGAGAGGTGAAAAACACATTTTTCTTAAATATGAAGCGATTTCAGTGCATGATGGCTCGTTGGAAAGCTCTTCAAATTCTGAGACGTTTGATACCAAATCCGACACACCTATAAGGGGTCGTTAGGGAAATACAACTGTTTGAAGGTGTCCAAATTGACGTCAGAGGCCTCTGTTAGAGTGCTACCGCACGCGCATGCGCGACACCATTGTGGTTATCTTAACACAGTTGGATAGCCAATGTATCCCTTTCAATGTTTCCAAAAGATTTGAAAAGATTTGGTTATTGCAAAGTGTTTCAAGAGACCTGTACATTTACTCCCAAAACGAAAATTGGCGCGTTTCTCAAACACACAAGGCAGGACAATGTCTTTTCGATTTGGTGACTTGGAAGTCCTTTTGCTGGAGAGGTGAAAAACACATTTTTCTTAAATATGAAGCGATTTTAGTGCATGATGGCTCGTTGGAAAGCTCTTCAAATTCTGACAGGTTTGATACCAAATCCGACACACCTATAAGGGGTCGTTAGGGAAATACAACTGTTTGAAGGTGTCCAAATTGACGTCAGAGGCCTCTGTTAGAGTACTACCGCACGCGCATGCGCGACACCATTGTGGTTATTTTAACACAGTTGGATAGCCAATGTATCCCTTTCAATGTTTCCAAAAGATTTGAAAATATTTGATTATTGCAAAGTGTTTCAAGAGACCTGCACATTTACTCCCAAAACGAAAATTGGCGCGTTTCTCAAACACACAAGGCAGGACAATGTCTTTTCGATTTGGTGACTTGGAAGTCCTTTTGCTGGAAAGGTGAAAAACACATTTTTCTTAAATATGAAGCGATTTTAGTGCATGATGGCTCGTTGGAAAGCTCTCCAAATTCTGAGACGTTTGATACCAAATCCGACACACCTATAAGGGGTCGTTAGGGAAATACAACTGTTTGAAGGTGTCCAAATTGACGTCAGAGGCCTCTGTTAGAGTGCTACCGCACGCGCATGCGCGACACCATTGTGGTTATTTTAACACAGTTGGATAGCCAATGTATCCCTTTCAATGTTTCCAAAAGATTTGAAAAGATTTGGTTATTGCAAAGTGTTTCAAGAGACCTGCACATTTACTCCCAAAACGAAAATTGGCGCGTTTCTCAAACACACAAGGCAGGACAATGTCTTTTCGATTTGGTGACTTGGAAGTCCTTTTGCTGGAGAGGTGAAAAACACAATTTTTCTTAAATATGAAGCGATTTTAGTGCATGATGGCTCGTTGGAAAGCTCTTCAAATTCTGAGACGTTTGTTTCCAAATCCGACACACCTATAAGGGGTCGTTAGGGAAATACAACTGTTTGAAGGTGTCCAAATTGACGTCAGAGGCCTCTGTTAAAGTGCTACCGCACGCGCATGCGCGACACCATTGTGGTTATTTTAACACAGTTGGATAGCCAATGTATCCCTTTCAATGTTTCCAAAAGATTTGAAAAGATTTGGTTATTGCAAAGTGTTTCAAGAGACCTGCACATTTACTCCCAAAACGAAAATTGGCGCGTTTCTCAAACACACAAGGCAGGACAATGTCTTTTCGATTTGATGACTTGGAAGTCCTTTTGCTGGAAAGGTGAAAAACACATTTTTCTTAAATATGAAGCGATTTTAGTGCATGATGGCTCGTTGGAAAGCTCTTCAAATTCTGAGACGTTTGATACCAAGTCCGACACACCTATAAGGGGTCGTTAGGGAAATACAACTGTTTGAAGGTGTCCAAATTGACGTCAGAGGCCTCTGTTAGAGTGCTACCGCACGCGCATGCGCGACACCATTGTGGTTATTTTAACACAGTTGGATAGCCAATGTATCCCTTTCAATGTTTCCAAAAGATTTGAAAAGATTTGGTTATTGCAAAGTGTTTCAAGAGACCTGCACATTTACTCCCAAAACGAAAATTGGCGCGTTCCTCAAACACACAAGGCAGGACAATGTCTTTTCGATTTGGTGACTTGGAAGTCCTTTTGCTGGAGAGGTGAAAAACACAATTTTTCTTAAATATGAAGCGATTTTAGTGCATGATGGCTCGTTGGAAAGCTCTTCAAATTCTGAGACGTTCGATACCAAATCCGACACACCTATAAGGGGTCGTTAGGGAAATACAACTGTTTGAAGGTGTCCAAATTGACGTCAGAGGCCTCTGTTAAAGTGCTACCGCACGCGCATGCGCGACACCATTGTGGTTATTTTAACACAGTTGGATAGCCAATGTATCCCTTTCAATGTTTCCAAAAGATTTGAAAAGATTTGGTTATTGCAAAGTGTTTCAAGAGACCTGTACATTTACTCCCAAAACGAAAATTGGCGCGTTTCTCAAACACACAAGGCAGGACAATGTCTTTTCGATTTGGTGACTTGGAAGTCCTTTTGCTGGAGAGTTGAAAAACACATTTTTCTTAAATATGAAGCGATTTTAGTGCATGATGGCTCGTTGGAAAGCTCTTCAAATTCTGAGACGTTCGATACCAAATCCGACACACCTATAAGGGGTCGTTAGGGAAATACAACTGTTTGAAGGTGTCCAAATTGACGTCAGAGGCCTCTGTTAGAGTGCTACCGCACGCGCATGCGCGACACCATTGTGGTTATTTTAACACAGTTGGATAGCCAATTATCCCTTTCAATGTTTCCAAAAGATTTGAAAAGATTTGGTTATTGCAAAGTGTTTCAAGAGACCTGCACATTTACTCCCAAAACGAAAATTGGCGCGTTTCTCAAACACACAAGGCAGGACAATGTCTTTTCGATTTGGTGACTTGGAAGTCCTTTTGCTGGAGAGTTGAAAAACACATTTTTCTTAAATATGAAGCGATTTTAGTGCATGATGGCTCGTTGGAAAGCTCTTCAAATTCTGAGACGTTCGATACCAAATCCGACACACCTATAAGGGGTCGTTAGGGAAATACAACTGTTTGAAGGTGTCCAAATTGACGTCAGAGGCCTCTGTTAGAGTGCTACCGCACGCGCATGCGCGACACCATTGTGGTTATTTTAACACAGTTGGATAGCCAATTATCCCTTTCAATGTTTCCAAAAGATTTGAAAAGATTTGGTTATTGCAAAGTGTTTCAAGAGACCTGCACATTTACTCCCAAAACGAAAATTGGCGCGTTTCTCAAACACACAAGGCAGGACAATGTCTTTTCGATTTGGTGACTTGGAAGTCCTTTTGCTGGAGAGTTGAAAAACACATTTTTCTTAAATATGAAGCGATTTTAGTGCATGATGGCTCGTTGGAAAGCTCTTCAAATTCTGAGACGTTCGATACCAAATCCGACACACCTATAAGGGGTCGTTAGGGAAATACAACTGTTTGAAGGTGTCCAAATTGACGTCAGAGGCCTCTGTTAGAGTGCTACCGCACGCGCATGCGCGACACCATTGTGGTTATTTTAACACAGTTGGATAGCCAATGTATCCCTTTCAATGTTTCCAAAAGATTTGAAAAGATTTGGTTATTGCAAAGTGTTTCAAGAGACCTGCACATTTACTCCCAAAACGAAAATTGGCGCGTTTCTTAAACACACAAGGCAGGACAATGTCTTTTCGATTTGGTGACTTGGAAGTCCTTTTGCTGGAGAGGTGAAAAACACATTTTTCTTAAATATGAAGCGATTTTAGTGCATGATGGCTCGTTGGAAAGCTCTTCAAATTCTGAGACGTTTGATACCAAATCCGACACACCTATAAGGGGTCGTTAGGGAAATACAACTGTTTGAAGGTGTCCAAATTGACGTCAGTGGCCTCTGTTAGAGTGCTACCGCACGCGCATGCGCGACACCATTGTGGTTATTTTAACACAGTTGGATAGCCAATGTATCCCTTTCAATGTTTCCAAAAGATTTGAAAAGATTTGGTTATTGCAAAGTGTTTCAAGAGACCTGTACATTTACTCCCAAAACGAAAATTGGCGCGTTTCTCAAACACACAAGGCAGGACAATGTCTTTTCGATTTGGTGACTTGGAAGTCCTTTTGCTGGAGAGTTGAAAAACACATTTTTCTTAAATATGAAGCGATTTTAGTGCATGATGGCTCGTTGGAAAGCTCTTCAAATTCTGAGACGTTCGATACCAAATCCGACACACCTATAAGGGGTCGTTAGGGAAATACAACTGTTTGAAGGTGTCCAAATTGACGTCAGAGGCCTCTGTTAGAGTGCTACCGCACGCGCATGCGCGACACCATTGTGGTTATTTTAACACAGTTGGATAGCCAATTATCCCTTTCAATGTTTCCAAAAGATTTGAAAAGATTTGGTTATTGCAAAGTGTTTCAAGAGACCTGCACATTTACTCCCAAAACGAAAATTGGCGCGTTTCTCAAACACACAAGGCAGGACAATGTCTTTTCGATTTGGTGACTTGGAAGTCCTTTTGCTGGAGAGTTGAAAAACACATTTTTCTTAAATATGAAGCGATTTTAGTGCATGATGGCTCGTTGGAAAGCTCTTCAAATTCTGAGACGTTCGATACCAAATCCGACACACCTATAAGGGGTCGTTAGGGAAATACAACTGTTTGAAGGTGTCCAAATTGACGTCAGAGGCCTCTGTTAGAGTGCTACCGCACGCGCATGCGCGACACCATTGTGGTTATTTTAACACAGTTGGATAGCCAATTATCCCTTTCAATGTTTCCAAAAGATTTGAAAAGATTTGGTTATTGCAAAGTGTTTCAAGAGACCTGCACATTTACTCCCAAAACGAAAATTGGCGCGTTTCTCAAACACACAAGGCAGGACAATGTCTTTTCGATTTGGTGACTTGGAAGTCCTTTTGCTGGAGAGTTGAAAAACACATTTTTCTTAAATATGAAGCGATTTTAGTGCATGATGGCTCGTTGGAAAGCTCTTCAAATTCTGAGACGTTCGATACCAAATCCGACACACCTATAAGGGGTCGTTAGGGAAATACAACTGTTTGAAGGTGTCCAAATTGACGTCAGAGGCCTCTGTTAGAGTGCTACCGCACGCGCATGCGCGACACCATTGTGGTTATTTTAACACAGTTGGATAGCCAATGTATCCCTTTCAATGTTTCCAAAAGATTTGAAAAGATTTGGTTATTGCAAAGTGTTTCAAGAGACCTGCACATTTACTCCCAAAACGAAAATTGGCGCGTTTCTTAAACACACAAGGCAGGACAATGTCTTTTCGATTTGGTGACTTGGAAGTCCTTTTGCTGGAGAGGTGAAAAACACATTTTTCTTAAATATGAAGCGATTTTAGTGCATGATGGCTCGTTGGAAAGCTCTTCAAATTCTGAGACGTTTGATACCAAATCCGACACACCTATAAGGGGTCGTTAGGGAAATACAACTGTTTGAAGGTGTCCAAATTGACGTCAGAGGCCTCTGTTAGAGTGCTACCGCACGCGCATGCGCGACACCATTGTGGTTATTTTAACACAGTTGGATAGCCAATGTATCCCTTTCAATGTTTCCAAAAGATTTGAAAAGATTTGGTTATTGCAAAGTGTTTCAAGAGACCTGTACATTTACTCCCAAAACGAAAATTGGCGCGTTTCTCAAACACACAAGGCAGGACAATGTCTTTTCGATTTGGTGACTTGGAAGTCCTTTTGCTGGGGAGTTGAAAAACACATTTTTCTTAAATATGAAGCGATTTTAGTGCATGATGGCTCGTTGGAAAGCTCTTCAAATTCTGAGACGTTCGATACCAAATCCGACACACCTATAAGGGGTCGTTAGGGAAATACAACTGTTTGAAGGTGTCCAAATTGACGTCAGAGGCCTCTGTTAGAGTGCTACCGCACGCGCATGCGCGACACCATTGGGGTTATTTTAACACAGTTGGATAGCCAATGTATCCCTTTCAATGTTTCCAAAAGATTTGAAAAGATTTGGTTATTGCAAAGTGTTTCAAGAGACCTGCACATTTACTCCCAAAACGAAAATTGGCGCGTTTCTCAAAAACACAAGGCAGGACAATGTCTTTTCGATTTGGTGACTTGGAAGTCCTTTTGCTGGAGAGTTGAAAAACACATTTTTCTTAAATATGAAGCGATTTTAGTGCATGATGGCTCGTTGGAAAGCTCTTCAAATTCTGACACGTTTGATACCAAATCCGACACACCTATAAGGGGTCGTTAGGGAAATACAACTGTTTGAAGGTGTCCAAATTGACGTCAGAGGCCTCTGTAAGGGTGCTACCGCACGCGCATGCGCTACACCATTGTGGTTATTTTAACACAGTTGGATAGCCAATGTATCCCTTTCAATGTTTCCAAAAGATTTGAAAAGATTTGGTTATTGCAAAGTGTTTCAAGAGACCTGTACATTTACTCCCAAAACGAAAATTGGCGCGTTTCTCAAACACACAAGGCAGGACAATGTCTTTTCGATTTGGTGACTTGGAAGTCCTTTTGCTGGAGAGGTGAAAAACACATTTTTCTTAAATATGAAGCGATTTCAGTGCATGATGGCTCGTTGGAAAGCTCTTCAAATTCTGAGACGTTTGATACCAAATCCGACACACCTATAAGGGGTCGTTAGGGAAATACAACTGTTTGAAGGTGTCCAAATTGACGTCAGAGGCCTCTGTTAGAGTGCTACCGCACGCGCATGCGCGACACCATTGTGGTTATCTTAACACAGTTGGATAGCCAATGTATCCCTTTCAATGTTTCCAAAAGATTTGAAAAGATTTGGTTATTGCAAAGTGTTTCAAGAGACCTGTACATTTACTCCCAAAACGACAATTGGCGCGTTTCTCAAACACACAAGGCAGGACAATGTCTTTTCGATTTGGTGACTTGGAAGTCCTTTTGCTGGAGAGGTGAAAAACACATTTTTCTTAAATATGAAGCGATTTTAGTGCATGATGGCTCGTTGGAAAGCTCTTCAAATTCTGACAGGTTTGATACCAAATCCGACACACCTATAAGGGGTCGTTAGGGAAATACAACTGTTTGAAGGTGTCCAAATTGACGTCAGAGGCCTCTGTTAGAGTACTACCGCACGCGCATGCGCGACACCATTGTGGTTATTTTAACACAGTTGGATAGCCAATGTATCCCTTTCAATGTTTCCAAAAGATTTGAAAATATTTGGTTATTGCAAAGTGTTTCAAGAGACCTGCACATTTACTCCCAAAACGAAAATTGGCGCGTTTCTCAAACACACAAGGCAGGACAATGTCTTTTCGATTTGGTGACTTGGAAGTCCTTTTGCTGGAGAGGTGAAAAACACATTTTTCTTAAATATGAAGCGATTTCAGTGCATGATGGCTCGTTGGAAAGCTCTTCAAATTCTGAGACGTTTGATACCAAATCCGACACACCTATAAGGGGTCGTTAGGGAAATACAACTGTTTGAAGGTGTCCAAATTGACGTCAGAGGCCTCTGTTAGAGTGCTACCGCACGCGCATGCGCGACACCATTGTGGTTATCTTAACACAGTTGGATAGCCAATGTATCCCTTTCAATGTTTCCAAAAGATTTGAAAAGATTTGGTTATTGCAAAGTGTTTCAAGAGACCTGTACATTTACTCCCAAAACGACAATTGGCGCGTTTCTCAAACACACAAGGCAGGACAATGTCTTTTCGATTTGGTGACTTGGAAGTCCTTTTGCTGGAGAGGTGAAAAACACATTTTTCTTAAATATGAAGCGATTTTAGTGCATGATGGCTCGTTGGAAAGCTCTTCAAATTCTGACAGGTTTGATACCAAATCCGACACACCTATAAGGGGTCGTTAGGGAAATACAACTGTTTCAAGGTGTCCAAATTGACGTCAGAGGCCTCTGTTAGAGTACTACCGCACGCGCATGCGCGACACCATTGTGGTTATTTTAACACAGTTGGATAGCCAATTATCCCTTTCAATGTTTCCAAAAGATTTGAAAAGATTTGGTTATTGCAAAGTGTTTCAAGAGACCTGCACATTTACTCCCAAAACGAAAATTGGCGCGTTTCTCAAACACACAAGGCAGGACAATGTCTTTTCGATTTGGTGACTTGGAAGTCCTTTTGCTGGAGAGTTGAAAAACACATTTTTCTTAAATATGAAGCGATTTTAGTGCATGATGGCTCGTTGGAAAGCTCTTCAAATTCTGAGACGTTCGAAACCAAATCCGACACACCTATAAGGGGTCGTTAGGGAAATACAACTGTTTGAAGGTGTCCAAATTGACGTCAGAGGCCTCTGTTAGAGTGCTACCGCACGCGCATGCGCGACACCATTGTGGTTATTTTAACACAGTTGGATAGCCAATTATCCCTTTCAATGTTTCCAAAAGATTTGAAAAGATTTGGTTATTGCAAAGTGTTTCAAGAGACCTGCACATTTACTCCCAAAACGAAAATTGGCGCGTTTCTCAAACACACAAGGCAGGACAATGTCTTTTCGATTTGGTGACTTGGAAGTCCTTTTGCTGGAGAGTTGAAAAACACATTTTTCTTAAATATGAAGCGATTTTAGTGCATGATGGCTCGTTGGAAAGCTCTTCAAATTCTGAGACGTTCGATACCAAATCCGACACACCTATAAGGGGTCGTTAGGGAAATACAACTGTTTGAAGGTGTCCAAATTGACGTCAGAGGCCTCTGTTAGAGTGCTACCGCACGCGCATGCGCGACACCATTGTGGTTATTTTAACACAGTTGGATAGCCAATGTATCCCTTTCAATGTTTCCAAAAGATTTGAAAAGATTTGGTTATTGCAAAGTGTTTCAAGAGACCTGCACATTTACTCCCAAAACGAAAATTGGCGCGTTTCTTAAACACACAAGGCAGGACAATGTCTTTTCGATTTGGTGACTTGGAAGTCCTTTTGCTGGAGAGGTGAAAAACACATTTTTCTTAAATATGAAGCGATTTTAGTGCATGATGGCTCGTTGGAAAGCTCTTCAAATTCTGAGACGTTTGATACCAAATCCGACACACCTATAAGGGGTCGTTAGGGAAATACAACTGTTTGAAGGTGTCCAAATTGACGTCAGAGGCCTCTGTTAGAGTGCTACCGCACGCGCATGCGCTACACCATTGTGGTTATTTTAACACAGTTGGATAGCCAATGTATCCCTTTCAATGTTTCCAAAAGATTTGAAAAGATTTGGTTATTGCAAAGTGTTTCAAGAGACCTGTACATTTACTCCCAAAACGAAAATTGGCGCGTTTCTCAAACACACAAGGCAGGACAATGTCTTTTCGATTTGGTGACTTGGAAGTCCTTTTGCTGGAGAGGTGAAAAACACATTTTTCTGAAATATGAAGCGATTTTAGTGCATGATGGCTCGTTGGAAAGCTCTTCAAATTCTGAGACGTTCGATACCAAATCCGACACACCTATAAGGGGTCGTTAGGGAAATACAACTGTTTGAAGGTGTCCAAATTGACGTCAGAGGCCTCTGTTAGAGTGCTACCGCACGCGCATGCGCGACACCATTGGGGTTATTTTAACACAGTTGGATAGCCAATGTATCCCTTTCAATGTTTCCAAAAGATTTGAAAAGATTTGGTTATTGCAAAGTGTTTCAAGAGACCTGCACATTTACTCCCAAAACGAAAATTGGCGCGTTTCTCAAAAACACAAGGCAGGACAATGTCTTTTCGATTTGGTGACTTGGAAGTCCTTTTGCTGGAGAGTTGAAAAACACATTTTTCTTAAATATGAAGCGATTTTAGTGCATGATGGCTCGTTGGAAAGCTCTTCAAATTCTGACACGTTTGATACCAAATCCGACACACCTATAAGGGGTCGTTAGGGAAATACAACTGTTTGAAGGTGTCCAAATTGACGTCAGAGGCCTCTGTAAGGGTGCTACCGCACGCGCATGCGCTACACCATTGTGGTTATTTTAACACAGTTGGATAGCCAATGTATCCCTTTCAATGTTTCCAAAAGATTTGAAAAGATTTGGTTATTGCAAAGTGTTTCAAGAGACCTGTACATTTACTCCCAAAACGAAAATTGGCGCGTTTCTCAAACACACAAGGCAGGACAATGTCTTTTCGATTTGGTGACTTGGAAGTCCTTTTGCTGGAGAGGTGAAAAACACATTTTTCTTAAATATGAAGCGATTTCAGTGCATGATGGCTCGTTGGAAAGCTCTTCAAATTCTGAGACGTTTGATACCAAATCCGACACACCTATAAGGGGTCGTTAGGGAAATACAACTGTTTGAAGGTGTCCAAATTGACGTCAGAGGCCTCTGTTAGAGTGCTACCGCACGCGCATGCGCGACACCATTGTGGTTATCTTAACACAGTTGGATAGCCAATGTATCCCTTTCAATGTTTCCAAAAGATTTGAAAAGATTTGGTTATTGCAAAGTGTTTCAAGAGACCTGTACATTTACTCCCAAAACGACAATTGGCGCGTTTCTCAAACACACACGGCAGGACAATGTCTTTTCGATTTGCTGACTTGGAAGTCCTTTTGCTGGAGAGGTGAAAAACACATTTTTCTTAAATATGAAGCGATTTTAGTGCATGATGGCTCGTTGGAAAGCTCTTCAAATTCTGACAGGTTTGATACCAAATCCGACACACCTATAAGGGGTCGTTAGGGAAATACAACTGTTTGAAGGTGTCCAAATTGACGTCAGAGGCCTCTGTTAGAGTGCTACCGCACGCGCATGCGCGACACCATTGTGGTTATCTTAACACAGTTGGATAGCCAATGTATCCCTTTCAATGTTTCCAAAAGATTTGAAAAGATTTGGTTATTGCAAAGTGTTTCAAGAGACCTGTACATTTACTCCCAAAACGACAATTGGCGCGTTTCTCAAACACACAAGGCAGGACAATGTCTTTTCGATTTGGTGACTTGGAAGTCCTTTTGCTGGAGAGGTGAAAAACACATTTTTCTGAAATATGAAGCGATTTTAGTGCATGATGGCTCGTTGGAAAGCTCTTCAAATTCTGACAGGTTTGATACCAAATCCGACACACCTATAAGGGGTCGTTAGGGAAATACAACTGTTTCAAGGTGTCCAAATTGACGTCAGAGGCCTCTGTTAGAGTACTACCGCACGCGCATGCGCGACACCATTGTGGTTATTTTAACACAGTTGGATAGCCAATGTATCCCTTTCAATGTTTCCAAAAGATTTGAAAATATTTGGTTATTGCAAAGTGTTTCAAGAGACCTGCACATTTACTCCCAAAACGAAAATTGGCGCGTTTCTCAAACACACAAGGCAGGACAATGTCTTTTCGATTTGGTGACTTGGAAGTCCTTTTGCTGGAGAGTTGAAAAACACATTTTTCTTAAATATGAAGCGATTTTAGTGCATGATGGCTCGTTGGAAAGCTCTTCAAATTCTGAGACGTTCGATACCAAATCCGACACACCTATAAGGGGTCGTTAGGGAAATACAACTGTTTGAAGTTGTCCAAATTGATGTCAGAGGCCTCTGTTAGAGTGCTACCGCACGCGCATGCGCGACACCATTGTGGTTATTTTAACACAGTTGGATAGCCAATGTATCCCTTTCAATGTTTCCAAAAGATTTGAAAAGATTTGGTTATTGCAAAGTGTTTCAAGAGACCTGCACATTTACTCCCAAAACGAAAATTGGCGCGTTTCTCAAACACACAAGGCAGGACAATGTCTTTTCGATTTGGTGACTTGGAAGTCCTTTTGCTGGAGAGGTGAAAAACACATTTTTCTTAAATATTAAGCGATTTTAGTGCATGATGGCTCGTTGGAAAGCTCTTCAAATTCTGACACGTTTGATACCAAATCCGACACACCTATAAGGGGTCGTTAGGGAAATACAACTGTTTGAAGGTGTCCAAATTGACGTCAGAGGCCTCTGTAAGGGTGCTACCGCACGCGCATGCGCGACACCATTGTGGTTATTTTAACACAGTTGGATAGCCAATGTATCCCTTTCAATGTTTCCAAAAGATTTGAAAAGATTTGGTTATTGCAAAGTGTTTCAAGAGACCTGTACATTTACTCCCAAAACGAAAATTGGCGCGTTTCTCAAACACACAAGGCAGGACAATGTCTTTTCGATTTGGTGACTTGGAAGTCCTTTTGCTGGAGAGGTAAAAAACACATTTTTCTTAAATATGAAGCGATTTTAGTGCATGATGGCTCGTTGGAAAGCTCTTCAAATTCTGAGACGTTTAATACCAAATCCGACACACCTATAAGGGGTCGTTAGGGAAATACAACTGTTTGAAGGTGTCCAAATTGACGTCAGAGGCCTCTGTAAGGGTGCTACCGCACGCGCATGCGCGACACCATTGTGGTTATTTTAACACAGTTGGATAGCCAATGTATCCCTTTCAATGTTTCCAAAAGATTTGAAAAGATTTGGTTATTGCAAAGTGTTTCAAGAGACCTGTACATTTACTCCCAAAACGAAAATTGGCGCGTTTCTCAAACACACAAGGCAGGACAATGTCTTTTCGATTTGGTGACTTGGAAGTCCTTTTGCTGGAGAGGTAAAAAACACATTTTTCTTAAATATGAAGCGATTTTAGTGCATGATGGCTCGTTGGAAAGCTCTTCAAATTCTGAGACGTTTGATACCAAATCCGACACACCTATAAGGGGTCGTTAGGGAAATACAACTGTTTGAAGGTGTCCAAATTGACGTCAGAGGCCTCTGTTAGGGTGCTACCGCACGCGCATGCGCGACACCATTGTGGTTATTTTAACACAGTTGGATAGCCAATGTATCCCTTTCAATGGTTCCAAAAGATTTGAAAAGATTTGGTTATTGCAAAGTGTTTCAAGAGACCTGTACATTTACTCCCAAAACGAAAATTGGCGCGTTTCTCAAACACACAAGGCAGGACAATGTCTTTTCGATTTGGTGACTTGGAAGTCCTTTTGCTGGAGAGGTGAAAAACACATTTTTCTTAAATATGAAGCGATTTTAGTGCATGATGGCTCGTTGGAAAGCTCTTCAAATTCTGAGACGTTTGATACCAAATCCGACACACCTATAAGGGGTCGTTAGGGAAATACAACTGTTTGAAGGTGTCCAAATTGACGTCAGAGGCCTCTGTTAGAGTACTACCGCACGCGCATGCGCGACACCATTGTGGTTATTTTAACACAGTTGGATAGCCAATGTATCCCTTTCAATGTTTCCAAAAGATTTGAAAAGATTTGGTTATTGCAAAGTGTTTCAAGAGACCTGTACATTTACTCCCAAAACGAAAATTGGCGCGTTTCTCAAACACACAAGGCAGGACAATGTCTTTTCGATTTGGTGACTTGGAAGTCCTTTTGCTGGAGAGGTGAAAAACACATTTTTCTTAAATATGAAGCGATTTTAGTGCATGATGGCTCGTTGGAAAGCTCTTCAAATTCTGAGACGTTTGATACCAAATCCGACACACCTATAAGGGGTCGTTAGGGAAATACAACTGTTTGAAGGTGTCCAAATTGACGTCAGAGGCCTCTGTAAGGGTGCTACCGCACGCGCATGCGCGACACCATTGTGGTTATTTTAACACAGTTGGATAGCCAATGTATCCCTTTCAATGTTTCCAAAAGATTTGAAAAGATTTGGTTATTGCAAAGTGTTTCAAGAGACCTGCACATTTACTCCCAAAACGAAAATTGGCGCGTTTCTTAAACACACAAGGCAGGACAATGTCTTTTCGATTTGGTGACTTGTAAGTCCTTTTGCTGGAGAGGTGAAAAACACATTTTTCTTAAATATGAAGCGATTTTAGTGCATGATGGCTCGTTGGAAAGCTCTTCAAATTCTGAGACGTTTAATACCAAATCCGACACACCTATAAGGGGTCGTTAGGGAAATACAACTGTTTGAAGGTGTCCAAATTGACGTCAGAGGCCTCTGTAAGGGTGCTACCGCACGCGCATGCGCGACACCATTGTGGTTATTTTAACACAGTTGGATAGCCAATGTATCCCTTTCAATGTTTCCAAAAGATTTGAAAAGATTTGGTTATTGCAAAGTGTTTCAAGAGACCTGTACATTTACTCCCAAAACGAAAATTGGCGCGTTTCTCAAACACACAAGGCAGGACAATGTCTTTTCGATTTGGTGACTTGGAAGTCCTTTTGCTGGAGAGGTGAAAAACACATTTTTCTTAAATATTAAGCGATTTTAGTGCATGATGGCTCGTTGGAAAGCTCTTCAAATTCTGACACGTTTGATACCAAATCCGACACACCTATAAGGGGTCGTTAGGGAAATACAACTGTTTGAAGGTGTCAAATTGACGTCAGAGGCCTCTGTAAGGGTGCTACCGCACGCGCATGCGCGACACCATTGTGGTTATTTTAACACAGTTGGATAGCCAATGTATCCCTTTCAATGTTTCCAAAAGATTTGAAAAGATTTGGTTATTGCAAAGTGTTTCAAGAGACCTGCACATTTACTCCCAAAACGAAAATTGGCGCGTTTCTTAAACACACAAGGCAGGACAATGTCTTTTCGATTTGGTGACTTGGAAGTCCTTTTGCTGGAGAGGTGAAAAACACATTTTTCTTAAATATGAAGCGATTTTAGTGCATGATGGCTCGTTGGAAAGCTCTTCAAATTCTGAGACGTTTAATACCAAATCCGACACACCTATAAGGGGTCGTTAGGGAAATACAACTGTTTGAAGGTGTCCAAATTGACGTCAGAGGCCTCTGTAAGGGTGCTACCGCACGCGCATGCGCGCCACCATTGTGGTTATTTTAACACAGTTGGATAGCCAATGTATCCCTTTCAATGTTTCCAAAAGATTTGAAAAGATTTGGTTATTGCAAAGTGTTTCAAGAGACCTGTACATTTACTCCCAAACGAAAATTGGCGCGTTTCTCAAACACACAAGGCAGGACAATGTCTTTTCGATTTGGTGACTTGGAAGTCCTTTTGCTGGAGAGGTGAAAAACACATTTTTCTTAAATATGAAGCGATTTTAGTGCATGATGGCTCGTTGGAAAGCTCTTCAAATTCTGAGACGTTTGATACCAAATCCGACACACCTATAAGGGGTCGTTAGGGAAATACAACTGTTTGAAGGTGTCCAAATTGACGTCAGAGGCCTCTGTTAGAGTACTACCGCACGCGCATGCGCGACACCATTGTGGTTATTTTAACACAGTTGGATAGCCAATGTATCCCTTTCATTGTTTCCAAAAGATTTGAAAAGATTTGGTTATTGCAAAGTGTTTCAAGAGACCTGTACATTTACTCCCAAAACGAAAATTGGCGCGTTTCTCAAACACACAAGGCAGGACAATGTCTTTTCGATTTGGTGACTTGGAAGTCCTTTTGCTGGAGAGGTGAAAAACACATTTTTCTTAAATATGAAGCGATTTTAGTGCATGATGGCTCGTTGGAAAGCTCTTCAAATTCTGAGACGTTTGATACCAAATCCGACACACCTATAAGGGGTCGTTAGGGAAATACAACTGTTTGAAGGTGTCCAAATTGACGTCAGAGGCCTCTGTTCGGGTGCTACCGCACGCGCATGCGCGACACCATTGTGGTTATTTTAACACAGTTGGATAGCCAATGTATCCCTTTCAATGGTTCCAAAAGATTTGAAAAGATTTGGTTATTGCAAAGTGTTTCAAGAGACCTGTACATTTACTCCCAAAACGAAAATTGGCGCGTTTCTCAAACACACAAGGCAGGACAATGTCTTTTCGATTTGGTGACTTGGAAGTCCTTTTGCTGGAGAGGTGAAAAACACATTTTTCTTAAATATGAAGCGATTTTAGTGCATGATGGCTCGTTGGAAAGCTCTTCAAATTCTGAGACGTTTGATACCAAATCCGACACACCTATAAGGGGTCGTTAGGGAAATACAACTGTTTGAAGGTGTCCAAATTGACGTCAGTGGCCTCTGTTAGAGTACTACCGCACGCGCATGCGCGACACCATTGTGGTTATTTTAACACAGTTGGATAGCCAATGTATCCCTTTCAATGTTTCCAAAAGATTTGAAAAGATTTGGTTATTGCAAAGTGTTTCAAGAGACCTGTACATTTACTCCCAAAACGAAAATTGGCGCGTTTCTCAAACACACAAGGCAGGACAATGTCTTTTCGATTTGGTGACTTGGAAGTCCTTTTGCTGGAGAGGTGAAAAACACATTTTTCTTAAATATGAAGCGATTTTAGTGCATGATGGCTCGTTGGAAAGCTCTTCAAATTCTGAGACGTTTGATACCAAATCCGACACACCTATAAGGGGTCGTTAGGGAAATACAACTGTTTGAAGGTGTCCAAATTGACGTCAGAGGCCTCTGTTAGAGTACTACCGCACGCGCATGCGCGACACCATTGTGGTTATTTTAACACAGTTGGATAGCCAATGTATCCCTTTCAATGTTTCCAAAAGATTTGAAAAGATTTGGTTATTGCAAAGTGTTTCAAGAGACCTGTACATTTACTCCCAAAACGAAAATTGGCGCGTTTCTCAAACACACAAGGCAGGACAATGTCTTTTCGATTTGGTGGCTTGGAAGTCCTTTTGCTGGAGAGGTGAAAAACACATTTTTCTTAAATATGAAGCGATTTTAGTGCATGATGGCTCGTTGGAAAGCTCTTCAAATTCTGAGACGTTTGATACCAAATTCGACACACCTATAAGGGGTCGTTAGGGAAATACAACTGTTTGAAGGTGTCCAAATTGACGTCAGAGGCCTCTGTTAGAGTGCTACCGCACGCGCATGCGCGACACCATTGTGGTTATTTTAACACAGTTGGATAGCCAATGTATCCCTTTCAATGTTTCCAAAAGATTTGAAAAGATTTGGTTATTGCAAAGTGTTTCAAGAGACCTGTACATTTACTCCCAAAACGAAAATTGGCGCGTTTCTCAAACACACAAGGCAGGACAATGTCTTTTCGATTTGGTGACTTGGAAGTCCTTTTGCTGGAGAGGTGAAAAACACATTTTTCTTAAATATGAAGCGATTTTAGTGCATGATGGCTCGTTGGAAAGCTCTTCAAATTCTGAGACGTTTGATACCAAATCCGACACACCTATAAGGGGTCGTTAGGGAAATACAACTGTTTGAAGGTGTCCAAATTGACGTCAGAGGCCTCTGTTAGGGTGCTACCGCACGCGCATGCGCGACACCATTGTGGTTATTTTAACACAGTTGGATAGCCAATGTATCCCTTTCAATGTTTCCAAAAGATTTGAAAAGATTTGGTTATTGCAAAGTGTTTCAAGAGACCTGTACATTTACTCCCAAAACGAAAATTGGCGCGTTTCTCAAACACACAAGGCAGGACAATGTCTTTTCGATTTGGTGACTTGGAAGTCCTTTTGCTGGAGAGGTGAAAAACACATTTTTCTTAAATATGAAGCGATTTTAGTGCATGATGGCTCGTTGGAAAGCTCTTCAAATTCTGAGACGTTTGATACCAAATCCGACACACCTATAAGGGGTCGTTAGGGAAATACAACTGTTTGAAGGTGTCCAAATTGATGTCAGAGGCCTCTGTTAGAGTGCTACCGCACGCGCATGCGCTACACCATTGTGGTTATTTTAACACAGTTGGATAGCCAATGTATCCCTTTCAATGTTTCCAAAAGATTTGAAAAGATTTGGTTATTGCAAAGTGTTTCAAGAGACCTGCACATTTACTCCCAAAACGAAAATTGGCGCGTTTCTCAAACACACAAGGCAGGACAATGTCTTTTCGATTTGGTGACTTGGAAGTCCTTTTGCTGGAGAGGTGAAAAACACATTTTTCTTAAATATGAAGCGATTTTAGTGCATGATGGCTCGTTGGAAAGCTCTTCAAATTCTGAGACGTTTGATACCAAATCCGACACACCTATAAGGGGTCGTTAGGGAAATACAACTGTTTGAAGGTGTCCAAATTGACGTCAGAGGCCTCTGTTAGAGTACTACCGCACGCGCATGCGCGACACCATTGTGGTTATTTTAACACAGTTGGATAGCCAATGTATCCCTTTCAATGTTTCCAAAAGATTTGAAAAGATTTGGTTATTGCAAAGTGTTTCAAGAGACCTGCACATTTACTCCCAAAACGAAAATTGGCGCGTTTCTCAAACACACAAGGCAGGACAATGTCTTTTCGATTTGGTGACTTGGAAGTCCTTTTGCTGGAGAGGTGAAAAACACATTTTTCTTAAATATGAAGCGATTTTAGTGCATGATGGCTCGTTGGAAAGCTCTTCAAATTCTGAGACGTTTGATACCAAATCCGACACACCTATAAGGGGTCGTTAGGGAAATACAACTGTTTGAAGGTGTCCAAATTGACGTCAGAGGCCTCTGTTAGAGTGCTACCGCACGCGCATGCGCGACACCATTGTGGTTATTTTAACACAGTTGGATAGCCAATGTATCCCTTTCAATGTTTCCAAAAGATTTGAAAAGATTTGGTTATTGCAAAGTGTTTCAAGAGACCTGCACATTTACTCCCAAAACGAAAATTGGCGCGTTTCTCAAACACACAAGGCAGGACAATGTCTTTTCGATTTGGTGACTTGGAAGTCCTTTTGCTGGAGAGGTGAAAAACACATTTTTCTTAAATATGAAGCGATTTTAGTGCATGATGGCTCGTTGGAAAGCTCTTCAAATTCTGAGACGTTTGATACCAAATCCGACACACCTATAAGGGGTCGTTAGGGAAATACAACTGTTTGAAGGTGTCCAAATTGACGTCAGTGGCCTCTGTTAGAGTGCTACCGCACGCGCATGCGCGACACCATTGTGGTTATTTTAACACAGTTGGATAGCCAATGTATCCCTTTCAATGTTTCCAAAAGATTTGAAAAGATTTGGTTATTGCAAAGTGTTTCAAGAGACCTGCACATTTACTCCCAAAACGAAAATTGGCGCGTTTCTTAAACACACAAGGCAGGACAATGTCTTTTCGATTTGGTGACTTGGAAGTCCTTTTGCTGGAGAGGTGAAAAACACATTTTTCTTAAATATGAAGCGATTTTAGTGCATGATGGCTCGTTGGAAAGCTCTTCAAATTCTGAGACGTTTGATACCAAATCCGACACACCTATAAGGGGTCGTTAGGGAAATACAACTGTTTGAAGGTGTCCAAATTGACGTCAGAGGCCTCTGTTAGAGTGCTACCGCACGCGCATGCGCGACACCATTGTGGTTATTTTAACACAGTTGGATAGCCAATGTATCCCTTTCAATGTTTCCAAAAGATTTGAAAAGATTTGGTTATTGCAAAGTGTTTCAAGAGACCTACACATTTACTCCCAAAACGAAAATTGGTGCGTTTCTCAAACACACAAGGCAGGACAATGTCTTTTCGATTTGGTGACTTGGAAGTCCTTTTGCTGGAGAGGTGAAAAACACATTTTTCTTAAATATGAAGCGATTTTAGTGCATGATGGCTCGTTGGAAAGCTCTTCAAATTCTGACACGTTTGATACCAAATCCGACACACCTATAAGGGGTCGTTAGGGAAATACAACTGTTTGAAGGTGTCCAAATTGACGTCAGAGGCCTCTGTTAGGGTGCTACCGCACGCGCATGCGCGACACCATTGTGGTTATTTTAACACAGTTGGATAGCCAATGTATCCCTTTCAATGTTTCCAAAAGATTTGAAAAGATTTGGTTATTGCAAAGTGTTTCAAGAGACCTGTACATTTACTCCCAAAACGAAAATTGGCGCGTTTCTCAAACACACAAGGCAGGACAATGTCTTTTCGATTTGGTGACTTGGAAGTCCTTTTGCTGGAGAGGTGAAAAACACATTTTTCTTAAATATGAAGCGATTTTAGTGCATGATGGCTCGTTGGAAAGCTCTTCAAATTCTGAGACGTTTGATATCAAATCCGACACACCTATAAGGGGTCGTTAGGGAAATACAACTGTTTGAAGGTGTCCAAATTGACGTCAGAGGCCTCTGTAAGGGTGGTACCGCACGCGCATGCGCGACACCATTGTGGTTATTTTAACACAGTTGGATAGCCAATGTATCCCTTTCAATGTTTCCAAAAGATTTGAAAAGATTTGGTTATTGCAAAGTGTTTCAAGAGACCTGTACATTTACTCCCAAAACGAAAATTGGCGCGTTTCTCAAACACACAAGGCAGGACAATGTCTTTTCGATTTGGTGACTTGGAAGTCCTTTTGCTGGAGAGGTGAAAAACACATTTTTCTTAAATATGAAGCGATTTTAGTGCATGATGGCTCGTTGGAAAGCTCTTCAAATTCTGAGACGTTTGATACCAAATCCGACACACCTATAAGGGGTCGTTAGGGAAATACAACTGTTTGAAGGTGTCCAAATTGACGTCAGTGGCCTCTGTTAGAGTGCTACCGCACGCGCATGCGCGACACCATTGTGGTTATTTTAACACAGTTGGATAGCCAATGTATCCCTTTCAATGTTTCCAAAAGATTTGAAAAGATTTGGTTATTGCAAAGTGTTTCAAGAGACCTGCACATTTACTCCCAAAACGAAAATTGGCGCGTTTCTCAAACACACAAGGCAGGACAATGTCTTTTCGATTTGGTGACTTGGAAGTCCTTTTGCTGGAGAGGTGAAAAACACATTTTTCTTAAATATGAAGCGATTTTAGTGCATGATGGCTCGTTGGAAAGCTCTTCAAATTCTGAGACGTTTGATACCAAATCCGACACACCTATAAGGGGTCGTTAGGGAAATACAACTGTTTGAAGGTGTCCAAATTGACGTCAGTGGCCTCTGTTAGAGTGCTACCGCACGCGCATGCGCGACACCATTGTGGTTATTTTAACACAGTTGGATAGCCAATGTATCCCTTTCAATGTTTCCAAAAGATTTGAAAAGATTTGGTTATTGCAAAGTGTTTCAAGAGACCTGCACATTTACTCCCAAAACGAAAATTGGCGCGTTTCTTAAACACACAAGGCAGGACAATGTCTTTTCGATTTGGTGACTTGGAAGTCCTTTTGCTGGAGAGGTGAAAAACACATTTTTCTTAAATATGAAGCGATTTTAGTGCATGATGGCTCGTTGGAAAGCTCTTCAAATTCTGAGACGTTGGATACCAAATCCGACACACCTTTAAGGGGTCGTTAGGGAAATACAACTGTTTGAAGGTGTCCAAATTGACGTCAGAGGCCTCTGTTAGAGTGCTACCGCACGCACATGCGCGACACCATTGTGGTTATTTTAACACAGTTGGATAGCCAATGTATCCCTTTCAATGTTTCCAAAAGATTTGAAAAGATTTGGTTATTGCAAAGTGTTTCAAGAGACCTGCACATTTACTCCCAAAACGAAAATTGGCGCGTTTCTCAAACACACAAGGCAGGACAATGTCTTTTCGATTTGGTGACTTGGAAGTCCTTTTGCTGGAGAGTTGAAAAACACATTTTTCTTAAATATTAAGAGATTTTAGTGCATGATGGCTCGTTGAAAAGCTCTTCAAATTCTGAGACGTTCGATACCAAATCCGACACACCTATAAGGGGTCGTTAGGGAAATACAACTGTTTGAAATTGTCCAAATTGATGTCAGAGGCCTCTGTTAGAGTGCTACCGCACGCGCATGCGCGACACCATTGTGGTTATTTTAACACAGTTGGATAGCCAATGTATCCCTTTCAATGTTTCCAAAAGATTTGAAAAGATTTGGTTATTGCAAAGTGTTTCAAGAGACCTGCACATTTACTCCCAAAACGAAAATTGGCGCGTTTCTCAAACACACAAGGCAGGACAATGTCTTTTCGATTTGGTGACTTGGAAGTCCTTTTGCTGGAGAGGTGAAAAACACATTTTTCTTAAATATGAAGCGATTTTAGTGCATGATGGCTCGTTGGAAAGCTCTTCAAATTCTGAGACGTTTGATACCAAATCCGACACACCTATAAGGGGTCGTTAGGGAAATACAACTGTTTGAAGGTGTCCAAATTGACGTCAGTGGCCTCTGTTAGAGTGCTACCGCACGCGCATGCGCGACACCATTGTGGTTATTTTAACACAGTTGGATAGCCAATGTATCCCTTTCAATGTTTCCAAAAGATTTGAAAAGATTTGGTTATTGCAAAGTGTTTCAAGAGACCTGCACATTTACTCCCAAAACGAAAATTGGCGCGTTTCTTAAACACACAAGGCAGGACAATGTCTTTTCGATTTGGTGACTTGGAAGTCCTTTTGCTGGAGAGGTGAAAAACACATTTTTCTTAAATATGAAGCGATTTTAGTGCATGATGGCTCGTTGGAAAGCTCTTCAAATTCTGAGACGTTTGATACCAAATCCGACACACCTATAAGGGGTCGTTAGGGAAATACAACTGTTTGAAGGTGTCCAAATTGACGTCAGAGGCCTCTGTAAGGGTGCTACCGCACGCGCATGCGCGACACCATTGTGGTTATTTTAACACAGTTGGATAGCCAATGTATCCCTTTCAATGTTTCCAAAAGATTTGAAAAGATTTGGTTATTGCAAAGTGTTTCAAGAGACCTGTACATTTACTCCCAAAACGAAAATTGGCGCGTTTCTCAAACACACAAGGCAGGACAATGTCTTTTCGATTTGGTGACTTGGAAGTCCTTTTGCTGGAGAGGTGAAAAACACATTTTTCTTAAATATGAAGCGATTTTAGTGCATGATGGCTCGTTGGAAAGCTCTTCAAATTCTGACACGTTTGATACCAAATCCGACACACCTATAAGGGGTCGTTAGGGAAATACAACTGTTTGAAGGTGTCCAAATTGACGTCAGTGGCCTCTGTTAGAGTGCTACCGCACGCGCATGCGCGACACCATTGTGGTTATTTTAACACAGTTGGATAGCCAATGTATCCCTTTCAATGTTTCCAAAAGATTTGAAAAGATTTGGTTATTGCAAAGTGTTTCAAGAGACCTGCACATTTACTCCCAAAACGAAAATTGGCGCGTTTCTTAAACACACAAGGCAGGACAATGTCTTTTCGATTTGGTGACTTGGAAGTCCTTTTGCTGGAGAGGTGAAAAACACATTTTTCTTAAATATGAAGCGATTTTAGTGCATGATGGCTCGTTGGAAAGCTCTTCAAATTCTGAGACGTTTGATACCAAATCCGACACACCTATAAGGGGTCGTTAGGGAAATACAACTGTTTGAAGGTGTCCAAATTGACGTCAGAGGCCTCTGTTAGAGTGCTACCGCACGCACATGCGCGACACCATTGTGGTTATTTTAACACAGTTGGATAGCCAATGTATCCCTTTCAATGTTTCCAAAAGATTTGAAAAGATTTGGTTATTGCAAAGTGTTTCAAGAGACCTGCACATTTACTCCCAAAACGAAAATTGGCGCGTTTCTCAAACACACAAGGCAGGACAATGTCTTTTCGATTTGGTGACTTGGAAGTCCTTTTGCTGGAGAGTTGAAAAACACATTTTTCTTAAATATTAAGAGATTTTAGTGCATGATGGCTCGTTGAAAAGCTCTTCAAATTCTGAGACGTTCGATACCAAATCCGACACACCTATAAGGGGTCGTTAGGGAAATACAACTGTTTGAAATTGTCCAAATTGATGTCAGAGGCCTCTGTTAGAGTGCTACCGCACGCGCATGCGCGACACCATTGTGGTTATTTTAACACAGTTGGATAGCCAATGTATCCCTTTCAATGTTTCCAAAAGATTTGAAAAGATTTGGTTATTGCAAAGTGTTTCAAGAGACCTGCACATTTACTCCCAAAACGAAAATTGGCGCGTTTCTCAAACACACAAGGCAGGACAATGTCTTTTCGATTTGGTGACTTGGAAGTCCTTTTGCTGGAGAGGTGAAAAACACATTTTTCTTAAATATGAAGCGATTTTAGTGCATGATGGCTCGTTGGAAAGCTCTTCAAATTCTGAGACGTTTGATACCAAATCCGACACACCTATAAGGGGTCGTTAGGGAAATACAACTGTTTGAAGGTGTCCAAATTGACGTCAGTGGCCTCTGTTAGAGTGCTACCGCACGCGCATGCGCGACACCATTGTGGTTATTTTAACACAGTTGGATAGCCAATGTATCCCTTTCAATGTTTCCAAAAGATTTGAAAAGATTTGGTTATTGCAAAGTGTTTCAAGAGACCTGCACATTTACTCCCAAAACGAAAATTGGCGCGTTTCTTAAACACACAAGGCAGGACAATGTCTTTTCGATTTGGTGACTTGGAAGTCCTTTTGCTGGAGAGGTGAAAAACACATTTTTCTTAAATATGAAGCGATTTTAGTGCATGATGGCTCGTTGGAAAGCTCTTCAAATTCTGAGACGTTTGATACCAAATCCGACACACCTATAAGGGGTCGTTAGGGAAATACAACTGTTTGAAGGTGTCCAAATTGACGTCAGAGGCCTCTGTAAGGGTGCTACCGCACGCGCATGCGCGACACCATTGTGGTTATTTTAACACAGTTGGATAGCCAATGTATCCCTTTCAATGTTTCCAAAAGATTTGAAAAGATTTGGTTATTGCAAAGTGTTTCAAGAGACCTGTACATTTACTCCCAAAACGAAAATTGGCGCGTTTCTCAAACACACAAGGCAGGACAATGTCTTTTCGATTTGGTGACTTGGAAGTCCTTTTGCTGGAGAGGTGAAAAACACATTTTTCTTAAATATGAAGCGATTTTAGTGCATGATGGCTCGTTGGAAAGCTCTTCAAATTCTGAGACGTTTGATACCAAATCCGACACACCTATAAGGGGTCGTTAGGGAAATACAACTGTTTGAAGGTGTCCAAATTGACGTCAGTGGCCTCTGTTAGAGTGCTACCGCACGCGCATGCGCGACACCATTGTGGTTATTTTAACACAGTTGGATAGCCAATGTATCCCTTTCAATGTTTCCAAAAGATTTGAAAAGATTTGGTTATTGCAAAGTGTTTCAAGAGACCTGCACATTTACTCCCAAAACGAAAATTGGCGCGTTTCTTAAACACACAAGGCAGGACAATGTCTTTTCGATTTGGTGACTTGGAAGTCCTTTTGCTGGAGAGGTGAAAAACACATTTTTCTTAAATATGAAGCGATTTTAGTGCATGATGGCTCGTTGGAAAGCTCTTCAAATTCTGAGACGTTTGATACCAAATCCGACACACCTATAAGGGGTCGTTAGGGAAATACAACTGTTTGAAGGTGTCCAAATTGACGTCAGAGGCCTCTGTAAGGGTGCTACCGCACGCGCATGCGCGACACCATTGTGGTTATTTTAACACAGTTGGATAGCCAATGTATCCCTTTCAATGTTTCCAAAAGATTTGAAAAGATTTGGTTATTGCAAAGTGTTTCAAGAGACCTGTACATTTACTCCCAAAACGAAAATTGGCGCGTTTCTCAAACACACAAGGCAGGACAATGTCTTTTCGATTTGGTGACTTGGAAGTCCTTTTGCTGGAGAGGTGAAAAACACATTTTTCTTAAATATGAAGCGATTTTAGTGCATGATGGCTCGTTGGAAAGCTCTTCAAATTCTGAGACGTTTGATACCAAATCCGACACACCTATAAGGGGTCGTTAGGGAAATACAACTGTTTGAAGGTGTCCAAATTGACGTCAGTGGCCTCTGTTAGAGTGCTACCGCACGCGCATGCGCGACACCATTGTGGTTATTTTAACACAGTTGGATAGCCAATGTATCCCTTTCAATGTTTCCAAAAGATTTGAAAAGATTTGGTTATTGCAAAGTGTTTCAAGAGACCTGCACATTTACTCCCAAAACGAAAATTGGCGCGTTTCTTAAACACACAAGGCAGGACAATGTCTTTTCGATTTGGTGACTTGGAAGTCCTTTTGCTGGAGAGGTGAAAAACACATTTTTCTTAAATATGAAGCGATTTTAGTGCATGATGGCTCGTTGGAAAGCTCTTCAAATTCTGAGACGTTTGATACCAAATCCGACACACCTATAAGGGGTCGTTAGGGAAATACAACTGTTTGAAGGTGTCCAAATTGACGTCAGAGGCCTCTGTAAGGGTGCTACCGCACGCGCATGCGCGACACCATTGTGGTTATTTTAACACAGTTGGATAGCCAATGTATCCCTTTCAATGTTTCCAAAAGATTTGAAAAGATTTGGTTATTGCAAAGTGTTTCAAGAGACCTGCACATTTACTCCCAAAACGAAAATTGGCGCGTTTCTTAAACACACAAGGCAGGACAATGTCTTTTCGATTTGGTGACTTGGAAGTCCTTTTGCTGGAGAGGTGAAAAACACATTTTTCTTAAATATGAAGCGATTTTAGTGCATGATGGCTCGTTGGAAAGCTCTTCAAATTCTGAGACGTTTGATACCAAATCCGACACACCTATAAGGGGTCGTTAGGGAAATACAACTGTTTGAAGGTGTCCAAATTGACGTCAGAGGCCTCTGTAAGGGTGCTACCGCACGCGCATGCGCGACACCATTGTGGTTATTTTAACACAGTTGGATAGCCAATGTATCCCTTTCAATGTTTCCAAAAGATTTGAAAAGATTTGGTTATTGCAAAGTGTTTCAAGAGACCTGTACATTTACTCCCAAAACGAAAATTGGCGCGTTTCTCAAACACACAAGGCAGGACAATGTCTTTTCGATTTGGTGACTTGGAAGTCCTTTTGCTGGAGAGGTGAAAAACACATTTTTCTTAAATATGAAGCGATTTTAGTGCATGATGGCTCGTTGGAAAGCTCTTCAAATTCTGAGACGTTTGATACCAAATCCGACACACCTATAAGGGGTCGTTAGGGAAATACAACTGTTTGAAGGTGTCCAAATTGACGTCAGTGGCCTCTGTTAGAGTGCTACCGCACGCGCATGCGCGACACCATTGTGGTTATTTTAACACAGTTGGATAGCCAATGTATCCCTTTCAATGTTTCCAAAAGATTTGAAAAGATTTGGTTATTGCAAAGTGTTTCAAGAGACCTGCACATTTACTCCCAAAACGAAAATTGGCGCGTTTCTTAAACACACAAGGCAGGACAATGTCTTTTCGATTTGGTGACTTGGAAGTCCTTTTGCTGGAGAGGTGAAAAACACATTTTTCTTAAATATGAAGCGATTTTAGTGCATGATGGCTCGTTGGAAAGCTCTTCAAATTCTGAGACGTTTGATACCAAATCCGACACACCTATAAGGGGTCGTTAGGGAAATACAACTGTTTGAAGGTGTCCAAATTGACGTCAGAGGCCTCTGTAAGGGTGCTACCGCACGCGCATGCGCGACACCATTGTGGTTATTTTAACACAGTTGGATAGCCAATGTATCCCTTTCAATGTTTCCAAAAGATTTGAAAAGATTTGGTTATTGCAAAGTGTTTCAAGAGACCTGTACATTTACTCCCAAAACGAAAATTGGCGCGTTTCTCAAACACACAAGGCAGGACAATGTCTTTTCGATTTGGTGACTTGGAAGTCCTTTTGCTGGAGAGGTGAAAAACACATTTTTCTTAAATATGAAGCGATTTTAGTGCATGATGGCTCGTTGGAAAGCTCTTCAAATTCTGAGACGTTTGATACCAAATCCGACACACCTATAAGGGGTCGTTAGGGAAATACAACTGTTTGAAGGTGTCCAAATTGACGTCAGTGGCCTCTGTTAGAGTGCTACCGCACGCGCATGCGCGACACCATTGTGGTTATTTTAACACAGTTGGATAGCCAATGTATCCCTTTCAATGTTTCCAAAAGATTTGAAAAGATTTGGTTATTGCAAAGTGTTTCAAGAGACCTGCACATTTACTCCCAAAACGAAAATTGGCGCGTTTCTCAAACACACAAGGCAGGACAATGTCTTTTCGATTTGGTGACTTGGAAGTCCTTTTGCTGGAGAGGTGAAAAACACATTTTTCTTAAATATGAAGCGATTTTAGTGCATGATGGCTCGTTGGAAAGCTCTTCAAATTCTGAGACGTTTGATACCAAATCCGACACACCTATAAGGGGTCGTTAGGGAAATACAACTGTTTGAAGGTGTCCAAATTGACGTCAGTGGCCTCTGTTAGAGTGCTACCGCACGCGCATGCGCGACACCATTGTGGTTATTTTAACACAGTTGGATAGCCAATGTATCCCTTTCAATGTTTCCAAAAGATTTGAAAAGATTTGGTTATTGCAAAGTGTTTCAAGAGACCTGCACATTTACTCCCAAAACGAAAATTGGCGCGTTTCTTAAACACACAAGGCAGGACAATGTCTTTTCGATTTGGTGACTTGGAAGTCCTTTTGCTGGAGAGGTGAAAAACACATTTTTCTTAAATATGAAGCGATTTTAGTGCATGATGGCTCGTTGGAAAGCTCTTCAAATTCTGAGACGTTTGATACCAAATCCGACACACCTATAAGGGGTCGTTAGGGAAATACAACTGTTTGAAGGTGTCCAAATTGACGTCAGAGGCCTCTGTTAGAGTGCTACCGCACGCACATGGGCGACACCATTGTGGTTATTTTAACACAGTTGGATAGCCAATGTATCCCTTTCAATGTTTCCAAAAGATTTGAAAAGATTTGGTTATTGCAAAGTGTTTCAAGAGACCTGCACATTTACTCCCAAAACGAAAATTGGCGCGTTTCTCAAACACACAAGGCAGGACAATGTCTTTTCGATTTGGTGACTTGGAAGTCCTTTTGCTGGAGAGGTGAAAAACACATTTTTCTTAAATATGAAGCGATTTTAGTGCATGATGGCTCGTTGGAAAGCTCTTCAAATTCTGAGACGTTTGATACCAAATCCGACACACCTATAAGGGGTCGTTAGGGAAATACAACTGTTTGAAGGTGTCCAAATTGACGTCAGTGGCCTCTGTTAGAGTGCTACCGCACGCGCATGCGCGACACCATTGTGGTTATTTTAACACAGTTGGATAGCCAATGTATCCCTTTCAATGTTTCCAAAAGATTTGAAAAGATTTGGTTATTGCAAAGTGTTTCAAGAGACCTGCACATTTACTCCCAAAACGAAAATTGGCGCGTTTCTTAAACACACAAGGCAGGACAATGTCTTTTCGATTTGGTGACTTGGAAGTCCTTTTGCTGGAGAGGTGAAAAACACATTTTTCTTAAATATGAAGCGATTTTAGTGCATGATGGCTCGTTGGAAAGCTCTTCAAATTCTGAGACGTTTGATACCAAATCCGACACACCTATAAGGGGTCGTTAGGGAAATACAACTGTTTGAAGGTGTCCAAATTGACGTCAGAGGCCTCTGTAAGGGTGCTACCGCACGCGCATGCGCGACACCATTGTGGTTATTTTAACACAGTTGGATAGCCAATGTATCCCTTTCAATGTTTCCAAAAGATTTGAAAAGATTTGGTTATTGCAAAGTGTTTCAAGAGACCTGTACATTTACTCCCAAAACGAAAATTGGCGCGTTTCTCAAACACACAAGGCAGGACAATGTCTTTTCGATTTGGTGACTTGGAAGTCCTTTTGCTGGAGAGGTGAAAAACACATTTTTCTTAAATATGAAGCGATTTTAGTGCATGATGGCTCGTTGGAAAGCTCTTCAAATTCTGAGACGTTTGATACCAAATCCGACACACCTATAAGGGGTCGTTAGGGAAATACAACTGTTTGAAGGTGTCCAAATTGACGTCAGTGGCCTCTGTTAGAGTGCTACCGCACGCGCATGCGCGACACCATTGTGGTTATTTTAACACAGTTGGATAGCCAATGTATCCCTTTCAATGTTTCCAAAAGATTTGAAAAGATTTGGTTATTGCAAAGTGTTTCAAGAGACCTGCACATTTACTCCCAAAACGAAAATTGGCGCGTTTCTCAAACACACAAGGCAGGACAATGTCTTTTCGATTTGGTGACTTGGAAGTCCTTTTGCTGGAGAGGTGAAAAACACATTTTTCTTAAATATGAAGCGATTTTAGTGCATGATGGCTCGTTGGAAAGCTCTTCAAATTCTGAGACGTTTGATACCAAATCCGACACACCTATAAGGGGTCGTTAGGGAAATACAACTGTTTGAAGGTGTCCAAATTGACGTCAGTGGCCTCTGTTAGAGTGCTACCGCACGCGCATGCGCGACACCATTGTGGTTATTTTAACACAGTTGGATAGCCAATGTATCCCTTTCAATGTTTCCAAAAGATTTGAAAAGATTTGGTTATTGCAAAGTGTTTCAAGAGACCTGCACATTTACTCCCAAAACGAAAATTGGCGCGTTTCTTAAACACACAAGGCAGGACAATGTCTTTTCGATTTGGTGACTTGGAAGTCCTTTTGCTGGAGAGGTGAAAAACACATTTTTCTTAAATATGAAGCGATTTTAGTGCATGATGGCTCGTTGGAAAGCTCTTCAAATTCTGAGACGTTTGATACCAAATCCGACACACCTATAAGGGGTCGTTAGGGAAATACAACTGTTTGAAGGTGTCCAAATTGACGTCAGAGGCCTCTGTTAGAGTGCTACCGCACGCACATGGGCGACACCATTGTGGTTATTTTAACACAGTTGGATAGCCAATGTATCCCTTTCAATGTTTCCAAAAGATTTGAAAAGATTTGGTTATTGCAAAGTGTTTCAAGAGACCTGCACATTTACTCCCAAAACGAAAATTGGCGCGTTTCTCAAACACACAAGGCAGGACAATGTCTTTTCGATTTGGTGACTTGGAAGTCCTTTTGCTGGAGAGGTGAAAAACACATTTTTCTTAAATATGAAGCGATTTTAGTGCATGATGGCTCGTTGGAAAGCTCTTCAAATTCTGAGACGTTTGATACCAAATCCGACACACCTATAAGGGGTCGTTAGGGAAATACAACTGTTTGAAGGTGTCCAAATTGACGTCAGTGGCCTCTGTTAGAGTGCTACCGCACGCGCATGCGCGACACCATTGTGGTTATTTTAACACAGTTGGATAGCCAATGTATCCCTTTCAATGTTTCCAAAAGATTTGAAAAGATTTGGTTATTGCAAAGTGTTTCAAGAGACCTGCACATTTACTCCCAAAACGAAAATTGGCGCGTTTCTTAAACACACAAGGCAGGACAATGTCTTTTCGATTTGGTGACTTGGAAGTCCTTTTGCTGGAGAGGTGAAAAACACATTTTTCTTAAATATGAAGCGATTTTAGTGCATGATGGCTCGTTGGAAAGCTCTTCAAATTCTGAGACGTTTGATACCAAATCCGACACACCTATAAGGGGTCGTTAGGGAAATACAACTGTTTGAAGGTGTCCAAATTGACGTCAGAGGCCTCTGTAAGGGTGCTACCGCACGCGCATGCGCGACACCATTGTGGTTATTTTAACACAGTTGGATAGCCAATGTATCCCTTTCAATGTTTCTAAAAGATTTGAAAAGATTTGGTTATTGCAAAGTGTTTCAAGAGACCTGTACATTTACTCCCAAAACGAAAATTGGCGCGTTTCTCAAACACACAAGGCAGGACAATGTCTTTTCGATTTGGTGACTTGGAAGTCCTTTTGCTGGAGAGGTGAAAAACACATTTTTCTTAAATATGAAGCGATTTTAGTGCATGATGGCTCGTTGGAAAGCTCTTCAAATTCTGAGACGTTTGATACCAAATCCGACACACCTATAAGGGGTCGTTAGGGAAATACAACTGTTTGAAGGTGTCCAAATTGACGTCAGAGGCCTCTGTAAGGGTGCTACCGCACGCGCATGCGCGACACCATTGTGGTTATTTTAACACAGTTGGATAGCCAATGTATCCCTTTCAATGTTTCTAAAAGATTTGAAAAGATTTGGTTATTGCAAAGTGTTTCAAGAGACCTGTACATTTACTCCCAAAACGAAAATTGGCGCGTTTCTCAAACACACAAGGCAGGACAATGTCTTTTCGATTTGGTGACTTGGAAGTCCTTTTGCTGGAGAGGTGAAAAACACATTTTTCTTAAATATGAAGCGATTTTAGTGCATGATGGCTCGTTGGAAAGCTCTTCAAATTCTGAGACGTTTGATACCAAATCCGACACACCTATAAGGGGTCGTTAGGGAAATACAACTGTTTGAAGGTGTCCAAATTGACGTCAGTGGCCTCTGTTAGAGTGCTACCGCACGCGCATGCGCGACACCATTGTGGTTATTTTAACACAGTTGGATAGCCAATGTATCCCTTTCAATGTTTCCAAAAGATTTGAAAAGATTTGGTTATTGCAAAGTGTTTCAAGAGACCTGCACATTTACTCCCAAAACGAAAATTGGCGCGTTTCTCAAACACACAAGGCAGGACAATGTCTTTTCGATTTGGTGACTTGGAAGTCCTTTTGCTGGAGAGGTGAAAAACACATTTTTCTTAAATATGAAGCGATTTTAGTGCATGATGGCTCGTTGGAAAGCTCTTCAAATTCTGAGACGTTTGATACCAAATCCGACACACCTATAAGGGGTCGTTAGGGAAATACAACTGTTTGAAGGTGTCCAAATTGACGTCAGTGGCCTCTGTTAGAGTGCTACCGCACGCGCATGCGCGACACCATTGTGGTTATTTTAACACAGTTGGATAGCCAATGTATCCCTTTCAATGTTTCCAAAAGATTTGAAAAGATTTGGTTATTGCAAAGTGTTTCAAGAGACCTGCACATTTACTCCCAAAACGAAAATTGGCGCGTTTCTTAAACACACAAGGCAGGACAATGTCTTTTCGATTTGGTGACTTGGAAGTCCTTTTGCTGGAGAGGTGAAAAACACATTTTTCTTAAATATGAAGCGATTTTAGTGCATGATGGCTCGTTGGAAAGCTCTTCAAATTCTGAGACGTTTGATACCAAATCCGACACACCTATAAGGGGTCGTTAGGGAAATACAACTGTTTGAAGGTGTCCAAATTGACGTCAGAGGCCTCTGTTAGAGTGCTACCGCACGCACATGGGCGACACCATTGTGGTTATTTTAACACAGTTGGATAGCCAATGTATCCCTTTCAATGTTTCCAAAAGATTTGAAAAGATTTGGTTATTGCAAAGTGTTTCAAGAGACCTGCACATTTACTCCCAAAACGAAAATTGGCGCGTTTCTCAAACACACAAGGCAGGACAATGTCTTTTCGATTTGGTGACTTGGAAGTCCTTTTGCTGGAGAGGTGAAAAACACATTTTTCTTAAATATGAAGCGATTTTAGTGCATGATGGCTCGTTGGAAAGCTCTTCAAATTCTGACACGTTTGATACCAAATCCGACACACCTATAAGGGGTCGTTAGGGAAATACAACTGTTTGAAGGTGTCCAAATTGACGTCAGTGGCCTCTGTTAGAGTGCTACCGCACGCGCATGCGCGACACCATTGTGGTTATTTTAACACAGTTGGATAGCCAATGTATCCCTTTCAATGTTTCCAAAAGATTTGAAAAGATTTGGTTATTGCAAAGTGTTTCAAGAGACCTGCACATTTACTCCCAAAACGAAAATTGGCGCGTTTCTTAAACACACAAGGCAGGACAATGTCTTTTCGATTTGGTGACTTGGAAGTCCTTTTGCTGGAGAGGTGAAAAACACATTTTTCTTAAATATGAAGCGATTTTAGTGCATGATGGCTCGTTGGAAAGCTCTTCAAATTCTGAGACGTTTGATACCAAATCCGACACACCTATAAGGGGTCGTTAGGGAAATACAACTGTTTGAAGGTGTCCAAATTGACGTCAGAGGCCTCTGTTAGAGTGCTACCGCACGCGCATGCGCGACACCATTGTGGTTATTTTAACACAGTTGGATAGCCAATGTATCCCTTTCAATGTTTCCAAAAGATTTGAAAAGATTTGGTTATTGCAAAGTGTTTCAAGAGACCTGCACATTTACTCCCAAAACGAAAATTGGTGCGTTTCTCAAACACACAAGGCAGGACAATGTCTTTTCGATTTGGTGACTTGGAAGTCCTTTTGCTGGAGAGGTGAAAAACACATTTTTCTTAAATATGAAGCGATTTTAGTGCATGATGGCTCGTTGGAAAGCTCTTCAAATTCTGACACGTTTGATACCAAATCCGACACACCTATAAGGGGTCGTTAGGGAAATACAACTGTTTGAAGGTGTCCAAATTGACGTCAGAGGCCTCTGTTAGAGTGCTACCGCACGCGCATGCGCGACACCATTGTGGTTATTTTAACACAGTTGGATAGCCAATGTATCCCTTTCAATGTTTCCAAAAGATTTGAAAAGATTTGGTTATTGCAAAGTGTTTCAAGAGACCTGCACATTTACTCCCAAAACGAAAATTGGCGCGTTTCTCAAACACACAAGGCAGGACAATGTCTTTTCGATTTGGTGACTTGGAAGTCCTTTTGCTGGAGAGGTGAAAAACACATTTTTCTTAAATATGAAGCGATTTTAGTGCATGATGGCTCGTTGGAAAGCTCTTCAAATTCTGACACGTTTGATACCAAATCCGACACACCTATAAGGGGTCGTTAGGGAAATACAACTGTTTGAAGGTGTCCAAATTGACGTCAGAGGCCTCTGTTAGGGTGCTACCGCACGCGCATGCGCGACACCATTGTGGTTATTTTAACACAGTTGGATAGCCAATGTATCCCTTTCAATGTTTCCAAAAGATTTGAAAAGATTTGGTTATTGCAAAGTGTTTCAAGAGACCTGCACATTTACTCCCAAAACGAAAATTGGCGCGTTTCTCAAACACACAAGGCAGGACAATGTCTTTTCGATTTGGTGACTTGGAAGTCCTTTTGCTGGAGAGGTGAAAAACACATTTTTCTTAAATATGAAGCGATTTTAGTGCATGATGGCTCGTTGGAAAGCTCTTCAAATTCTGACACGTTTGATACCAAATCCGACACACCTATAAGGGGTCGTTAGGGAAATACAACTGTTTGAAGGTGTCCAAATTGACGTCAGAGGCCTCTGTTAGGGTGCTACCGCACGCGCATGCGCGACACCATTGTGGTTATTTTAACACAGTTGGATAGCCAATGTATCCCTTTCAATGTTTCCAAAAGATTTGAAAAGATTTGGTTATTGCAAAGTGTTTCAAGAGACCTGTACATTTACTCCCAAAACGAAAATTGGCGCGTTTCTCAAACACACAAGGCAGGACAATGTCTTTTCGATTTGGTGACTTGGAAGTCCTTTTGCTGGAGAGGTGAAAAACACATTTTTCTTAAATATGAAGCGATTTTAGTGCATGATGGCTCGTTGGAAAGCTCTTCAAATTCTGAGACGTTTGATACCAAATCCGACACACCTATAAGGGGTCGTTAGGGAAATACAACTGTTTGAAGGTGTCCAAATTGACGTCAGAGGCCTCTGTTAGGGTGCTACCGCACGCGGATGCGCGACACCATTGTGGTTATTTTAACACAGTTGGATAGCCAATGTATCCCTTTCAATGTTTCCAAAAGATTTGAAAAGATTTGGTTATTGCAAAGTGTTTCAAGAGACCTGTACATTTACTCCCAAAACGAAAATTGGCGCGTTTCTCAAACACACAAGGCAGGACAATGTCTTTTCGATTTGGTGACTTGGAAGTCCTTTTGCTGGAGAGGTGAAAAACACATTTTTCTTAAATATGAAGCGATTTTAGTGCATGATGGCTCGTTGGAAAGCTCTTCAAATTCTGAGACGTTTGATACCAAATCCGACACACCTATAAGGGGTCGTTAGGGAAATACAACTGTTTGAAGGTGTCCAAATTGACGTCAGAGGCCTCTGTTAGAGTACTACCGCACGCGCATGCGCGACACCATTGTGGTTATTTTAACACAGTTGGATAGCCAATGTATCCCTTTCAATGTTTCCAAAAGATTTGAAAAGATTTGGTTATTGCAAAGTGTTTCAAGAGACCTGTACATTTACTCCCAAAACGAAAATTGGCGCGTTTCTCAAACACACAAGGCAGGACAATGTCTTTTCGATTTGGTGACTTGGAAGTCCTTTTGCTGGAGAGGTGAAAAACACATTTTTCTTAAATATGAAGCGATTTTAGTGCATGATGGCTCGTTGGAAAGCTCTTCAAATTCTGAGACGTTTGATACCAAATCCGACACACCTATAAGGGGTCGTTAGGGAAATACAACTGTTTGAAGGTGTCCAAATTGACGTCAGAGGCCTCTGTAAGGGTGCTACCGCACGCGCATGCGCGACACCATTGTGGTTATTTTAACACAGTTGGATAGCCAATGTATCCCTTTCAATGTTTCCAAAAGATTTGAAAAGATTTGGTTATTGCAAAGTGTTTCAAGAGACCTGCACATTTACTCCCAAAACGAAAATTGGCGCGTTTCTTAAACACACAAGGCAGGACAATGTCTTTTCGATTTGGTGACTTGGAAGTCCTTTTGCTGGAGAGGTGAAAAACACATTTTTCTTAAATATGAAGCGATTTTAGTGCATGATGGCTCGTTGGAAAGCTCTTCAAATTCTGAGACGTTTGATACCAAATCCGACACACCTATAAGGGGTCGTTAGGGAAATACAACTGTTTGAAGGTGTCCAAATTGACGTCAGTGGCCTCTGTTAGAGTGCTACCGCACGCGCATGCGCGACACCATTGTGGTTATTTTAACACAGTTGGATAGCCAATGTATCCCTTTCAATGTTTCCAAAAGATTTGAAAAGATTTGGTTATTGCAAAGTGTTTCAAGAGACCTGTACATTTACTCCCAAAACGAAAATTGGCGCGTTTCTCAAACACACAAGGCAGGACAATGTCTTTTCGATTTGGTGACTTGGAAGTCCTTTTGCTGGAGAGGTGAAAAACACATTTTTCTTAAATATGAAGCGATTTTAGTGCATGATGGCTCGTTGGAAAGCTCTTCAAATTCTGAGACGTTTGATACCAAATCCGACACACCTATAAGGGGTCGTTAGGGAAATACAACTGTTTGAAGGTGTCCAAATTGACGTCAGAGGCCTCTGTTAGAGTGCTACCGCACGCGCATGCGCGACACCATTGTGGTTATTTTAACACAGTTGGATAGCCAATGTATCCCTTTCAATGTTTCCAAAAGATTTGAAAAGATTTGGTTATTGCAAAGTGTTTCAAGAGACCTGCACATTTACTCCCAAAACGAAAATTGGCGCGTTTCTCAAACACACAAGGCAGGACAATGTCTTTTCGATTTGGTGACTTGGGAGTCCTTTTGCTGGAGAGTTGAAAAACACATTTTTCTTAAATATGAAGCGATTTTAGTGCATGATGGCTCGTTGGAAAGCTCTTCAAATTCTGAGACGTTCGATACCAAACCCGACACACCTATAAGGGGTCGTTAGGGAAATACAACTGTTTGAAGGTGTCCAAATTGACGTCAGAGGCCTCTGTTAAAGTGCTACCGCACGCGCATGCGCGACACCATTGTGGTTATTTTAACACAGTTGGATAGCCAATGTATCCCTTTCTATGTTTCCAAAAGATTTGAAAAGATTTGGTTATTGCAAAGTGTTTCAAGAGACCTGCACATTTACTCCCAAAACGAAAATTGGCGCGTTTCTTAAACACACAAGGCAGGACAATGTCTTTTCGATTTGGTGACTTGGAAGTCCTTTTGCTGGAGAGGTGAAAAACACATTTTTCTTAAATATGAAGCGATTTTAGTGCATGATGGCTCGTTGGAAAGCTCTTCAAATTCTGACACGTTTGATACCAAATCCGACACACCTATAAGGGGTCGTTAGGGAAATACAACTGTTTGAAGGTGTCCAAATTGACGTCAGAGGCCTCTGTTAGAGTGCTACCGCACGCGCATGCGCGACACCATTGTGGTTATTTTAACACAGTTGGATAGCCAATGTATCCCTTTCAATGTTTCCAAAAGATTTGAAAAGATTTGGTTATTGCAAAGTGTTTCAAGAGACCTGTACATTTACTCCCAAAACGAAAATTGGCGCGTTTCTCAAACACACAAGGCAGGACAATGTCTTTTCGATTTGGTGACTTGGAAGTCCTTTTGCTGGAGAGGTGAAAAACACATTTTTCTTAAATATGAAGCGATTTTAGTGCATGATGGCTCGTTGGAAAGCTCTTCAAATTCTGAGACGTTTGATACCAAATCCGACACACCTATAAGGGGTCGTTAGGGAAATACAACTGTTTGAAGGTGTCCAAATTGACGTCAGAGGCCTCTGTTAGAGTACTACCGCACGCGCATGCGCGACACCATTGTGGTTATTTTAACACAGTTGGATAGCCAATGTATCCCTTTCAATGTTTCCAAAAGATTTGAAAAGATTTGGTTATTGCAAAGTGTTTCAAGAGACCTGTACATTTACTCCCAAAACGAAAATTGGCGCGTTTCTCAAACACACAAGGCAGGACAATGTCTTTTCGATTTGGTGACTTGGAAGTCCTTTTGCTGGAGAGGTGAAAAACACATTTTTCTTAAATATGAAGCGATTTTAGTGCATGATGGCTCGTTGGAAAGCTCTTCAAATTCTGAGACGTTTGATACCAAATCCGACACACCTATAAGGGGTCGTTAGGGAAATACAACTGTTTGAAGGTGTCCAAATTGACGTCAGAGGCCTCTGTAAGGGTGCTACCGCACGCGCATGCGCGACACCATTGTGGTTATTTTAACACAGTTGGATAGCCAATGTATCCCTTTCAATGTTTCCAAAAGATTTGAAAAGATTTGGTTATTGCAAAGTGTTTCAAGAGACCTGCACATTTACTCCCAAAACGAAAATTGGCGCGTTTCTTAAACACACAAGGCAGGACAATGTCTTTTCGATTTGGTGACTTGGAAGTCCTTTTGCTGGAGAGGTGAAAAACACATTTTTCTTAAATATGAAGCGATTTTAGTGCATGATGGCTCGTTGGAAAGCTCTTCAAATTCTGAGACGTTTGATACCAAATCCGACACACCTATAAGGGGTCGTTAGGGAAAAAAACTGTTTGAAGGTGTCCAAATTGACGTCAGTGGCCTCTGTTAGAGTGCTACCGCACGCGCATGCGCGACACCATTGTGGTTATCTTAACACAGTTGGATAGCCAATGTATCCCTTTCAATGTTTCCAAAAGATTTGAAAAGATTTGGTTATTGCAAAGTGTTTCAAGAGACCTGTACATTTACTCCCAAAACGAAAATTGGCGCGTTTCTCAAACACACAAGGCAGGACAATGTCTTTTCGATTTGGTGACTTGGAAGTCCTTTTGCTGGAGAGGTGAAAAACACATTTTTCTTAAATATGAAGCGATTTTAGTGCATGATGGCTCGTTGGAAAGCTCTTCAAATTCTGAGACGTTTGATACCAAATCCGACACACCTATAAGGGGTCGTTAGGGAAATACAACTGTTTGAAGGTGTCCAAATTGACGTCAGAGGCCTCTGTTAGAGTGCTACCGCACGCGCATGCGCGACACCATTGTGGTTATTTTAACACAGTTGGATAGCCAATGTATCCCTTTCAATGTTTCCAAAAGATTTGAAAAGATTTGGTTATTGCAAAGTGTTTCAAGAGACCTGCACATTTACTCCCAAAACGAAAATTGGCGCGTTTCTCAAACACACAAGGCAGGACAATGTCTTTTCGATTTGGTGACTTGGGAGTCCTTTTGCTGGAGAGTTGAAAAACACATTTTTCTTAAATATGAAGCGATTTTAGTGCATGATGGCTCGTTGGAAAGCTCTTCAAATTCTGAGACGTTCGATACCAAATCCGACACACCTATAAGGGGTCGTTAGGGAAATACAACTGTTTGAAGGTGTCCAAATTGACGTCAGAGGCCTCTGTAAGGGTGCTACCGCACGCGCATGCGCGACACCATTGTGGTTATTTTAACACAGTTGGATAGCCAATGTATCCCTTTCAATGTTTCCAAAAGATTTGAAAAGATTTGGTTATTGCAAAGTGTTTCAAGAGACCTGTACATTTACTCCCAAAACGAAAATTGGCGCGTTTCTCAAACACACAAGGCAGGACAATGTCTTTTCGATTTGGTGACTTGGAAGTCCTTTTGCTGGAGAGGTGAAAAACACATTTTTCTTAAATATGAAGCGATTTTAGTGCATGATGGCTCGTTGGAAAGCTCTTCAAATTCTGAGACGTTTGATACCAAATCCGACACACCTATAAGTGGTCGTTAGGGAAATACAACTGTTTGAAGGTGTCCAAATTGACGTCAGAGGCCTCTGTAAGGGTGCTACCGCACGCGCATGCGCGACACCATTGTGGTTATCTTAACACAGTTGGATAGCCAATGTATCCCTTTCAATGTTTCCAAAAGATTTGAAAAGATTTGGTTATTGCAAAGTGTTTCAAGAGACCTGTACATTTACTCCCAAAACGAAAATTGGCGCGTTTCTCAAACACACAAGGCAGGACAATGTCTTTTCGATTTGGTGACTTGGAAGTCCTTTTGCTGGAGAGGTGAAAAACACATTTTTCTTAAATATGAAGCGATTTTAGTGCATGATGGCTCGTTGGAAAGCTCTTCAAATTCTGAGACGTTTGATACCAAATCCGACACACCTATAAGGGGTCGTTAGGGAAATACAACTGTTTGAAGGTGTCCAAATTGACGTCAGAGGCCTCTGTAAGGGTGCTACCGCACGCGCATGCGCGACACCATTGTGGTTATTTTAACACAGTTGGATAGCCAATGTATCCCTTTCAATGTTTCCAAAAGATTTGAAAAGATTTGGTTATTGCAAAGTGTTTCAAGAGACCTGCACATTTACTCCCAAAACGAAAATTGGCGCGTTTCTCAAACACACAAGGCAGGACAATGTCTTTTCGATTTGGTGACTTGGAAGTCCTTTTGCTGGAGAGGTGAAAAACACATTTTTCTTAAATATGAAGCGATTTTAGTGCATGATGGCTCGTTGGAAAGCTCTTCAAATTCTGACACGTTTGATACCAAATCCGACACACCTATAAGGGGTCGTTAGGGAAATACAACTGTTTGAAGGTGTCCAAATTGACGTCAGAGGCCTCTGTAAGGGTGCTACCGCACGCGCATGCGCGACACCATTGTGGTTATTTTAACACAGTTGGATAGCCAATGTATCCCTTTCAATGTTTCCAAAAGATTTGAAAAGATTTGGTTATTGCAAAGTGTTTCAAGAGACCTGTACATTTACTCCCAAAACGAAAATTGGCGCGTTTCTCAAACACACAAGGCAGGACAATGTCTTTTCGATTTGGTGACTTGGAAGTCCTTTTGCTGGAGAGGTGAAAAACACATTTTTCTTAAATATGAAGCGATTTTAGTGCATGATGGCTCGTTGGAAAGCTCTTCAAATTCTGAGACGTTTGATACCAAATCCGACACACCTATAAGGGGTCGTTAGGGAAATACAACTGTTTGAAGGTGTCCAAATTGATGTCAGTGGCCTCTGTTAGAGTGCTACCGCACGCGCATGCGCGACACCATTGTGGTTATTTTAACACAGTTGGATAGCCAATGTATCCCTTTCAATGTTTCCAAAAGATTTGAAAAGATTTGGTTATTGCAAAGTGTTTCAAGAGACCTGCACATTTACTCCCAAAACGAAAATTGGCCCTTTTCTCAAACACACAAGGCAGGACAATGTCTTTTCGATTTGGTGACTTGGAAGTCCTTTTGCTGGAGAGGTGAAAAACACATTTTTCTTAAATATGAAGCGATTTTAGTGCATGATGGCTCGTTGGAAAGCTCTTCAAATTCTGAGACGTTCGATACCAAATCCGACACACCTATAAGGGGTCGTTAGGGAAATACAACTGTTTGAAGGTGTCCAAATTGACGTCAGAGGCCTCTGTTAAAGTGCTACCGCACGCGCATGCGCGACACCATTGTGGTTATTTTAACACAGTTGGATAGCCAATGTATCCCTTTCAATGTTTCCAAAAGATTTGAAAAGATTTGGTTATTGCAAAGTGTTTCAAGAGACCTGCACATTAACTCCCAAAACGAAAATTGGCGCGTTTCTTAAACACACAAGGCAGGACAATGTCTTTTCGATTTGGTGACTTGGAAGTCCTTTTGCTGGAGAGGTGAAAAACACATTTTTCTTAAATATGAAGCGATTTTAGTGCATGATGGCTCGTTGGAAAGCTCTTCAAATTCTGAGACGTTTGATACCAAATCCGACACACCTATAAGGGGTCGTTAGGGAAATACAACTGTTTGAAGGTGTCCAAATTGACGTCAGTGGCCTCTGTTAAAGTGCTACCGCACGCGCATGCGCGACACCATTGTGGTTATCTTAACACAGTTGGATAGCCAATGTATCCCTTTCAATGTTTCCAAAAGATTTGAAAAGATTTGGTTATTGCAAAGTGTTTCAAGAGACCTGCACATTTACTCCCAAAACGAAAATTGGCGCGTTTCTCAAACACACAAGGCAGGACAATGTCTTTTCGATTTGGTGACTTGGAAGTCCTTTTGCTGGAGAGGTGAAAAACACATTTTTCTTAAATATGAAGCGATTTTAGTGCATGATGGCTCGTTGGAAAGCTCTTCAAATTCTGAGACGTTTGATACCAAATCCGACACACCTATAAGGGGTCGTTAGGGAAATACAACTGTTTGAAGGTGTCCAAATTGACGTCAGAGGCCTCTGTAAGGGTGCTACCGCACGCGCATGCGCGACACCATTGTGGTTATTTTAACACAGTTGGATAGCCAATGTATCCCTTTCAATGTTTCCAAAAGATTTGAAAAGATTTGGTTATTGCAAAGTGTTTCAAGAGACCTGTACATTTACTCCCAAAACGAAAATTGGCGCGTTTCTCAAACACACAAGGCAGGACAATGTCTTTTCGATTTGGTGACTTGGAAGTCCTTTTGCTGGAGAGGTGAAAAACACATTTTTCTTAAATATGAAGCGATTTTAGTGCATGATGGCTCGTTGGAAAGCTCTTCAAATTCTGAGACGTTTGATACCAAATCCGACACACCTATAAGGGGTCGTTAGGGAAATACAACTGTTTGAAGGTGTCCAAATTGACGTCAGTGGCCTCTGTTAGAGTGCTACCGCACGCGCATGCGCGACACCATTGTGGTTATTTTAACACAGTTGGATAGCCAATGTATCCCTTTCAATGTTTCCAAAAGATTTGAAAAGATTTGGTTATTGCAAAGTGTTTCAAGAGACCTGCACATTTACTCCCAAAACGAAAATTGGCGCGTTTCTCAAACACACAAGGCAGGACAATGTCTTTTCGATTTGGTGACTTGGAAGTCCTTTTGCTGGAGAGGTGAAAAACACATTTTTCTTAAATATGAAGCGATTTTAGTGCATGATGGCTCGTTGGAAAGCTCTTCAAATTCTGAGACGTTCGATTCCAAATCCGACACACCTATAAGGGGTCGTTAGGGAAATACAACTGTTTGAAGGTGTCCAAATTGACGTCAGAGGCCTCTGTTAAAGTGCTACCGCACGCGCATGCGCGACACCATTGTGGTTATTTTAACACAGTTGGATAGCCAATGTATCCCTTTCAATGTTTCCAAAAGATTTGAAAAGATTTGGTTATTGCAAAGTGTTTCAAGAGACCTGCACATTAACTCCTAAAACGAAAATTGGCGCGTTTCTTAAACACACAAGGCAGGACAATGTCTTTTCGATTTGGTGACTTGGAAGTCCTTTTGCTGGAGAGGTGAAAAACACATTTTTCTTAAATATGAAGCGATTTTAGTGCATGATGGCTCGTTGGAAAGCTCTTCAAATTCTGAGACGTTTGATACCAAATCCGACACACCTATAAGGGGTCGTTAGGGAAATACAACTGTTTGAAGGTGTCCAAATTGACGTCAGTGGCCTCTGTTAAAGTGCTACCGCACGCGCATGCGCGACACCATTGTGGTTATCTTAACACAGTTGGATAGCCAATGTATCCCTTTCAATGTTTCCAAAAGATTTGAAAAGATTTGGTTATTGCAAAGTGTTTCAAGAGACCTGTACATTTACTCCCAAAACGAAAATTGGCGCGTTTCTCAAACACACAAGGCAGGACAATGTCTTTTCGATTTGGTGACTTGGAAGTCCTTTTGCTGGAGAGGTGAAAAACACATTTTTCTTAAATATGAAGCGATTTTAGTGCATGATGGCTCGTTGGAAAGCTCTTCAAATTCTGACACGTTTGATACCAAATCCGACACACCTATAAGGGGTCGTTAGGGAAATACAACTGTTTGAAGGTGTCCAAATTGACGTCAGAGGCCTCTGTAAGGGTGCTACCGCACGCGCATGCGCGACACCATTGTGGTTATTTTAACACAGTTGGATAGCCAATGTATCCCTTTCAATGTTTCCAAAAGATTTGAAAAGATTTGGTTATTGCAAAGTGTTTCAAGAGACCTGCACATTTACTCCCAAAACGAAAATTGGCGCGTTTCTCAAACACACAAGGCAGGACAATGTCTTTTCGATTTGGTGACTTGGAAGTCCTTTTGCTGGAGAGGTGAAAAACACATTTTTCTTAAATATGAAGCGATTTTAGTGCATGATGGCTCGTTGGAAAGCTCTTCAAATTCTGAGACGTTTGATACCAAATCCGACACACCTATAAGGGGTCGTTAGGGAAATACAACTGTTTGAAGGTGTCCAAATTGACGTCAGTGGCCTCTGTTAAAGTGCTACCGCACGCGCATGCGCGACACCATTGTGGTTATTTTAACACAGTTGGATAGCCAATGTATCCCTTTCAATGTTTCCAAAAGATTTGAAAAGATTTGGTTATTGCAAAGTGTTTCAAGAGACCTGCACATTTACTCCCAAAACGAAAATTGGCGCGTTTCTCAAACACACAAGGCAGGACAATGTCTTTTCGATTTGGTGACTTGGAAGTCCTTTTGCTGGAGAGGTGAAAAACACATTTTTCTTAAATATGAAGCGATTTTAGTGCATGATGGCTCGTTGGAAAGCTCTTCAAATTCTGAGACGTTCGATACCAAATCCGACATACCTATAAGGGGTCGTTAGGGAAATACAACTGTTTGAAGGTGTCCAAATTGACGTCAGAGGCCTCTGTTAAAGTGCTACCGCACGCGCATGCGCGACACCATTGTGGTTATTTTAACACAGTTGGATAGCCAATGTATCCCTTTCAATGTTTCCAAAAGATTTGAAAAGATTTGGTTATTGCAAAGTGTTTCAAGAGACCTGCACATTTACTCCCAAAACGAAAATTGGCGCGTTTCTCAAACACACAAGGCAGGACAATGTCTTTTCGATTTGGTGACTTGGAAGTCCTTTTGCTGGAGAGTTGAAAAACACATTTTTCTTAAATATGAAGCGATTTTAGTGCATGATGGCTCGTTGGAAAGCTCTTCAAATTCTGAGACGTTTAATACCAAATCCGACACACCTATAAGGGGTCGTTAGGGAAATACAACTGTTTGAAGGTGTCCAAATTGACGTCAGTGGCCTCTGTTAGAGTGCTACCGCACGCGCATGCGCGACACCATTGTGGTTATTTTAACACAGTTGGATAGCCAATGTATCCCTTTCAATGTTTCCAAAAGATTTGAAAAGATTTGGTTATTGCAAAGTGTTTCAAGAGACCTGCACATTTACTCCCAAAACGAAAATTGGCGCGTTTCTCAAACACACAAGGCAGGACAATGTCTTTTCGATTTGGTGACTTGGAAGTCCTTTTGCTGGAGAGGTGAAAAACACATTTTTCTTAAATATGAAGCGATTTTAGTGCATGATGGCTCGTTGGAAAGCTCTTCAAATTCTGACACGTTTGATACCAAATCCGACACACCTATAAGGGGTCGTTAGGGAAATACAACTGTTTGAAGGTGTCCAAATTGACGTCAGAGGCCTCTGTAAGGGTGCTACCGCACGCGCATGCGCGACACCATTGTGGTTATTTTAACACAGTTGGATAGCCAATGTATCCCTTTCAATGTTTCCAAAAGATTTGAAAAGATTTGGTTATTGCAAAGTGTTTCAAGAGACCTGCACATTTACTCCCAAAACGAAAATTGGCGCGTTTCTCAAACACACAAGGCAGGACAATGTCTTTTCGATTTGGTGACTTGGAAGTCCTTTTGCTGGAGAGGTGAAAAACACATTTTTCTTAAATATGAAGCGATTTTAGTGCATGATGGCTCGTTGGAAAGCTCTTCAAATTCTGAGACGTTCGATACCAAATCCGACACACCTATAAGGGGTCGTTAGGGAAATACAACTGTTTGAAGGTGTCCAAATTGACGTCAGAGGCCTCTGTTAAAGTGCTACCGCACGCGCATGCGCGACACCATTGTGGTTATTTTAACACAGTTGGATAGCCAATGTATCCCTTTCAATGTTTCCAAAAGATTTGAAAAGATTTGGTTATTGCAAAGTGTTTCAAGAGACCTGCACATTTACTCCCAAAACGAAAATTGGCGCGTTTCTCAAACACACAAGGCAGGACAATGTCTTTTCGATTTGGTGACTTGGAAGTCCTTTTGCTGGAGAGGTGAAAAACACATTTTTCTTAAATATGAAGCGATTTTAGTGCATGATGGCTCGTTGGAAAGCTCTTCAAATTCTGAGACGTTCGATACCAAATCCGACACACCTATAAGGGGTCGTTAGGGAAATACAACTGTTTGAAGGTGTCCAAATTGACGTCAGAGGCCTCTGTTAAAGTGCTACCGCACGCGCATGCGCGACACCATTGTGGTTATTTTAACACAGTTGGATAGCCAATGTATCCCTTTCTATGTTTCCAAAAGATTTGAAAAGATTTGGTTATTGCAAAGTGTTTCAAGAGACCTGCACATTTACTCCCAAAACGAAAATTGGCGCGTTTCTTAAACACACAAGGCAGGACAATGTCTTTTCGATTTGGTGACTTGGAAGTCCTTTTGCTGGAGAGGTGAAAAACACATTTTTCTTAAATATGAAGCGATTTTAGTGCATGATGGCTCGTTGGAAAGCTCTTCAAATTCTGAGACGTTTGATACCAAATCCGACACACCTATAAGGGGTCGTTAGGGAAATACAACTGTTTGAAGGTGTCCAAATTGACGTCAGTGGCCTCTGTTAGAGTGCTACCGCACGCGCATGCGCGACACCATTGTGGTTATTTTAACACAGTTGGATAGCCAATGTATCCCTTTCAATGTTTCCAAAAGATTTGAAAAGATTTGGTTATTGCAAAGTGTTTCAAGAGACCTGCACATTTACTCCCAAAACGAAAATTGGCGCGTTTCTCAAACACACAAGGCAGGACAATGTCTTTTCGATTTGGTGACTTGGAAGTCCTTTTGCTGGAGAGGTGAAAAACACATTTTTCTTAAATATGAAGCGATTTTAGTGCATGATGGCTCGTTGGAAAGCTCTTCAAATTCTGACACGTTTGATACCAAATCCGACACACCTATAAGGGGTCGTTAGGGAAATACAACTGTTTGAAGGTGTCCAAATTGACGTCAGAGGCCTCTGTAAGGGTGCTACCGCACGCGCATGCGCGACACCATTGTGGTTATTTTAACACAGTTGGATAGCCAATGTATCCCTTTCAATGTTTCCAAAAGATTTGAAAAGATTTGGTTATTGCAAAGTGTTTCAAGAGACCTGTACATTTACTCCCAAAACGAAAATTGGCGCGTTTCTCAAACACACAAGGCAGGACAATGTCTTTTCGATTTGGTGACTTGGAAGTCCTTTTGCTGGAGAGTTGAAAAACACATTTTTCTTAAATATGAAGCGATTTTAGTGCATGATGGCTCGTTGGAAAGCTCTTCAAATTCTGAGACGTTTAATACCAAATCCGACACACCTATAAGGGGTCGTTAGGGAAATACAACTGTTTGAAGGTGTCCAAATTGACGTCAGTGGCCTCTGTAAGAGTGCTACCGCACGCGCATGCGCGACACCATTGTGGTTATTTTAACACAGTTGGATAGCCAATGTATCCCTTTCAATGTTTCCAAAAGATTTGAAAAGATTTGGTTATTGCAAAGTGTTTCAAGAGACCTGCACATTTACTCCCAAAACGAAAATTGGCGCGTTTCTCAAACACACAAGGCAGGACAATGTCTTTTCGATTTGGTGACTTGGAAGTCCTTTTGCTGGAGAGTTGAAAAACACATTTTTCTTAAATATGAAGCGATTTTAGTGCATGATGGCTCGTTGGAAAGCTCTTCAAATTCTGAGACGTTTAATACCAAATCCGACACACCTATAAGGGGTCGTTAGGGAAATACAACTGTTTGAAGGTGTCCAAATTGACGTCAGTGGCCTCTGTTAGAGTGCTACCGCACGCGCATGCGCGACACCATTGTGGTTATTTTAACACAGTTGGATAGCCAATGTATCCCTTTCAATGTTTCCAAAAGATTTGAAAAGATTTGGTTATTGCAAAGTGTTTCAAGAGACCTGCACATTTACTCCCAAAACGAAAATTGGCGCGTTTCTCAAACACACAAGGCAGGACAATGTCTTTTCGATTTGGTGACTTGGAAGTCCTTTTGCTGGAGAGGTGAAAAACACATTTTTCTTAAATATGAAGCGATTTTAGTGCATGATGGCTCGTTGGAAAGCTCTTCAAATTCTGAGACGTTTAATACCAAATCCGACACACCTATAAGGGGTCGTTAGGGAAATACAACTGTTTGAAGGTGTCCAAATTGACGTCAGTGGCCTCTGTTAGAGTGCTACCGCACGCGCATGCGCGACACCATTGTGGTTATTTTAACACAGTTGGATAGCCAATGTATCCCTTTCAATGTTTCCAAAAGATTTGAAAAGATTTGGTTATTGCAAAGTGTTTCAAGAGACCTGCACATTTACTCCCAAAACGAAAATTGGCGCGTTTCTCAAACACACAAGGCAGGACAATGTCTTTTCGATTTGGTGACTTGGAAGTCCTTTTGCTGGAGAGGTGAAAAACACATTTTTCTTAAATATGAAGCGATTTTAGTGCATGATGGCTCGTTGGAAAGCTCTTCAAATTCTGAGACGTTTAATACCAAATCCGACACACCTATAAGGGGTCGTTAGGGAAATACAACTGTTTGAAGGTGTCCAAATTGACGTCAGTGGCCTCTGTTAGAGTGCTACCGCACGCGCATGCGCGACACCATTGTGGTTATTTTAACACAGTTGGATAGCCAATGTATCCCTTTCAATGTTTCCAAAAGATTTGAAAAGATTTGGTTATTGCAAAGTGTTTCAAGAGACCTGCACATTTACTCCCAAAACGAAAATTGGCGCGTTTCTCAAACACACAAGGCAGGACAATGTCTTTTCGATTTGGTGACTTGGAAGTCCTTTTGCTGGAGAGGTGAAAAACACATTTTTCTTAAATATGAAGCGATTTTAGTGCATGATGGCTCGTTGGAAAGCTCTTCAAATTCTGAGACGTTTAATACCAAATCCGACACACCTATAAGGGGTCGTTAGGGAAATACAACTGTTTGAAGGTGTCCAAATTGACGTCAGTGGCCTCTGTTAGAGTGCTACCGCACGCGCATGCGCGACACCATTGTGGTTATTTTAACACAGTTGGATAGCCAATGTATCCCTTTCAATGTTTCCAAAAGATTTGAAAAGATTTGGTTATTGCAAAGTGTTTCAAGAGACCTGCACATTTACTCCCAAAACGAAAATTGGCGCGTTTCTCAAACACACAAGGCAGGACAATGTCTTTTCGATTTGGTGACTTGGAAGTCCTTTTGCTGGAGAGGTGAAAAACACATTTTTCTTAAATATGAAGCGATTTTAGTGCATGATGGCTCGTTGGAAAGCTCTTCAAATTCTGACACGTTTGATACCAAATCCGACACACCTATAAGGGGTCGTTAGGGAAATACAACTGTTTGAAGGTGTCCAAATTGACGTCAGAGGCCTCTGTAAGGGTGCTACCGCACGCGCATGCGCGACACCATTGTGGTTATTTTAACACAGTTGGATAGCCAATGTATCCCTTTCAATGTTTCCAAAAGATTTGAAAAGATTTGGTTATTGCAAAGTGTTTCAAGAGACCTGTACATTTACTCCCAAAACGAAAATTGGCGCGTTTCTCAAACACACAAGGCAGGACAATGTCTTTTCGATTTGGTGACTTGGAAGTCCTTTTGCTGGAGAGTTGAAAAACACATTTTTCTTAAATATGAAGCGATTTTAGTGCATGATGGCTCGTTGGAAAGCTCTTCAAATTCTGAGACGTTTAATACCAAATCCGACACACCTATAAGGGGTCGTTAGGGAAATACAACTGTTTGAAGGTGTCCAAATTGACGTCAGTGGCCTCTGTAAGAGTGCTACCGCACGCGCATGCGCGACACCATTGTGGTTATTTTAACACAGTTGGATAGCCAATGTATCCCTTTCAATGTTTCCAAAAGATTTGAAAAGATTTGGTTATTGCAAAGTGTTTCAAGAGACCTGCACATTTACTCCCAAAACGAAAATTGGCGCGTTTCTCAAACACACAAGGCAGGACAATGTCTTTTCGATTTGGTGACTTGGAAGTCCTTTTGCTGGAGAGGTGAAAAACACATTTTTCTTAAATATGAAGCGATTTTAGTGCATGATGGCTCGTTGGAAAGCTCTTCAAATTCTGAGACGTTTGATACCAAATCCGACACACCTATAAGGGGTCGTTAGGGAAATACAACTGTTTGAAGGTGTCCAAATTGACGTCAGTGGCCTCTGTTAGAGTGCTACCGCACGCGCATGCGCGACACCATTGTGGTTATTTTAACACAGTTGGATAGCCAATGTATCCCTTTCAATGTTTCCAAAAGATTTGAAAAGATTTGGTTATTGCAAAGTGTTTCAAGAGACCTGCACATTTACTCCCAAAACGAAAATTGGCGCGTTTCTCAAACACACAAGGCAGGACAATGTCTTTTCGATTTGGTGACTTGGAAGTCCTTTTGCTGGAGAGTTGAAAAACACATTTTTCTTAAATATGAAGCGATTTTAGTGCATGATGGCTCGTTGGAAAGCTCTTCAAATTCTGAGACGTTTAATACCAAATCCGACACACCTATAAGGGGTCGTTAGGGAAATACAACTGTTTGAAGGTGTCCAAATTGACGTCAGTGGCCTCTGTTAGAGTACTACCGCACGCGCATGCGCGACACCATTGTGGTTATTTTAACACAGTTGGATAGCCAATGTATCCCTTTCAATGTTTCCAAAAGATTTGAAAAGATTTGGTTATTGCAAAGTGTTTCAAGAGACCTGCACATTTACTCCCAAAACGAAAATTGGCGCGTTTCTCAAACACACAAGGCAGGACAATGTCTTTTCGATTTGGTGACTTGGAAGTCCTTTTGCTGGAGAGGTGAAAAACACATTTTTCTTAAATATGAAGCGATTTTAGTGCATGATGGCTCGTTGGAAAGCTCTTCAAATTCTGACACGTTTGATACCAAATCCGACACACCTATAAGGGGTCGTTAGGGAAATACAACTGTTTGAAGGTGTCCAAATTGACGTCAGTGGCCTCTGTAAGGGTGCTACCGCACGCGCATGCGCGACACCATTGTGGTTATTTTAACACAGTTGGATAGCCAATGTATCCCTTTCAATGTTTCCAAAAGATTTGAAAAGATTTGGTTATTGCAAAGTGTTTCAAGAGACCTGTACATTTACTCCCAAAACGAAAATTGGCGCGTTTCTCAAACACACAAGGCAGGACAATGTCTTTTCGATTTGGTGACTTGGAAGTCCTTTTGCTGGAGAGTTGAAAAACACATTTTTCTTAAATATGAAGCGATTTTAGTGCATGATGGCTCGTTGGAAAGCTCTTCAAATTCTGAGACGTTTAATACCAAATCCGACACACCTATAAGGGGTCGTTAGGGAAATACAACTGTTTGAAGGTGTCCAAATTGACGTCAGTGGCCTCTGTTAGAGTACTACCGCACGCGCATGCGCGACACCATTGTGGTTATTTTAACACAGTTGGATAGCCAATGTATCCCTTTCAATGTTTCCAAAAGATTTGAAAAGATTTGGTTATTGCAAAGTGTTTCAAGAGACCTGCACATTTACTCCCAAAACGAAAATTGGCGCGTTTCTCAAACACACAAGGCAGGACAATGTCTTTTCGATTTGGTGACTTGGAAGTCCTTTTGCTGGAGAGGTGAAAAACACATTTTTCTTAAATATGAAGCGATTTTAGTGCATGATGGCTCGTTGGAAAGCTCTTCAAATTCTGACACGTTTGATACCAAATCCGACACACCTATAAGGGGTCGTTAGGGAAATACAACTGTTTGAAGGTGTCCAAATTGACGTCAGTGGCCTCTGTAAGGGTGCTACCGCACGCGCATGCGCGACACCATTGTGGTTATTTTAACACAGTTGGATAGCCAATGTATCCCTTTCAATGTTTCCAAAAGATTTGAAAAGATTTGGTTATTGCAAAGTGTTTCAAGAGACCTGTACATTTACTCCCAAAACGAAAATTGGCGCGTTTCTCAAACACACAAGGCAGGACAATGTCTTTTCGATTTGGTGACTTGGAAGTCCTTTTGCTGGAGAGTTGAAAAACACATTTTTCTTAAATATGAAGCGATTTTAGTGCATGATGGCTCGTTGGAAAGCTCTTCAAATTCTGAGACGTTTAATACCAAATCCGACACACCTATAAGGGGTCGTTAGGGAAATACAACTGTTTGAAGGTGTCCAAATTGACGTCAGTGGCCTCTGTAAGAGTGCTACCGCACGCGCATGCGCGACACCATTGTGGTTATTTTAACACAGTTGGATAGCCAATGTATCCCTTTCAATGTTTCCAAAAGATTTGAAAAGATTTGGTTATTGCAAAGTGTTTCAAGAGACCTGCACATTTACTCCCAAAACGAAAATTGGCGCGTTTCTCAAACACACAAGGCAGGACAATGTCTTTTCGATTTGGTGACTTGGAAGTCCTTTTGCTGGAGAGGTGAAAAACACATTTTTCTTAAATATGAAGCGATTTTAGTGCATGATGGCTCGTTGGAAAGCTCTTCAAATTCTGAGACGTTTGATACCAAATCCGACACACCTATAAGGGGTCGTTAGGGAAATACAACTGTTTGAAGGTGTCCAAATTGACGTCAGTGGCCTCTGTTAGAGTGCTACCGCACGCGCATGCGCGACACCATTGTGGTTATTTTAACACAGTTGGATAGCCAATGTATCCCTTTCAATGTTTCCAAAAGATTTGAAAAGATTTGGTTATTGCAAAGTGTTTCAAGAGACCTGCACATTTACTCCCAAAACGAAAATTGGCGCGTTTCTCAAACACACAAGGCAGGACAATGTCTTTTCGATTTGGTGACTTGGAAGTCCTTTTGCTGGAGAGTTGAAAAACACATTTTTCTTAAATATGAAGCGATTTTAGTGCATGATGGCTCGTTGGAAAGCTCTTCAAATTCTGAGACGTTTAATACCAAATCCGACACACCTATAAGGGGTCGTTAGGGAAATACAACTGTTTGAAGGTGTCCAAATTGACGTCAGTGGCCTCTGTTAGAGTGCTACCGCACGCGCATGCGCGACACCATTGTGGTTATTTTAACACAGTTGGATAGCCAATGTATCCCTTTCAATGTTTCCAAAAGATTTGAAAAGATTTGGTTATTGCAAAGTGTTTCAAGAGACCTGCACATTTACTCCCAAAACGAAAATTGGCGCGTTTCTCAAACACACAAGGCAGGACAATGTCTTTTCGATTTGGTGACTTGGAAGTCCTTTTGCTGGAGAGGTGAAAAACACATTTTTCTTAAATATGAAGCGATTTTAGTGCATGATGGCTCGTTGGAAAGCTCTTCAAATTCTGAGACGTTTGATACCAAATCCGACACACCTATAAGGGGTCGTTAGGGAAATACAACTGTTTGAAGGTGTCCAAATTGACGTCAGAGGCCTCTGTAAGGGTGCTACCGCACGCGCATGCGCGACACCATTGTGGTTATTTTAACACAGTTGGATAGCCAATGTATCCCTTTCAATGTTTCCAAAAGATTTGAAAAGATTTGGTTATTGCAAAGTGTTTCAAGAGACCTGCACATTTACTCCCAAAACGAAAATTGGCGCGTTTCTCAAACACACAAGGCAGGACAATGTCTTTTCGATTTGGTGACTTGGAAGTCCTTTTGCTGGAGAGGTGAAAAACACATTTTTCTTAAATATGAAGCGATTTTAGTGCATGATGGCTCGTTGGAAAGCTCTTCAAATTCTGAGACGTTCGATACCAAATCCGACACACCTATAAGGGGTCGTTAGGGAAATACAACTGTTTGAAGGTGTCCAAATTGACGTCAGAGGCCTCTGTTAAAGTGCTACCGCACGCGCATGCGCGACACCATTGTGGTTATTTTAACACAGTTGGATAGCCAATGTATCCCTTTCAATGTTTCCAAAAGATTTGAAAAGATTTGGTTATTGCAAAGTGTTTCAAGAGACCTGCACATTTACTCCCAAAACGAAAATTGGCGCGTTTCTCAAACACACAAGGCAGGACAATGTCTTTTCGATTTGGTGACTTGGAAGTCCTTTTGCTGGAGAGGTGAAAAACACATTTTTCTTAAATATGAAGCGATTTTAGTGCATGATGGCTCGTTGGAAAGCTCTTCAAATTCTGAGACGTTCGATACCAAATCCGACACACCTATAAGGGGTCGTTAGGGAAATACAACTGTTTGAAGGTGTCCAAATTGACGTCAGAGGCCTCTGTTAAAGTGCTACCGCACGCGCATGCGCGACACCATTGTGGTTATTTTAACACAGTTGGATAGCCAATGTATCCCTTTCAATGTTTCCAAAAGATTTGAAAAGATTTGGTTATTGCAAAGTGTTTCAAGAGACCTGCACATTTACTCCCAAAACGAAAATTGGCGCGTTTCTCAAACACACAAGGCAGGACAATGTCTTTTCGATTTGGTGACTTGGAAGTCCTTTTGCTGGAGAGGTGAAAAACACATTTTTCTTAAATATGAAGCGATTTTAGTGCATGATGGCTCGTTGGAAAGCTCTTCAAATTCTGACACGTTCGATACCAAATCCGACACACCTATAAGGGGTCGTTAGGGAAATACAACTGTTTGAAGGTGTCCAAATTGACGTCAGAGGCCTCTGTTAAAGTGCTACCGCACGCGCATGCGCGACACCATTGTGGTTATTTTAACACAGTTGGATAGCCAATGTATCCCTTTCTATGTTTCCAAAAGATTTGAAAAGATTTGGTTATTGCAAAGTGTTTCAAGAGACCTGCACATTTACTCCCAAAACGAAAATTGGCGCGTTTCTTAAACACACAAGGCAGGACAATGTCTTTTCGATTTGGTGACTTGGAAGTCCTTTTGCTGGAGAGGTGAAAAACACATTTTTCTTAAATATGAAGCGATTTTAGTGCATGATGGCTCGTTGGAAAGCTCTTCAAATTCTGACACGTTTGATACCAAATCCGACACACCTATAAGGGGTCGTTAGGGAAATACAACTGTTTGAAGGTGTCCAAATTGACGTCAGAGGCCTCTGTAAGGGTGCTACCGCACGCGCATGCGCGACACCATTGTGGTTATTTTAACACAGTTGGATAGCCAATGTATCCCTTTCAATGTTTCCAAAAGATTTGAAAAGATTTGGTTATTGCAAAGTGTTTCAAGAGACCTGTACATTTACTCCCAAAACGAAAATTGGCGCGTTTCTCAAACACACAAGGCAGGACAATGTCTTTTCGATTTGGTGACTTGGAAGTCCTTTTGCTGGAGAGTTGAAAAACACATTTTTCTTAAATATGAAGCGATTTTAGTGCATGATGGCTCGTTGGAAAGCTCTTCAAATTCTGAGACGTTTAATACCAAATCCGACACACCTATAAGGGGTCGTTAGGGAAATACAACTGTTTGAAGGTGTCCAAATTGACGTCAGTGGCCTCTGTTAGAGTGCTACCGCACGCGCATGCGCGACACCATTGTGGTTATTTTAACACAGTTGGATAGCCAATGTATCCCTTTCAATGTTTCCAAAAGATTTGAAAAGATTTGGTTATTGCAAAGTGTTTCAAGAGACCTGCACATTTACTCCCAAAACGAAAATTGGCGCGTTTCTCAAACACACAAGGCAGGACAATGTCTTTTCGATTTGGTGACTTGGAAGTCCTTTTGCTGGAGAGGTGAAAAACACATTTTTCTTAAATATGAAGCGATTTTAGTGCATGATGGCTCGTTGGAAAGCTCTTCAAATTCTGAGACGTTTAATACCAAATCCGACACACCTATAAGGGGTCGTTAGGGAAATACAACTGTTTGAAGGTGTCCAAATTGACGTCAGAGGCCTCTGTAAGGGTGCTACCGCACGCGCATGCGCGACACCATTGTGGTTATTTTAACACAGTTGGATAGCCAATGTATCCCTTTCAATGTTTCCAAAAGATTTGAAAAGATTTGGTTATTGCAAAGTGTTTCAAGAGACCTGCACATTTACTCCCAAAACGAAAATTGGCGCGTTTCTCAAACACACAAGGCAGGACAATGTCTTTTCGATTTGGTGACTTGGAAGTCCTTTTGCTGGAGAGGTGAAAAACACATTTTTCTTAAATATGAAGCGATTTTAGTGCATGATGGCTCGTTGGAAAGCTCTTCAAATTCTGAGACGTTTGATACCAAATCCGACACACCTATAAGGGGTCGTTAGGGAAATACAACTGTTTGAAGGTGTCCAAATTGACGTCAGAGGCCTCTGTAAGGGTGCTACCGCACGCGCATGCGCGACACCATTGTGGTTATTTTAACACAGTTGGATAGCCAATGTATCCCTTTCAATGTTTCCAAAAGATTTGAAAAGATTTGGTTATTGCAAAGTGTTTCAAGAGACCTGCACATTTACTCCCAAAACGAAAATTGGCGCGTTTCTCAAACACACAAGGCAGGACAATGTCTTTTCGATTTGGTGACTTGGAAGTCCTTTTGCTGGAGAGGTGAAAAACACATTTTTCTTAAATATGAAGCGATTTTAGTGCATGATGGCTCGTTGGAAAGCTCTTCAAATTCTGAGACGTTCGATACCAAATCCGACACACCTATAAGGGGTCGTTAGGGAAATACAACTGTTTGAAGGTGTCCAAATTGACGTCAGAGGCCTCTGTTAAAGTGCTACCGCACGCGCATGCGCGACACCATTGTGGTTATTTTAACACAGTTGGATAGCCAATGTATCCCTTTCAATGTTTCCAAAAGATTTGAAAAGATTTGGTTATTGCAAAGTGTTTCAAGAGACCTGCACATTTACTCCCAAAACGAAAATTGGCGCGTTTCTCAAACACACAAGGCAGGACAATGTCTTTTCGATTTGGTGACTTGGAAGTCCTTTTGCTGGAGAGGTGAAAAACACATTTTTCTTAAATATGAAGCGATTTTAGTGCATGATGGCTCGTTGGAAAGCTCTTCAAATTCTGAGACGTTCGATACCAAATCCGACACACCTATAAGGGGTCGTTAGGGAAATACAACTGTTTGAAGGTGTCCAAATTGACGTCAGAGGCCTCTGTTAAAGTGCTACCGCACGCGCATGCGCGACACCATTGTGGTTATTTTAACACAGTTGGATAGCCAATGTATCCCTTTCTATGTTTCCAAAAGATTTGAAAAGATTTGGTTATTGCAAAGTGTTTCAAGAGACCTGCACATTTACTCCCAAAACGAAAATTGGCGCGTTTCTTAAACACACAAGGCAGGACAATGTCTTTTCGATTTGGTGACTTGGAAGTCCTTTTGCTGGAGAGGTGAAAAACACATTTTTCTTAAATATGAAGCGATTTTAGTGCATGATGGCTCGTTGGAAAGCTCTTCAAATTCTGACACGTTTGATACCAAATCCGACACACCTATAAGGGGTCGTTAGGGAAATACAACTGTTTGAAGGTGTCCAAATTGACGTCAGAGGCCTCTGTAAGGGTGCTACCGCACGCGCATGCGCGACACCATTGTGGTTATTTTAACACAGTTGGATAGCCAATGTATCCCTTTCAATGTTTCCAAAAGATTTGAAAAGATTTGGTTATTGCAAAGTGTTTCAAGAGACCTGTACATTTACTCCCAAAACGAAAATTGGCGCGTTTCTCAAACACACAAGGCAGGACAATGTCTTTTCGATTTGGTGACTTGGAAGTCCTTTTGCTGGAGAGTTGAAAAACACATTTTTCTTAAATATGAAGCGATTTTAGTGCATGATGGCTCGTTGGAAAGCTCTTCAAATTCTGAGACGTTTAATACCAAATCCGACACACCTATAAGGGGTCGTTAGGGAAATACAACTGTTTGAAGGTGTCCAAATTGACGTCAGTGGCCTCTGTTAGAGTGCTACCGCACGCGCATGCGCGACACCATTGTGGTTATTTTAACACAGTTGGATAGCCAATGTATCCCTTTCAATGTTTCCAAAAGATTTGAAAAGATTTGGTTATTGCAAAGTGTTTCAAGAGACCTGCACATTTACTCCCAAAACGAAAATTGGCGCGTTTCTCAAACACACAAGGCAGGACAATGTCTTTTCGATTTGGTGACTTGGAAGTCCTTTTGCTGGAGAGGTGAAAAACACATTTTTCTTAAATATGAAGCGATTTTAGTGCATGATGGCTCGTTGGAAAGCTCTTCAAATTCTGACACGTTTGATCCCAAATCCGACACACCTATAAGGGGTCGTTAAGGAAATACAACTGTTTGAAGGTGTCCAAATTGACGTCAGAGGCCTCTGTTAGAGTGCTACCGCACGCGCATGCGCGACACCATTGTGGTTATTTTAACACAGTTGGATAGCCAATGTATCCCTTTCAATGTTTCCAAAAGATTTGAAAAGATTTGGTTATTGCAAAGTGTTTCAAGAGACCTGCACATTTACTCCCAAAACGAAAATTGGCGCGTTTCTCAAACACACAAGGCAGGACAATGTCTTTTCGATTTGGTGACTTGGAAGTCCTTTTGCTGGAGAGGTGAAAAACACATTTTTCTTAAATATGAAGCGATTTTAGTGCATGATGGCTCGTTGGAAAGCTCTTCAAATTCTGAGACGTTCGATACCAAATCCGACACACCTATAAGGGGTCGTTAGGGAAATACAACTGTTTGAAGGTGTCCAAATTGACGTCAGAGGCCTCTGTTAAAGTGCTACCGCACGCGCATGCGCGACACCATTGTGGTTATTTTAACACAGTTGGATAGCCAATGTATCCCTTTCAATGTTTCCAAAAGATTTGAAAAGATTTGGTTATTGCAAAGTGTTTCAAGAGACCTGCACATTTACTCCCAAAACGAAAATTGGCGCGTTTCTCAAACACACAAGGCAGGACAATGTCTTTTCGATTTGGTGACTTGGAAGTCCTTTTGCTGGAGAGGTGAAAAACACATTTTTCTTAAATATGAAGCGATTTTAGTGCATGATGGCTCGTTGGAAAGCTCTTCAAATTCTGACACGTTTGATACCAAATCCGACACACCTATAAGGGGTCGTTAGGGAAATACAACTGTTTGAAGGTGTCCAAATTGACGTCAGAGGCCTCTGTAAGGGTGCTACCGCACGCGCATGCGCGACACCATTGTGGTTATTTTAACACAGTTGGATAGCCAATGTATCCCTTTCAATGTTTCCAAAAGATTTGAAAAGATTTGGTTATTGCAAAGTGTTTCAAGAGACCTGTACATTTACTCCCAAAACGAAAATTGGCGCGTTTCTCAAACACACAAGGCAGGACAATGTCTTTTCGATTTGGTGACTTGGAAGTCCTTTTGCTGGAGAGTTGAAAAACACATTTTTCTTAAATATGAAGCGATTTTAGTGCATGATGGCTCGTTGGAAAGCTCTTCAAATTCTGAGACGTTTAATACCAAATCCGACACACCTATAAGGGGTCGTTAGGGAAATACAACTGTTTGAAGGTGTCCAAATTGACGTCAGTGGCCTCTGTTAGAGTGCTACCGCACGCGCATGCGCGACACCATTGTGGTTATTTTAACACAGTTGGATAGCCAATGTATCCCTTTCAATGTTTCCAAAAGATTTGAAAAGATTTGGTTATTGCAAAGTGTTTCAAGAGACCTGCACATTTACTCCCAAAACGAAAATTGGCGCGTTTCTCAAACACACAAGGCAGGACAATGTCTTTTCGATTTGGTGACTTGGAAGTCCTTTTGCTGGAGAGGTGAAAAACACATTTTTCTTAAATATGAAGCGATTTTAGTGCATGATGGCTCGTTGGAAAGCTCTTCAAATTCTGACACGTTTGATACCAAATCCGACACACCTATAAGGGGTCGTTAGGGAAATACAACTGTTTGAAGGTGTCCAAATTGACGTCAGAGGCCTCTGTAAGGGTGCTACCGCACGCGCATGCGCGACACCATTGTGGTTATTTTAACACAGTTGGATAGCCAATGTATCCCTTTCAATGTTTCCAAAAGATTTGAAAAGATTTGGTTATTGCAAAGTGTTTCAAGAGACCTGCACATTTACTCCCAAAACGAAAATTGGCGCGTTTCTCAAACACACAAGGCAGGACAATGTCTTTTCGATTTGGTGACTTGGAAGTCCTTTTGCTGGAGAGGTGAAAAACACATTTTTCTTAAATATGAAGCGATTTTAGTGCATGATGGCTCGTTGGAAAGCTCTTCAAATTCTGAGACGTTCGATACCAAATCCGACACACCTATAAGGGGTCGTTAGGGAAATACAACTGTTTGAAGGTGTCCAAATTGACGTCAGAGGCCTCTGTTAAAGTGCTACCGCACGCGCATGCGCGACACCATTGTGGTTATTTTAACACAGTTGGATAGCCAATGTATCCCTTTCTATGTTTCCAAAAGATTTGAAAAGATTTGGTTATTGCAAAGTGTTTCAAGAGACCTGCACATTTACTCCCAAAACGAAAATTGGCGCGTTTCTTAAACACACAAGGCAGGACAATGTCTTTTCGATTTGGTGACTTGGAAGTCCTTTTGCTGGAGAGGTGAAAAACACATTTTTCTTAAATATGAAGCGATTTTAGTGCATGATGGCTCGTTGGAAAGCTCTTCAAATTCTGAGACGTTTGATACCAAATCCGACACACCTATAAGGGGTCGTTAGGGAAATACAACTGTTTGAAGGTGTCCAAATTGACGTCAGAGGCCTCTGTTCGGGTGCTACCGCACGCGCATGCGCGACACCATTGTGGTTATTTTAACACAGTTGGATAGCCAATGTATCCCTTTCAATGTTTCCAAAAGATTTGAAAAGATTTGGTTATTGCAAAGTGTTTCAAGAGACCTGTACATTTACTCCCAAAACGAAAATTGGCGCGTTTCTCAAACACACAAGGCAGGACAATGTCTTTTCGATTTGGTGACTTGGAAGTCCTTTTGCTGGAGAGTTGAAAAACACATTTTTCTTAAATATGAAGCGATTTTAGTGCATGATGGCTCGTTGGAAAGCTCTTCAAATTCTGAGACGTTTAATACCAAATCCGACACACCTATAAGGGGTCGTTAGGGAAATACAACTGTTTGAAGGTGTCCAAATTGACGTCAGTGGCCTCTGTTAGAGTGCTACCGCACGCGCATGCGCGACACCATTGTGGTTATTTTAACACAGTTGGATAGCCAATGTATCCCTTTCAATGTTTCCAAAAGATTTGAAAAGATTTGGTTATTGCAAAGTGTTTCAAGAGACCTGCACATTTACTCCCAAAACGAAAATTGGCGCGTTTCTCAAACACACAAGGCAGGACAATGTCTTTTCGATTTGGTGACTTGGAAGTCCTTTTGCTGGAGAGGTGAAAAACACATTTTTCTTAAATATGAAGCGATTTTAGTGCATGATGGCTCGTTGGAAAGCTCTTCAAATTCTGAGACGTTTGATACCAAATCCGACACACCTATAAGGGGTCGTTAGGGAAATACAACTGTTTGAAGGTGTCCAAATTGACGTCAGAGGCCTCTGTAAGGGTGCTACCGCACGCGCATGCGCGACACCATTGTGGTTATTTTAACACAGTTGGATAGCCAATGTATCCCTTTCAATGTTTCCAAAAGATTTGAAAAGATTTGGTTATTGCAAAGTGTTTCAAGAGACCTGTACATTTACTCCCAAAACGAAAATTGGCGCGTTTCTCAAACACACAAGGCAGGACAATGTCTTTTCGATTTGGTGACTTGGAAGTCCTTTTGCTGGAGAGTTGAAAAACACATTTTTCTTAAATATGAAGCGATTTTAGTGCATGATGGCTCGTTGGAAAGCTCTTCAAATTCTGAGACGTTTAATACCAAATCCGACACACCTATAAGGGGTCGTTAGGGAAATACAACTGTTTGAAGGTGTCCAAATTGACGTCAGTGGCCTCTGTTAGAGTGCTACCGCACGCGCATGCGCGACACCATTGTGGTTATTTTAACACAGTTGGATAGCCAATGTATCCCTTTCAATGTTTCCAAAAGATTTGAAAAGATTTGGTTATTGCAAAGTGTTTCAAGAGACCTGCACATTTACTCCCAAAACGAAAATTGGCGCGTTTCTCAAACACACAAGGCAGGACAATGTCTTTTCGATTTGGTGACTTGGAAGTCCTTTTGCTGGAGAGGTGAAAAACACATTTTTCTTAAATATGAAGCGATTTTAGTGCATGATGGCTCGTTGGAAAGCTCTTCAAATTCTGAGACGTTTGATACCAAATCCGACACACCTATAAGGGGTCGTTAGGGAAATACAACTGTTTGAAGGTGTCCAAATTGACGTCAGAGGCCTCTGTAAGGGTGCTACCGCACGCGCATGCGCGACACCATTGTGGTTATTTTAACACAGTTGGATAGCCAATGTATCCCTTTCAATGTTTCCAAAAGATTTGAAAAGATTTGGTTATTGCAAAGTGTTTCAAGAGACCTGTACATTTACTCCCAAAACGAAAATTGGCGCGTTTCTCAAACACACAAGGCAGGACAATGTCTTTTCGATTTGGTGACTTGGAAGTCCTTTTGCTGGAGAGTTGAAAAACACATTTTTCTTAAATATGAAGCGATTTTAGTGCATGATGGCTCGTTGGAAAGCTCTTCAAATTCTGAGACGTTTAATACCAAATCCGACACACCTATAAGGGGTCGTTAGGGAAATACAACTGTTTGAAGGTGTCCAAATTGACGTCAGTGGCCTCTGTTAGAGTGCTACCGCACGCGCATGCGCGACACCATTGTGGTTATTTTAACACAGTTGGATAGCCAATGTATCCCTTTCAATGTTTCCAAAAGATTTGAAAAGATTTGGTTATTGCAAAGTGTTTCAAGAGACCTGCACATTTACTCCCAAAACGAAAATTGGCGCGTTTCTCAAACACACAAGGCAGGACAATGTCTTTTCGATTTGGTGACTTGGAAGTCCTTTTGCTGGAGAGGTGAAAAACACATTTTTCTTAAATATGAAGCGATTTTAGTGCATGATGGCTCGTTGGAAAGCTCTTCAAATTCTGACACGTTTGATACCAAATCCGACACACCTATAAGGGGTCGTTAGGGAAATACAACTGTTTGAAGGTGTCCAAATTGACGTCAGAGGCCTCTGTAAGGGTGCTACCGCACGCGCATGCGCGACACCATTGTGGTTATTTTAACACAGTTGGATAGCCAATGTATCCCTTTCAATGTTTCCAAAAGATTTGAAAAGATTTGGTTATTGCAAAGTGTTTCAAGAGACCTGTACATTTACTCCCAAAACGAAAATTGGCGCGTTTCTCAAACACACAAGGCAGGACAATGTCTTTTCGATTTGGTGACTTGGAAGTCCTTTTGCTGGAGAGTTGAAAAACACATTTTTCTTAAATATGAAGCGATTTTAGTGCATGATGGCTCGTTGGAAAGCTCTTCAAATTCTGAGACGTTTAATACCAAATCCGACACACCTATAAGGGGTCGTTAGGGAAATACAACTGTTTGAAGGTGTCCAAATTGACGTCAGTGGCCTCTGTAAGAGTGCTACCGCACGCGCATGCGCGACACCATTGTGGTTATTTTAACACAGTTGGATAGCCAATGTATCCCTTTCAATGTTTCCAAAAGATTTGAAAAGATTTGGTTATTGCAAAGTGTTTCAAGAGACCTGCACATTTACTCCCAAAACGAAAATTGGCGCGTTTCTCAAACACACAAGGCAGGACAATGTCTTTTCGATTTGGTGACTTGGAAGTCCTTTTGCTGGAGAGGTGAAAAACACATTTTTCTTAAATATGAAGCGATTTTAGTGCATGATGGCTCGTTGGAAAGCTCTTCAAATTCTGACACGTTTGATACCAAATCCGACACACCTATAAGGGGTCGTTAGGGAAATACAACTGTTTGAAGGTGTCCAAATTGACGTCAGTGGCCTCTGTTAGAGTGCTACCGCACGCGCATGCGCGACACCATTGTGGTTATTTTAACACAGTTGGATAGCCAATGTATCCCTTTCAATGTTTCCAAAAGATTTGAAAAGATTTGGTTATTGCAAAGTGTTTCAAGAGACCTGCACATTTACTCCCAAAACGAAAATTGGCGCGTTTCTCAAACACACAAGGCAGGACAATGTCTTTTCGATTTGGTGACTTGGAAGTCCTTTTGCTGGAGAGTTGAAAAACACATTTTTCTTAAATATGAAGCGATTTTAGTGCATGATGGCTCGTTGGAAAGCTCTTCAAATTCTGAGACGTTTAATACCAAATCCGACACACCTATAAGGGGTCGTTAGGGAAATACAACTGTTTGAAGGTGTCCAAATTGACGTCAGTGGCCTCTGTTAGAGTGCTACCGCACGCGCATGCGCGACACCATTGTGGTTATTTTAACACAGTTGGATAGCCAATGTATCCCTTTCAATGTTTCCAAAAGATTTGAAAAGATTTGGTTATTGCAAAGTGTTTCAAGAGACCTGCACATTTACTCCCAAAACGAAAATTGGCGCGTTTCTCAAACACACAAGGCAGGACAATGTCTTTTCGATTTGGTGACTTGGAAGTCCTTTTGCTGGAGAGGTGAAAAACACATTTTTCTTAAATATGAAGCGATTTTAGTGCATGATGGCTCGTTGGAAAGCTCTTCAAATTCTGAGACGTTTGATACCAAATCCGACACACCTATAAGGGGTCGTTAGGGAAATACAACTGTTTGAAGGTGTCCAAATTGACGTCAGAGGCCTCTGTAAGGGTGCTACCGCACGCGCATGCGCGACACCATTGTGGTTATTTTAACACAGTTGGATAGCCAATGTATCCCTTTCAATGTTTCCAAAAGATTTGAAAAGATTTGGTTATTGCAAAGTGTTTCAAGAGACCTGCACATTTACTCCCAAAACGAAAATTGGCGCGTTTCTCAAACACACAAGGCAGGACAATGTCTTTTCGATTTGGTGACTTGGAAGTCCTTTTGCTGGAGAGGTGAAAAACACATTTTTCTTAAATATGAAGCGATTTTAGTGCATGATGGCTCGTTGGAAAGCTCTTCAAATTCTGAGACGTCTGATACTAAATCCGACACACCTATAAGGGGTCGTTAGGGAAATACAACTGTTTGAAGGTGTCCAAATTGACGTCAGAGGCCTCTGTTAGAGTGCTACCGCACGCGCATGCGCGACACCATTGTGGTTATTTTAACACAGTTGGATAGCCAATGTATCCCTTTCAATGTTTCCAAAAGATTTGAAAAGATTTGGTTATTGCAAAGTGTTTCAAGAGACCTGTACATTTACTCCTAAAACGAAAATTGGCGCGTTTCTCATACACACACGGCAGGACAATGTCTTTTCGATTTGGTGACTTGGAAGTCCTTTTGCTGGAGAGGTGAAAAACACATTTTTCTTAAATATGAAGCGATTTTAGTGCATGATGGCTCGTTGGAAAGCTCTTCAAATTCTGAGACGTTTGATACCAAATCCGACACACCTATAAGGGGTCGTTAGGGAAATACAACTGTTTGAAGGTGTCCAAATTGACGTCAGAGGCCTCTGTAAGGGTGCTACCGCACGCGCATGCGCGACACCATTGTGGTTATTTTAACACAGTTGGATAGCCAATGTATCCCTTTCAATGTTTCCAAAAGATTTGAAAAGATTTGGTTATTGCAAAGTGTTTCAAGAGACCTGTACATTTACTCCCAAAACGAAAATTGGCGCGTTTCTCATACACACACGGCAGGACAATGTCTTTTCGATTTGGTGACTTGGAAGTCCTTTTGCTGGAGAGGTGAAAAACACATTTTTCTTAAATATGAAGCGATTTTAGTGCATGATGGCTCGTTGGAAAGCTCTTCAAATTCTGAGACGTTTGATACCAAATCCGACACACCTATAAGGGGTCGTTAGGGAAATACAACTGTTTGAAGGTGTCCAAATTGACGTCAGAGGCCTCTGTTAGAGTGCTACCGCACGCGCATGCGCGACACCATTGTGGTTATTTTAACACAGTTGGATAGCCAATGTATCCCTTTCAATGTTTCCAAAAGATTTGAAAAGATTTGGTTATTGCAAAGTGTTTCAAGAGACCTGTACATTTACTCCCAAAACGAAAATTGGCGCGTTTCTCAAACACACAAGGCAGGACAATGTCTTTTCGATTTGGTGACTTGGAAGTCCTTTTGCTGGAGAGGTAAAAAACACATTTTTCTTAAATATGAAGCGATGTTAGTGCATGATGGCTCGTTGGAAAGCTCTTCAAATTCTGAGACGTTTGATACCAAATCCGACACACTTCAAGGGGTCGTTAGGGAAATACAACTGTTTGAAGGTGTCCAAATTGACGTCAGAGGCCTCTGTAAGGGTGCTACCGCACGGGCATGCGCGACACCATTGTGGTTATTTTAACACAGTTGGATAGCCAATGTATCCCTTTCAATGTTTCCAAAAGATTTGAAAAGATTTGGTTATTGCAAAGTGTTTCAAGAGACCTGTACATTTACTCCCAAAACGAAAATTGGCGCGTTTCTCAAACACACAAGGCAGGACAATGTCTTTTCGATTTGGTGACTTGGAAGTCCTTTTGCTGGAGAGGTGAAAAACACATTTTTCTTAAATATGAAGCGATTTTAGTGCATGATGGCTCGTTGGAAAGCTCTTCAAATTCTGAGACGTTTGATACCAAATCCGACACACCTATAAGGGGTCGTTAGGGAAATACAACTGTTTGAAAGTGTCCAAATTGACGTCAGAGGCCTCTGTAAGGGTGCTACCGCACGCGCATGCGCGACACCATTGTGGTTATTTTAACACAGTTGGATAGCCAATGTATCCCTTTCAATGTTTCCAAAAGATTTGAAAAGATTTGGTTATTGCAAAGTGTTTCAAGAGACCTGTACATTTACTCCCAAAACGAAAATTGGCGCGTTTCTCAAACACACAAGGCAGGACAATGTCTTTTCGATTTGGTGACTTGGAAGTCCTTTTGCTGGAGAGGTGAAAAACACATTTTTCTTAAATATGAAGCGATTTTAGTGCATGATGGCTCGTTGGAAAGCTCTTCAAATTCTGAGACGTTTGATACCAAATCCGACACACCTATAAGGGGTCGTTAGGGAAATACAACTGTTTGAAGGTGTCCAAATTGACGCCAGAGGCCTCTGTTAGAGTGCTACCGCACGCGCATGCGCGACACCATTGTGGTTATTTTAACACAGTTGGATAGCCAATGTATCCCTTTCAATGTTTCCAAAAGATTTGAAAAGATTTGGTTATTGCAAAGTGTTTCAAGAGACCTGTACATTTACTCCCAAAACGAAAATTGGCGCGTTTCTCAAACACACAAGGCAGGACAATGTCTTTTCGATTTGGTGACTTGGAAGTCCTTTTGCTGGAGAGGTAAAAAACACATTTTTCTTAAATATGAAGCGATGTTAGTGCATGATGGCTCGTTGGAAAGCTCTTCAAATTCTGAGACGTTTGATACCAAATCCGACACACTTCAAGGGGTCGTTAGGGAAATACAACTGTTTGAAGGTGTCCAAATTGACGTCAGAGGCCTCTGTAAGGGTGCTACCGCACGGGCATGCGCGACACCATTGTGGTTATTTTAACACAGTTGGATAGCCAATGTATCCCTTTCAATGTTTCCAAAAGATTTGAAAAGATTTGGTTATTGCAAAGTGTTTCAAGAGACCTGTACATTTACTCCCAAAACGAAAATTGGCGCGTTTCTCAAACACACAAGGCAGGATAATGTCTTTTCGATTTGGTGACTTGGAAGTCCTTTTGCTGGAGAGGTGAAAAACACATTTTTCTTAAATATTAAGCGATTTTAGTGCATGATGGCTCGTTGGAAAGCTCTTCAAATTCTGAGACGTTTGATACCAAATCCGACACACCTATAAGGGGTCGTTAGGGAAATACAACTGTTTGAAGGTGTCCAAATTGACGTCAGAGGCCTCTGTAAGGGTGCTACCGCACGCGCATGCGCGACACCATTGTGGTTATTTTAACACAGTTGGATAGCCAATGTATCCCTTTCAATGTTTCCAAAAGATTTGAAAAGATTTGGTTATTGCAAAGTGTTTCAAGAGACCTGTACATTTACTCCCAAAACGAAAATTGGCGCGTTTCTCAAACACACAAGGCAGGACAATGTCTTTTCGATTTGGTGACTTGGAAGTCCTTTTGCTGGAGAGGTGAAAAACACATTTTTCTTAAATATGAAGCGATTTTAGTGCATGATGGCTCGTTGGAAAGCTCTTCAAATTCTGAGACGTTTGATACCAAATCCGACACACCTATAAGGGGTCGTTAGGGAAATACAACTGTTTGAAGGTGTCCAAATTGACGTCAGAGGCCTCTGTAAGGGTGCTACCGCACGCGCATGCGCGACACCATTGTGGTTATTTTAACACAGTTGGATAGCCAATGTATCCCTTTCAATGTTTCCAAAAGATTTGAAAAGATTTGGTTATTGCAAAGTGTTTCAAGAGACCTGTACATTTACTCCCAAAACGAAAATTGGCGCGTTTCTCATACACACACGGCAGGACAATGTCTTTTCGATTTGGTGACTTGGAAGTCCTTTTGCTGGAGAGGTGAAAAACACATTTTTCTTAAATATGAAGCGATTTTAGTGCATGATGGCTCGTTGGAAAGCTCTTCAAATTCTGAGACGTTTGATACCAAATCCGACACACCTATAAGGGGTCGTTAGGGAAATACAACTGTTTGAAGGTGTCCAAATTGACGTCAGAGGCCTCTGTTAGAGTGCTACCGCACGCGCATGCGCGACACCATTGTGGTTATTTTAACACAGTTGGATAGCCAATGTATCCCTTTCAATGTTTCCAAAAGATTTGAAAAGATTTGGTTATTGCAAAGTGTTTCAAGAGACCTGTACATTTACTCCCAAAACGAAAATTGGCGCGTTTCTCAAACACACAAGGCAGGACAATGTCTTTTCGATTTGGTGACTTGGAAGTCCTTTTGCTGGAGAGGTAAAAAACACATTTTTCTTAAATATGAAGCGATGTTAGTGCATGATGGCTCGTTGGAAAGCTCTTCAAATTCTGAGACGTTTGATACCAAATCCGACACACTTCAAGGGGTCGTTAGGGAAATACAACTGTTTGAAGGTGTCCAAATTGACGTCAGAGGCCTCTGTAAGGGTGCTACCGCACGGGCATGCGCGACACCATTGTGGTTATTTTAACACAGTTGGATAGCCAATGTATCCCTTTCAATGTTTCCAAAAGATTTGAAAAGATTTGGTTATTGCAAAGTGTTTCAAGAGACCTGTACATTTACTCCCAAAACGAAAATTGGCGCGTTTCTCAAACACACAAGGCAGGACAATGTCTTTTCGATTTGGTGACTTGGAAGTCCTTTTGCTGGAGAGGTGAAAAACACATTTTTCTTAAATATGAAGCGATTTTAGTGCATGATGGCTCGTTAGAAAGCTCTTCAAATTCTGAGACGTTTGATACCAAATCCGACACACCTATAAGGGGTCGTTAGGGAAATACAACTGTTTGAAAGTGTCCAAATTGACGTCAGAGGCCTCTGTAAGGGTGCTACCGCACGCGCATGCGCGACACCATTGTGGTTATTTTAACACAGTTGGATAGCCAATGTATCCCTTTCAATGTTTCCAAAAGATTTGAAAAGATTTGGTTATTGCAAAGTGTTTCAAGAGACCTGTACATTTACTCCCAAAACGAAAATTGGCGCGTTTCTCAAACACACAAGGCAGGACAATGTCTTTTCGATTTGGTGACTTGGAAGTCCTTTTGCTGGAGAGGTGAAAAACACATTTTTCTTAAATATGAAGCGATTTTAGTGCATGATGGCTCGTTGGAAAGCTCTTCAAATTCTGAGACGTTTGATACCAAATCCGACACACCTATAAGGGGTCGTTAGGGAAATACAACTGTTTGAAGGTGTCCAAATTGACGCCAGAGGCCTCTGTTAGAGTGCTACCGCACGCGCATGCGCGACACCATTGTGGTTATTTTAACACAGTTGGATAGCCAATGTATCCCTTTCAATGTTTCCAAAAGATTTGAAAAGATTTGGTTATTGCAAAGTGTTTCAAGAGACCTGTACATTTACTCCCAAAACGAAAATTGGCGCGTTTCTCAAACACACAAGGCAGGACAATGTCTTTTCGATTTGGTGACTTGGAAGTCCTTTTGCTGGAGAGGTAAAAAACACATTTTTCTTAAATATGAAGCGATGTTAGTGCATGATGGCTCGTTGGAAAGCTCTTCAAATTCTGAGACGTTTGATACCAAATCCGACACACTTCAAGGGGTCGTTAGGGAAATACAACTGTTTGAAGGTGTCCAAATTGACGTCAGAGGCCTCTGTAAGGGTGCTACCGCACGGGCATGCGCGACACCATTGTGGTTATTTTAACACAGTTGGATAGCCAATGTATCCCTTTCAATGTTTCCAAAAGATTTGAAAAGATTTGGTTATTGCAAAGTGTTTCAAGAGACCTGTACATTTACTCCCAAAACGAAAATTGGCGCGTTTCTCAAACACACAAGGCAGGATAATGTCTTTTCGATTTGGTGACTTGGAAGTCCTTTTGCTGGAGAGGTGAAAAACACATTTTTCTTAAATATTAAGCGATTTTAGTGCATGATGGCTCGTTGGAAAGCTCTTCAAATTCTGAGACGTTTGATACCAAATCCGACACACCTATAAGGGGTCGTTAGGGAAATACAACTGTTTGAAGGTGTCCAAATTGACGTCAGAGGCCTCTGTAAGGGTGCTACCGCACGCGCATGCGCGACACCATTGTGGTTATTTTAACACAGTTGGATAGCCAATGTATCCCTTTCAATGTTTCCAAAAGATTTGAAAAGATTTGGTTATTGCAAAGTGTTTCAAGAGACCTGTACATTTACTCCCAAAACGAAAATTGGCGCGTTTCTCAAACACACAAGGCAGGACAATGTCTTTTCGATTTGGTGACTTGGAAGTCCTTTTGCTGGAGAGGTGAAAAACACATTTTTCTTAAATATGAAGCGATTTTAGTGCATGATGGCTCGTTGGAAAGCTCTTCAAATTCTGAGACGTTTGATACCAAATCCGACACACCTATAAGGGGTCGTTAGGGAAATACAACTGTTTGAAGGTGTCCAAATTGACGTCAGAGGCCTCTGTTAGAGTGCTACCGCACGCGCATGCGCGACACCATTGTGGTTATTTTAACACAGTTGGATAGCCAATGTATCCCTTTCAATGTTTCCAAAAGATTTGAAAAGATGTGGTTATTGCAAAGTGTTTCAAGAGACCTGCACATTTACTCCCAAAACGAAAATTGGCGCGTTTCTCAAACACACAAGGCAGGACAATGTCTTTTCGATTTGGTGACTTGGAAGTCCTTTTGCTGGAGAGTTGAAAAACACATTTTTCTTAAATATGAAGCGATTTTAGTGCATGATGGCTCGTTGAAAAGCTCTTCAAATTCTGAGACGTTCGATACCAAATCCGACACACCTATAAGGGGTCGTTAGGGAAATACAACTGTTTGAAATTGTCCAAATTGATGTCAGAGGCCTCTGTTAGAGTGCTACCGCACGCGCATGCGCGACACCATTGTGGTTATTTTAACACAGTTGGATAGCCAATGTATCCCTTTCAATGTTTCCAAAAGATTTGAAAAGATTTGGTTATTGCAAAGTGTTTCAAGAGACCTGCACATTTACTCCCAAAACGAAAATTGGCGCGTTTCTCAAACACACAAGGCAGGACAATGTCTTTTCGATTTGGTGACTTGGAAGTCCTTTTGCTGGAGAGGTGAAAAACACATTTTTCTTAAATATGAAGCGATTTTAGTGCATGATGGCTCGCTGGAAAGCTCTTCAAATTCTGAGACGTTTGATACCAAATCCGACACACCTATAAGGGGTCGTTAGGGAAATACAACTGTTTGAAGGTGTCCAAATTGACGTCAGTGGCCTCTGTTAGAGTGCTACCGCACGCGCATGCGCGACACCATTGTGGTTATTTTAACACAGTTGGATAGCCAATGTATCCCTTTCAATGTTTCCAAAAGATTTGAAAAGATTTGGTTATTGCAAAGTGTTTCAAGAGACCTGCACATTTACTCCCAAAACGAAAATTGGCGCGTTTCTCAAACACACAAGGCAGGACAATGTCTTTTCGATTTGGTGACTTGGAAGTCCTTTTGCTGGAGAGTTGAAAAACACATTTTTCTTAAATATGAAGCGATTTTAGTGCATGATGGCTCGTTGGAAAGCTCTTCAAATTCTGAGACGTTTGATACCAAATCCGACACACCTATAAGGGGTCGTTAGGGAAATACAACTGTTTGAAGGTGTCCAAATTGACGTCAGTGGCCTCTGTTAGAGTGCTACCGCACGCGCATGCGCGACACCATTGTGGTTATTTTAACACAGTTGGATAGCCAATGTATCCCTTTCAATGTTTCCAAAAGATTTGAAAAGATTTGGTTATTGCAAAGTGTTTCAAGCGACCTGCACATTTACTCCCAAAACGAAAATTGGCGCGTTTCTCAAACACACAAGGCAGGACAATGTCTTTTCGATTTGGTGACTTGGAAGTCCTTTTGCTGGAGAGGTGAAAAACACATTTTTCTTAAATATGAAGCGATTTTAGTGCATGATGGCTCGTTGGAAAGCTCTTCAAATTCTGAGACGTTTGATACCAAATCCGACACACCTATAAGGGGTCGTTAGGGAAATACAACTGTTTGAAGGTGTCCAAATTGACGTCAGAGGCCTCTGTTAGAGTGCTACCGCACGCGCATGCGCGACACCATTGTGGTTATTTTAACACAGTTGGATAGCCAATGTATCCCTTTCAATGTTTCCAAAAGATTTGAAAAGATTTGGTTATTGCAAAGTGTTTCAAGAGACCTGCACATTTACTCCCAAAACGAAAATTGGCGCGTTTCTCAAACACACAAGGCAGGACAATGTCTTTTCGATTTGGTGACTTGGAAGTCCTTTTGCTGGAGAGTTGAAAAACACATTTTTCTTAAATATTAAGAGATTTTAGTGCATGATGGCTCGTTGGAAAGCTCTTCAAATTCTGAGACGTTCGATACCAAATCCGACACACCTATAAGGGGTCGTTAGGGAAATACAACTGTTTGAAGGTGTCCAAATTGACGTCAGTGGCCTCTGTTAGAGTGCTACCGCACGCGCATGCGCGACACCATTGTGGTTATTTTAACACAGTTGGATAGCCAATGTATCCCTTTCAATGTTTCCAAAAGATTTGAAAAGATTTGGTTATTGCAAAGTGTTTCAAGAGACCTGCACATTTACTCCCAAAACGAAAATTGGCGCGTTTCTCAAACACACAAGGCAGGACAATGTCTTTTCGATTTGGTGACTTGGAAGTCCTTTTGCTGGAGAGTTGAAAAACACATTTTTCTTAAATATGAAGCGATTTTAGTGCATGATGGCTCGTTGGAAAGCTCTTCAAATTCTGAGACGTTTGATACCAAATCCGACACACCTATAAGGGGTCGTTAGGGAAATACAACTGTTTGAAGGTGTCCAAATTGACGTCAGTGGCCTCTGTTAGAGTGCTACCGCACGCGCATGCGCGACACCATTGTGGTTATTTTAACACAGTTGGATAGCCAATGTATCCCTTTCAATGTTTCCAAAAGATTTGAAAAGATTTGGTTATTGCAAAGTGTTTCAAGCGACCTGCACATTTACTCCCAAAACGAAAATTGGCGCGTTTCTCAAACACACAAGGCAGGACAATGTCTTTTCGATTTGGTGACTTGGAAGTCCTTTTGCTGGAGAGGTGAAAAACACATTTTTCTTAAATATGAAGCGATTTTAGTGCATGATGGCTCGTTGGAAAGCTCTTCAAATTCTGAGACGTTTGATACCAAATCCGACACACCTATAAGGGGTCGTTAGGGAAATACAACTGTTTGAAGGTGTCCAAATTGACGTCAGAGGCCTCTGTTAGAGTGCTACCGCACGCGCATGCGCGACACCATTGTGGTTATTTTAACACAGTTGGATAGCCAATGTATCCCTTTCAATGTTTCCAAAAGATTTGAAAAGATTTGGTTATTGCAAAGTGTTTCAAGAGACCTGCACATTTACTCCCAAAACGAAAATTGGCGCGTTTCTCAAACACACAAGGCAGGACAATGTCTTTTCGATTTGGTGACTTGGAAGTCCTTTTGCTGGAGAGTTGAAAAACACATTTTTCTTAAATATTAAGAGATTTTAGTGCATGATGGCTCGTTGGAAAGCTCTTCAAATTCTGAGACGTTCGATACCAAATCCGACACACCTATAAGGGGTCGTTAGGGAAATACAACTGTTTGAAATTGTCCAAATTGATGTCAGAGGCCTCTGTTAGAGTGCTACCGCACGCGCATGCGCGACACCATTGTGGTTATTTTAACACAGTTGGATAGCCAATGTATCCCTTTCAATGTTTCCAAAAGATTTGAAAAGATTTGGTTATTGCAAAGTGTTTCAAGAGACCTGCACATTTACTCCCAAAACGAAAATTGGCGCGTTTCTCAAACACACAAGGCAGGACAATGTCTTTTCGATTTGGTGACTTGGAAGTCCTTTTGCTGGAGAGGTGAAAAACACATTTTTCTTAAATATGAAGCGATTTTAGTGCATGATGGCTCGTTGGAAAGCTCTTCAAATTCTGAGACGTTTGATACCAAATCCGACACACCTATAAGGGGTCGTTAGGGAAATACAACTGTTTGAAGGTGTCCAAATTGACGTCAGTGGCCTCTGTTAGAGTGCTACCGCACGCGCATGCGCGACACCATTGTGGTTATTTTAACACAGTTGGATAGCCAATGTATCCCTTTCAATGTTTCCAAAAGATTTGAAAAGATTTGGTTATTGCAAAGTGTTTCAAGAGACCTGCACATTTACTCCCAAAACGAAAATTGGCGCGTTTCTCAAACACACAAGGCAGGACAATGTCTTTTCGATTTGGTGACTTGGAAGTCCTTTTGCTGGAGAGTTGAAAAACACATTTTTCTTAAATATGAAGCGATTTTAGTGCATGATGGCTCGTTGGAAAGCTCTTCAAATTCTGAGACGTTCGATACCAAATCCGACACACCTATAAGGGGTCGTTAGGGAAATACAACTGTTTGAAATTGTCCAAATTGATGTCAGAGGCCTCTGTTAGAGTGCTACCGCACGCGCATGCGCGACACCATTGTGGTTATTTTAACACAGTTGGATAGCCAATGTATCCCTTTCAATGTTTCCAAAAGATTTGAAAAGATTTGGTTATTGCAAAGTGTTTCAAGAGACCTGCACATTTACTCCCAAAACGAAAATTGGCGCGTTTCTCAAACACACAAGGCAGGACAATGTCTTTTCGATTTGGTGACTTGGAAGTCCTTTTGCTGGAAAGGTGAAAAACACATTTTTCTGAAATATGAAGCGATTTTAGTGCATGATGGCTCGTTGGAAAGCTCTTCAAATTCTGAGACGTTTGATACCAAATCCGACACACCTATAAGGGGTCGTTAGGGAAATACAACTGTTTGAAGGTGTCCAAATTGACGTCAGAGGCCTCTGTTAGAGTGCTACCGCACGCGCATGCGCGACACCATTGTGGTTATTTTAACACAGTTGGATAGCCAATGTATCCCTTTCAATGTTTCCAAAAGATTTGAAAAGATTTGGTTATTGCAAAGTGTTTCAAGAGACCTGCACATTTACTCCCAAAACGAAAATTGGCGCGTTTCTCAAACACACAAGGCAGGACAATGTCTTTTCGATTTGGTGACTTGGAAGTCCTTTTGCTGGAGAGGTGAAAAACACATTTTTCTTAAATATGAAGCGATTTTAGTGCATGATGGCTCGTTGGAAAGCTCTTCAAATTCTGAGACGTTTGATACCAAATCCGACACACCTATAAGGGGTCGTTAGGGAAATACAACTGTTTGAAGGTGTCCAAATTGACGTCAGAGGCCTCTGTTAGAGTGCTACCGCACGCGCATGCGCGACACCATTGTGGTTATTTTAACACAGTTGGATAGCCAATGTATCCCTTTCAATGTTTCCAAAAGATTTGAAAAGATTTGGTTATTGCAAAGTGTTTCAAGAGACCTGCACATTTACTCCCAAAACGAAAATTGGCGCGTTTCTCAAACACACAAGGCAGGACAATGTCTTTTCGATTTGGTGACTTGGAAGTCCTTTTGCTGGAAAGGTGAAAAACACATTTTTCTGAAATATGAAGCGATTTTAGTGCATGATGGCTCGTTGGAAAGCTCTTCAAATTCTGAGACGTTTGATACCAAATCCGACACACCTATAAGGGGTCGTTAGGGAAATACAACTGTTTGAAGGTGTCCAAATTGACGTCAGAGGCCTCTGTTAGAGTGCTACCGCACGCGCATGCGCGACACCATTGTGGTTATTTTAACACAGTTGGATAGCCAATGTATCCCTTTCAATGTTTCCAAAAGATTTGAAAAGATTTGGTTATTGCAAAGTGTTTCAAGAGACCTGCACATTTACTCCCAAAACGAAAATTGGCGCGTTTCTCAAACACACAAGGCAGGACAATGTCTTTTCGATTTGGTGACTTGGAAGTCCTTTTGCTGGAGAGGTGAAAAACACATTTTTCTTAAATATGAAGCGATTTTAGTGCATGATGGCTCGTTGGAAAGCTCTTCAAATTCTGAGACGTTTGATACCAAATCCGACACACCTATAAGGGGTCGTTAGGGAAATACAACTGTTTGAAGGTGTCCAAATTGACGTCAGAGGCCTCTGTTAGAGTGCTACCGCACGCGCATGCGCGACACCATTGTGGTTATTTTAACACAGTTGGATAGCCAATGTATCCCTTTCAATGTTTCCAAAAGATTTGAAAAGATTTGGTTATTGCAAAGTGTTTCAAGAGACCTGCACATTTACTCCCAAAACGAAAATTGGCGCGTTTCTCAAACACACAAGGCAGGACAATGTCTTTTCGATTTGGTGACTTGGAAGTCCTTTTGCTGGAGAGTTGAAAAACACATTTTTCTTAAATATTAAGAGATTTTAGTGCATGATGGCTCGTTGAAAAGCTCTTCAAATTCTGAGACGTTCGATACCAAATCCGACACACCTATAAGGGGTCGTTAGGGAAATACAACTGTTTGAAATTGTCCAAATTGATGTCAGAGGCCTCTGTTACAGTGCTACCGCACGCGCATGCGCGACACCATTGTGGTTATTTTAACACAGTTGGATAGCCAATGTATCCCTTTCAATGTTTCCAAAAGATTTGAAAAGATTTGGTTATTGCAAAGTGTTTCAAGAGACCTGCACATTTACTCCCAAAACGAAAATTGGCGCGTTTCTCAAACACACAAGGCAGGACAATGTCTTTTCGATTTGGTGACTTGGAAGTCCTTTTGCTGGAGAGGTGAAAAACACATTTTTCTTAAATATGAAGCGATTTTAGTGCATGATGGCTCGTTGGAAAGCTCTTCAAATTCTGAGACGTTTGATACCAAATCCGACACACCTATAAGGGGTCGTTAGGGAAATACAACTGTTTGAAGGTGTCCAAATTGACGTCAGTGGCCTCTGTTAGAGTGCTACCGCACGCGCATGCGCGACACCATTGTGGTTATTTTAACACAGTTGGATAGCCAATGTATCCCTTTCAATGTTTCCAAAAGATTTGAAAAGATTTGGTTATTGCAAAGTGTTTCAAGAGACCTGCACATTTACTCCCAAAACGAAAATTGGCGCGTTTCTCAAACACACAAGGCAGGACAATGTCTTTTCGATTTGGTGACTTCGAAGTCCTTTTGCTGGAGAGGTGAAAAACACATTTTTCTTAAATATGAAGCGATTTTAGTGCATGATGGCTCGTTGGAAAGCTCTTCAAATTCTGAGACGTTCGATACCAAATCCGACACACCTATAAGGGGTCGTTAGGGAAATACAACTGTTTGAAATTGTCCAAATTGATGTCAGAGGCCTCTGTTAGAGTGCTACCGCACGCGCATGCGCGACACCATTGTGGTTATTTTAACACAGTTGGATAGCCAATGTATCCCTTTCAATGTTTCCAAAAGATTTGAAAAGATTTGGTTATTGCAAAGTGTTTCAAGAGACCTGCACATTTACTCCCAAAACGAAAATTGGCGCGTTTCTCAAACACACAAGGCAGGACAATGTCTTTTCGATTTGGTGACTTGGAAGTCCTTTTGCTGGAAAGGTGAAAAACACATTTTTCTGAAATATGAAGCGATTTTAGTGCATGATGGCTCGTTGGAAAGCTCTTCAAATTCTGAGACGTTTGATACCAAATCCGACACACCTATAAGGGGTCGTTAGGGAAATACAACTGTTTGAAGGTGTCCAAATTGACGTCAGAGGCCTCTGTTAGAGTGCTACCGCACGCGCATGCGCGACACCATTGTGGTTATTTTAACACAGTTGGATAGCCAATGTATCCCTTTCAATGTTTCCAAAAGATTTGAAAAGATTTGGTTATTGCAAAGTGTTTCAAGAGACCTGCACATTTACTCCCAAAACGAAAATTGGCGCGTTTCTCAAACACACAAGGCAGGACAATGTCTTTTCGATTTGGTGACTTGGAAGTCCTTTTGCTGGAGAGGTGAAAAACACATTTTTCTTAAATATTAAGAGATTTTAGTGCATGATGGCTCGTTGAAAAGCTCTTCAAATTCTGAGACGTTCGATACCAAATCCGACACACCTATAAGGGGTCGTTAGGGAAATACAACTGTTTGAAATTGTCCAAATTGATGTCAGAGGCCTCTGTTAGAGTGCTACCGCACGCGCATGCGCGACACCATTGTGGTTATTTTAACACAGTTGGATAGCCAATGTATCCCTTTCAATGTTTCCAAAAGATTTGAAAAGATTTGGTTATTGCAAAGTGTTTCAAGAGACCTGCACATTTACTCCCAAAACGAAAATTGGCGCGTTTCTCAAACACACAAGGCAGGACAATGTCTTTTCGATTTGGTGACTTGGAAGTCCTTTTGCTGGAGAGGTGAAAAACACATTTTTCTGAAATATGAAGCGATTTTAGTGCATGATGGCTCGTTGGAAAGCTCTTCAAATTCTGAGACGTTTGATACCAAATCCGACACACCTATAAGGGGGCGTTAGGGAAATACAACTGTTTGAAGGTGTCCAAATTGACGTCAGTGGCCTCTGTTAGAGTGCTACCGCACGCGCATGCGCGACACCATTGTGGTTATTTTAACACAGTTGGATAGCCAATGTATCCCTTTCAATGTTTCCAAAAGATTTGAAAAGATTTGGTTATTGCAAAGTGTTTCAAGAGACCTGCACATTTACTCCCAAAACGAAAATTGGCGCGTTTCTCAAACACACAAGGCAGGACAATGTCTTTTCGATTTGGTGACTTGGAAGTCCTTTTGCTGGAAAGGTGAAAAACACATTTTTCTTAAATATGAAGCGATTTTAGTGCATGATGGCTCGTTGGAAAGCTCTTCAAATTCTGACACGTTTGATACCAAATCCGACACACCTATAAGGGGTCGTTAGGGAAATACAACTGTTTGAAGGTGTCCAAATTGACGTCAGAGGCCTCTGTTAGAGTGCTACCGCACGCGCATGCGCGACACCATTGTGGTTATTTTAACACAGTTGGATAGCCAATGTATCCCTTTCAATGTTTCCAAAAGATTTGAAAAGATTTGGTTATTGCAAAGTGTTTCAAGAGACCTGCACATTTACTCCCAAAACGAAAATTGGCGCGTTTCTCAAACACACAAGGCAGGACAATGTCTTTTCGATTTGGTGACTTGGAAGTCCTTTTGCTGGAGAGGTGAAAAACACATTTTTCTTAAATATGAAGCGATTTTAGTGCATGATGGCTCGTTGGAAAGCTCTTCAAATTCTGAGACGTTTGATACCAAATCCGACACACCTATAAGGGGTCGTTAGGGAAATACAACTGTTTGAAGGTGTCCAAATTGACGTCAGTGGCCTCTGTTAGAGTGCTACCGCACGCGCATGCGCGACACCATTGTGGTTATTTTAACACAGTTGGATAGCCAATGTATCCCTTTCAATGTTTCCAAAAGATTTGAAAAGATTTGGTTATTGCAAAGTGTTTCAAGAGACCTGCACATTTACTCCCAAAACGAAAATTGGCGCGTTTCTCAAACACACAAGGCAGGACAATGTCTTTTCGATTTGGTGACTTGGAAGTCCTTTTGCTGGAAAGGTGAAAAACACATTTTTCTGAAATATGAAGCGATTTTAGTGCATGATGGCTCGTTGGAAAGCTCTTCAAATTCTGAGACGTTTGATACCAAATCCGACACACCTATAAGGGGTCGTTAGGGAAATACAACTGTTTGAAGGTGTCCAAATTGACGTCAGAGGCCTCTGTTAGAGTGCTACCGCACGCGCATGCGCGACACCATTGTGGTTATTTTAACACAGTTGGATAGCCAATGTATCCCTTTCAATGTTTCCAAAAGATTTGAAAAGATTTGGTTATTGCAAAGTGTTTCAAGAGACCTGCACATTTACTCCCAAAACGAAAATTGGCGCGTTTCTCAAACACACAAGGCAGGACAATGTCTTTTCGATTTGGTGACTTGGAAGTCCTTTTGCTGGAGAGGTGAAAAACACATTTTTCTTAAATATGAAGCGATTTTAGTGCATGATGGCTCGTTGGAAAGCTCTTCAAATTCTGAGACGTTTGATACCAAATCCGACACACCTATAAGGGGTCGTTAGGGAAATACAACTGTTTGAAGGTGTCCAAATTGACGTCAGTGGCCTCTGTTAGAGTGCTACCGCACGCGCATGCGCGACACCATTGTGGTTATTTTAACACAGTTGGATAGCCAATGTATCCCTTTCAATGTTTCCAAAAGATTTGAAAAGATTTGGTTATTGCAAAGTGTTTCAAGAGACCTGCACATTTACTCCCAAAACGAAAATTGGCGCGTTTCTCAAACACACAAGGCAGGACAATGTCTTTTCGATTTGGTGACTTGGAAGTCCTTTTGCTGGAAAGGTGAAAAACACATTTTTCTGAAATATGAAGCGATTTTAGTGCATGATGGCTCGTTGGAAAGCTCTTCAAATTCTGAGACGTTTGATACCAAATCCGACACACCTATAAGGGGTCGTTAGGGAAATACAACTGTTTGAAGGTGTCCAAATTGACGTCAGAGGCCTCTGTTAGAGTGCTACCGCACGCGCATGCGCGACACCATTGTGGTTATTTTAACACAGTTGGATAGCCAATGTATCCCTTTCAATGTTTCCAAAAGATTTGAAAAGATTTGGTTATTGCAAAGTGTTTCAAGAGACCTGCACATTTACTCCCAAAACGAAAATTGGCGCGTTTCTCAAACACACAAGGCAGGACAATGTCTTTTCGATTTGGTGACTTGGAAGTCCTTTTGCTGGAGAGGTGAAAAACACATTTTTCTTAAATATGAAGCGATTTTAGTGCATGATGGCTCGTTGGAAAGCTCTTCAAATTCTGAGACGTTTGATACCAAATCCGACACACCTATAAGGGGTCGTTAGGGAAATACAACTGTTTGAAGGTGTCCAAATTGACGTCAGAGGCCTCTGTTAGAGTGCTACCGCACGCGCATGCGCGACACCATTGTGGTTATTTTAACACAGTTGGATAGCCAATGTATCCCTTTCAATGTTTCCAAAAGATTTGAAAAGATTTGGTTATTGCAAAGTGTTTCAAGAGACCTGCACATTTACTCCCAAAACGAAAATTGGCGCGTTTCTCAAACACACAAGGCAGGACAATGTCTTTTCGATTTGGTGACTTGGAAGTCCTTTTGCTGGAGAGTTGAAGAACACATTTTTCTTAAATATTAAGAGATTTTAGTGCATGATGGCTCGTTGAAAAGCTCTTCAAATTCTGAGACGTTTGATACCAAATCCGACACACCTATAAGGGGTCGTTAGGGAAATACAACTGTTTGAAATTGTCCAAATTGATGTCAGAGGCCTCTGTTAGAGTGCTACCGCACGCGCATGCGCGACACCATTGTGGTTATTTTAACACAGTTGGATAGCCAATGTATCCCTTTCAATGTTTCCAAAAGATTTGAAAAGATTTGGTTATTGCAAAGTGTTTCAAGAGACCTGCACATTTACTCCCAAAACGAAAATTGGCGCGTTTCTCAAACACACAAGGCAGGACAATGTCTTTTCGATTTGGTGACTTGGAAGTCCTTTTGCTGGAGAGGTGAAAAACACATTTTTCTTAAATATGAAGCGATTTTAGTGCATGATGGCTCGTTGGAAAGCTCTTCAAATTCTGAGACGTTTGATACCAAATCCGACACACCTATAAGGGGTCGTTAGGGAAATACAACTGTTTGAAGGTGTCCAAATTGACGTCAGAGGCCTCTGTTAGAGTGCTACCGCACGCGCATGCGCGACACCATTGTGGTTATTTTAACACAGTTGGATAGCCAATGTATCCCTTTCAATGTTTCCAAAAGATTTGAAAAGATTTGGTTATTGCAAAGTGTTTCAAGAGACCTGCACATTTACTCCCAAAACGAAAATTGGCGCGTTTCTCAAACACACAAGGCAGGACAATGTCTTTTCGATTTGGTGACTTGGAAGTCCTTTTGCTGGAGAGTTGAAAAACACATTTTTCTTAAATATTAAGAGATTTTAGTGCATGATGGTTCGTTGAAAAGCTCTTCAAATTCTGAGACGTTCGATACCAAATCCGACACACCTATAAGGGGTCGTTAGGGAAATACAACTGTTTGAAATTGTCCAAATTGATGTCAGAGGCCTCTGTTAGAGTGCTACCGCACGCGCATGCGCGACACCATTGTGGTTATTTTAACACAGTTGGATAGCCAATGTATCCCTTTCAATGTTTCCAAAAGATTTGAAAAGATTTGGTTATTGCAAAGTGTTTCAAGAGACCTGCACATTTACTCCCAAAACGAAAATTGGCGCGTTTCTCAAACACACAAGGCAGGACAATGTCTTTTCGATTTGGTGACTTGGAAGTCCTTTTGCTGGAGAGGTGAAAAACACATTTTTCTTAAATATGAAGCGATTTTAGTGCATGATGGCTCGTTGGAAAGCTCTTCAAATTCTGAGACGTTTGATACCAAATCCGACACACCTATAAGGGGTCGTTAGGGAAATACAACTGTTTGAAGGTGTCCAAATTGACGTCAGAGGCCTCTGTTAGAGTGCTACCGCACGCGCATGCGCGACACCATTGTGGTTATTTTAACACAGTTGGATAGCCAATGTATCCCTTTCAATGTTTCCAAAAGATTTGAAAAGATTTGGTTATTGCAAAGTGTTTCAAGAGACCTGCACATTTACTCCCAAAACGAAAATTGGCGCGTTTCTCAAACACACAAGGCAGGACAATGTCTTTTCGATTTGGTGACTTGGAAGTCCTTTTGCTGGAGAGTTGAAAAACACATTTTTCTTAAATATTAAGAGATTTTAGTGCATGATGGTTCGTTGAAAAGCTCTTCAAATTCTGAGACGTTCGATACCAAATCCGACACACCTATAAGGGGTCGTTAGGGAAATACAACTGTTTGAAATTGTCCAAATTGATGTCAGAGGCCTCTGTTAGAGTGCTACCGCACGCGCATGCGCGACACCATTGTGGTTATTTTAACACAGTTGGATAGCCAATGTATCCCTTTCAATGTTTCCAAAAGATTTGAAAAGATTTGGTTATTGCAAAGTGTTTCAAGAGACCTGCACATTTACTCCCAAAACGAAAATTGGCGCGTTTCTCAAACACACAAGGCAGGACAATGTCTTTTCGATTTGGTGACTTGGAAGTCCTTTTGCTGGAGAGGTGAAAAACACATTTTTCTTAAATATGAAGCGATTTTAGTGCATGATGGCTCGTTGGAAAGCTCTTCAAATTCTGAGACGTTTGATACCAAATCCGACACACCTATAAGGGGTCGTTAGGGAAATACAACTGTTTGAAGGTGTCCAAATTGACGTCAGTGGCCTCTGTTAGAGTGCTACCGCACGCGCATGCGCGACACCATTGTGGTTATTTTAACACAGTTGGATAGCCAATGTATCCCTTTCAATGTTTCCAAAAGATTTGAAAAGATTTGGTTATTGCAAAGTGTTTCAAGAGACCTGCACATTTACTCCCAAAACGAAAATTGGCGCGTTTCTCAAACACACAAGGCAGGACAATGTCTTTTCGATTTGGTGACTTGGAAGTCCTTTTGCTGGAGAGGTGAAAAACACATTTTTCTTAAATATGAAGCGATTTTAGTGCATGATGGCTCGTTGGAAAGCTCTTCAAATTCTGAGACGTTCGATACCAAATCCGACACACCTATAAGGGGTCGTTAGGGAAATACAACTGTTTGAAATTGTCCAAATTGATGTCAGAGGCCTCTGTTAGAGTGCTACCGCACGCGCATGCGCGACACCATTGTGGTTATTTTAACACAGTTGGATAGCCAATGTATCCCTTTCAATGTTTCCAAAAGATTTGAAAAGATTTGGTTATTGCAAAGTGTTTCAAGAGACCTGCACATTTACTCCCAAAACGAAAATTGGCGCGTTTCTCAAACACACAAGGCAGGACAATGTCTTTTCGATTTGGTGACTTGGAAGTCCTTTTGCTGGAAAGGTGAAAAACACATTTTTCTGAAATATGAAGCGATTTTAGTGCATGATGGCTCGTTGGAAAGCTCTTCAAATTCTGAGACGTTTGATACCAAATCCGACACACCTATAAGGGGTCGTTAGGGAAATACAACTGTTTGAAGGTGTCCAAATTGACGTCAGAGGCCTCTGTTAGAGTGCTACCGCACGCGCATGCGCGACACCATTGTGGTTATTTTAACACAGTTGGATAGCCAATGTATCCCTTTCAATGTTTCCAAAAGATTTGAAAAGATTTGGTTATTGCAAAGTGTTTCAAGAGACCTGCACATTTACTCCCAAAACGAAAATTGGCGCGTTTCTCAAACACACAAGGCAGGACAATGTCTTTTCGATTTGGTGACTTGGAAGTCCTTTTGCTGGAGAGGTGAAAAACACATTTTTCTTAAATATGAAGCGATTTTAGTGCATGATGGCTCGTTGGAAAGCTCTTCAAATTCTGAGACGTTTGATACCAAATCCGACACACCTATAAGGGGTCGTTAGGGAAATACAACTGTTTGAAGGTGTCCAAATTGACGTCAGAGGCCTCTGTTAGAGTGCTACCGCACGCGCATGCGCGACACCATTGTGGTTATTTTAACACAGTTGGATAGCCAATGTATCCCTTTCAATGTTTCCAAAAGATTTGAAAAGATTTGGTTATTGCAAAGTGTTTCAAGAGACCTGCACATTTACTCCCAAAACGAAAATTGGCGCGTTTCTCAAACACACAAGGCAGGACAATGTCTTTTCGATTTGGTGACTTGGAAGTCCTTTTGCTGGAGAGTTGAAAAACACATTTTTCTTAAATATTAAGAGATTTTAGTGCATGATGGCTCGTTGAAAAGCTCTTCAAATTCTGAGACGTTCGATACCAAATCCGACACACCTATAAGGGGTCGTTAGGGAAATACAACTGTTTGAAATTGTCCAAATTGATGTCAGAGGCCTCTGTTAGAGTGCTACCGCACGCGCATGCGCGACACCATTGTGGTTATTTTAACACAGTTGGATAGCCAATGTATCCCTTTCAATGTTTCCAAAAGATTTGAAAAGATTTGGTTATTGCAAAGTGTTTCAAGAGACCTGCACATTTACTCCCAAAACGAAAATTGGCGCGTTTCTCAAACACACAAGGCAGGACAATGTCTTTTCGATTTGGTGACTTGGAAGTCCTTTTGCTGGAGAGGTGAAAAACACATTTTTCTTAAATATGAAGCGATTTTAGTGCATGATGGCTCGTTGGAAAGCTCTTCAAATTCTGAGACGTTTGATACCAAATCCGACACACCTATAAGGGGTCGTTAGGGAAATACAACTGTTTGAAATTGTCCAAATTGATGTCAGTGGCCTCTGTTAGAGTGCTACCGCACGCGCATGCGCGACACCATTGTGGTTATTTTAACACAGTTGGATAGCCAATGTATCCCTTTCAATGTTTCCAAAAGATTTGAAAAGATTTGGTTATTGCAAAGTGTTTCAAGAGACCTGCACATTTACTCCCAAAACGAAAATTGGCGCGTTTCTCAAACACACAAGGCAGGACAATGTCTTTTCGATTTGGTGACTTGGAAGTCCTTTTGCTGGAGAGGTGAAAAACACATTTTTCTTAAATATGAAGCGATTTTAGTGCATGATGGCTCGTTGGAAAGCTCTTCAAATTCTGAGACGTTTGATACCAAATCCGACACACCTATAAGGGGTCGTTAGGGAAATACAACTGTTTGAAGGTGTCCAAATTGACGTCAGTGGCCTCTGTTAGAGTGCTACCGCACGCGCATGCGCGACACCATTGTGGTTATTTTAACACAGTTGGATAGCCAATGTATCCCTTTCAATGTTTCCAAAAGATTTGAAAAGATTTGGTTATTGCAAAGTGTTTCAAGAGACCTGCACATTTACTCCCAAAACGAAAATTGGCGCGTTTCTCAAACACACAAGGCAGGACAATGTCTTTTCGATTTGGTGACTTGGAAGTCCTTTTGCTGGAGAGGTGAAAAACACATTTTTCTGAAATATGAAGCGATTTTAGTGCATGATGGCTCGTTGGAAAGCTCTTCAAATTCTGAGACGTTCGATACCAAATCCGACACACCTATAAGGGGTCGTTAGGGAAATACAACTGTTTGAAGGTGTCCAAATTGACGTCAGTGGCCTCTGTTAGAGTGCTACCGCACGCGCATGCGCGACACCATTGTGGTTATTTTAACACAGTTGGATAGCCAATGTATCCCTTTCAATGTTTCCAAAAGATTTGAAAAGATTTGGTTATTGCAAAGTGTTTCAAGAGACCTGCACATTTACTCCCAAAACGAAAATTGGCGCGTTTCTCAAACACACAAGGCAGGACAATGTCTTTTCGATTTGGTGACTTGGAAGTCCTTTTGCTGGAAAGGTGAAAAACACATTTTTCTGAAATATGAAGCGATTTTAGTGCATGATGGCTCGTTGGAAAGCTCTTCAAATTCTGACACGTTTGATACCAAATCCGACACACCTATAAGGGGTCGTTAGGGAAATACAACTGTTTGAAGGTGTCCAAATTGACGTCAGAGGCCTCTGTAAGGGTGCTACCGCACGCGCATGCGCGACACCATTGTGGTTATTTTAACACAGTTGGATAGCCAATGTATCCCTTTCAATGTTTCCAAAAGATTTGAAAAGATTTGGTTATTGCAAAGTGTTTCAAGAGACCTGTACATTTACTCCCAAAACGAAAATTGGCGCGTTTCTCAAACACACAAGGCAGGACAATGTCTTTTCGATTTGGTGACTTGGAAGTCCTTTTGCTGGAGAGTTGAAAAACACATTTTTCTTAAATATGAAGCGATTTTAGTGCATGATGGCTCGTTGGAAAGCTCTTCAAATTCTGAGACGTTTGATACCAAATCCGACACACCTATAAGGGGTCGTTAGGGAAATACAACTGTTTGAAGGTGTCCAAATTGACGTCAGTGGCCTCTGTTAGAGTGCTACCGCACGCGCATGCGCGACACCATTGTGGTTATTTTAACACAGTTGGATAGCCAATGTATCCCTTTCAATGTTTCCAAAAGATTTGAAAAGATTTGGTTATTGCAAAGTGTTTCAAGAGACCTGCACATTTACTCCCAAAACGAAAATTGGCGCGTTTCTCAAACACACAAGGCAGGACAATGTCTTTTCGATTTGGTGACTTGGAAGTCCTTTTGCTGGAGAGGTGAAAAACACATTTTTCTTAAATATGAAGCGATTTTAGTGCATGATGGCTCGTTGGAAAGCTCTTCAAATTCTGAGACGTTTGATACCAAATCCGACACACCTATAAGGGGTCGTTAGGGAAATACAACTGTTTGAAGGTGTCCAAATTGACGTCAGAGGCCTCTGTTAGAGTGCTACCGCACGCGCATGCGCGACACCATTGTGGTTATTTTAACACAGTTGGATAGCCAATGTATCCCTTTCAATGTTTCCAAAAGATTTGAAAAGATTTGGTTATTGCAAAGTGTTTCAAGAGACCTGCACATTTACTCCCAAAACGAAAATTGGCGCGTTTCTCAAACACACAAGGCAGGACAATGTCTTTTCGATTTGGTGACTTGGAAGTCCTTTTGCTGGAAAGGTGAAAAACACATTTTTCTGAAATATGAAGCGATTTTAGTGCATGATGGCTCGTTGGAAAGCTCTTCAAATTCTGAGACGTTTGATACCAAATCCGACACACCTATAAGGGGTCGTTAGGGAAATACAACTGTTTGAAGGTGTCCAAATTGACGTCAGAGGCCTCTGTTAGAGTGCTACCGCACGCGCATGCGCGACACCATTGTGGTTATTTTAACACAGTTGGATAGCCAATGTATCCCTTTCAATGTTTCCAAAAGATTTGAAAAGATTTGGTTATTGCAAAGTGTTTCAAGAGACCTGCACATTTACTCCCAAAACGAAAATTGGCGCGTTTCTCAAACACACAAGGCAGGACAATGTCTTTTCGATTTGGTGACTTGGAAGTCCTTTTGCTGGAGAGGTGAAAAACACATTTTTCTTAAATATGAAGCGATTTTAGTGCATGATGGCTCGTTGGAAAGCTCTTCAAATTCTGACACGTTTGATACCAAATCCGACACACCTATAAGGGGTCGTTAGGGAAATACAACTGTTTGAAGGTGTCCAAATTGACGTGAGAGGCCTCTGTTAGAGTGCTACCACACGCGCTTGCGCGACACCATTGTGGTTATTTTAACACAGTTGGATAGCCAATGTATCCCTTTCAATGTTTCCAAAAGATTTGAAAAGATTTGGTTATTGCAAAGTGTTTCAAGAGACCTGCACATTTACTCCCAAAACGAAAATTGGCGCGTTTCTCAAACACACAAGGCAGGACAATGTCTTTTCGATTTGGTGACTTGGAAGTCCTTTTGCTGGAAAGGTGAAAAAACACATTTTTCTTAAATATGAAGCGATTTTAGTGCATGATGGCTCGTTGGAAAGCTCTTCAAATTCTGAGACGTTCGATACCAAATCCGACACACCTATAAGGGGTCGTTAGGGAAATACAACTGTTTGAAGGTGTCCAAATTGACGTCAGAGGCCTCTGTTAAAGTGCTACCGCACGCGCATGCGCGACACCATTGTGGTTATTTTAACACAGTTGGATAGCCAATGTATCCCTTTCAATGTTTCCAAAAGATTTGAAAAGATTTGGTTATTGCAAAGTGTTTCAAGAGACCTGCACATTTACTCCCAAAACGAAAATTGGCGCGTTTCTTAAACACACAAGGCAGGACAATGTCTTTTCGATTTGGTGACTTGGAAGTCCTTTTGCTGGAGAGGTGAAAAACACATTTTTCTTAAATATGAAGCGATTTTAGTGCATGATGGCTCGTTGGAAAGCTCTTCAAATTCTGAGACGTTTGATACCAAATCCGACACACCTATAAGGGGTCGTTAGGGAAATACAACTGTTTGAAGGTGTCCAAATTGACGTCAGTGGCCTCTGTTAGAGTGCTACCGCACGCGCATGCGCGACACCATTGTGGTTATTTTAACACAGTTGGATAGCCAATGTATCCCTTTCAATGTTTCCAAAAGATTTGAAAAGATTTGGTTATTGCAAAGTGTTTCAAGAGACCTGTACATTTACTCCCAAAACGAAAATTGGCGCGTTTCTCAAACACACAAGGCAGGACAATGTCTTTTCGATTTGGTGACTTGGAAGTCCTTTTGCTGGAGAGTTGAAAAACACATTTTTCTTAAATATGAAGCGATTTTAGTGCATGATGGCTCGTTGGAAAGCTCTTCAAATTCTGAGACGTTCGATACCAAATCCGACACACCTATAAGGGGTCGTTAGGGAAATACAACTGTTTGAAGGTGTCCAAATTGACGTCAGAGGCCTCTGTTAGAGTGCTACCGCACGCGCATGCGCGACACCATTGTGGTTATTTTAACACAGTTGGATAGCCAATGTATCCCTTTCAATGTTTCCAAAAGATTTGAAAAGATTTGGTTATTGCAAAGTGTTTCAAGAGACCTGCACATTTACTCCCAAAACGAAAATTGGCGCGTTTCTCAAACACACAAGGCAGGACAATGTCTTTTCGATTTGGTGACTTGGAAGTCCTTTTGCTGGAGAGTTGAAAAACACATTTTTCTTAAATATGAAGCGATTTTAGTGCATGATGGCTCGTTGGAAAGCTCTTCAAATTCTGAGACGTTCGATACCAAATCCGACACACCTATAAGGGGTCGTTAGGGAAATACAACTGTTTGAAGGTGTCCAAATTGACGTCAGAGGCCTCTGTTAGAGTGCTACCGCACGCGCATGCGCGACACCATTGTGGTTATTTTAACACAGTTGGATAGCCAATGTATCCCTTTCAATGTTTCCAAAAGATTTGAAAAGATTTGGTTATTGCAAAGTGTTTCAAGACACCTGCACATTTACTCCCAAAACGAAAATTGGCGCGTTTCTTAAACACACAAGGCAGGACAATGTCTTTTCGATTTGGTGACTTGGAAGTCCTTTTGCTGGAGAGGTGAAAAACACATTTTTCTTAAATATGAAGCGATTTTAGTGCATGATGGCTCGTTGGAAAGCTCTTCAAATTCTGAGACGTTTGATACCAAATCCGACACACCTATAAGGGGTCGTTAGGGAAATACAACTGTTTGAAGGTGTCCAAATTGACGTCAGAGGCCTCTGTTAGAGTGCTACCGCACGCGCATGCGCGACACCATTGTGGTTATTTTAACACAGTTGGATAGCCAATGTATCCCTTTCAATGTTTCCAAAAGATTTGAAAAGATTTGGTTATTGCAAAGTGTTTCAAGAGACCTGCACATTTACTCCCAAAACGAAAATTGGCGCGTTTCTCAAAAACACAAGGCAGGACAATGTCTTTTCGATTTGGTGACTTGGAAGTCCTTTTGCTGGAGAGTTGAAAAACACATTTTTCTTAAATATGAAGCGATTTTAGTGCATGATGGCTCGTTGGAAAGCTCTTCAAATTCTGAGACGTTCGATACCAAATCCGACACACCTATAAGGGGTCGTTAGGGAAATACAACTGTTTGAAGGTGTCCAAATTGACGTCAGAGGCCTCTGTTAAAGTGCTACCGCACGCGCATGCGCGACACCATTGTGGTTATTTTAACACAGTTGGATAGCCAATGTATCCCTTTCAATGTTTCCAAAAGATTTGAAAAGATTTGGTTATTGCAAAGTGTTTCAAGAGACCTGCACATTTACTCCCAAAACGAAAATTGGCGCGTTTCTTAAACACACAAGGCAGGACAATGTCTTTTCGATTTGGTGACTTGGAAGTCCTTTTGCTTGAGAGGTGAAAAACACATTTTTCTTAAATATGAAGCGATTTTAGTGCATGATGGCTCGTTGGAAAGCTCTTCAAATTCTGAGACGTTTGATACCAAATCCGACACACCTATAAGGGGTCGTTAGGGAAATACAACTGTTTGAAGGTGTCCAAATTGACGTCAGTGGCCTCTGTTAGAGTGCTACCGCACGCGCATGCGCGACACCATTGTGGTTATTTTAACACAGTTGGATAGCCAATGTATCCCTTTCAATGTTTCCAAAAGATTTGAAAAGATTTGGTTATTGCAAAGTGTTTCAAGAGACCTGTACATTTACTCCCAAAACGAAAATTGGCGCGTTTCTCAAACACACAAGGCAGGACAATGTCTTTTCGATTTGGTGACTTGGAAGTCCTTTTGCTGGAGAGGTGAAAAACACATTTTTCTTAAATATGAAGCGATTTCAGTGCATGATGGCTCGTTGGAAAGCTCTTCAAATTCTGACAGGTTTGATACCAAATCCGACACACCTATAAGGGGTCGTTAGGGAAATACAACTGTTTGAAGGTGTCCAAATTGACGTCAGAGGCCTCTGTTAGAGTGCTACCGCACGCGCATGCGCGACACCATTGTGGTTATCTTAACACAGTTGGATAGCCAATGTATCCCTTTCAATGTTTCCAAAAGATTTGAAAAGATTTGGTTATTGCAAAGTGTTTCAAGAGACCTGTACATTTACTCCCAAAACGACAATTGGCGCGTTTCTCAAACACACAAGGCAGGACAATGTCTTTTCGATTTGGTGACTTGGAAGTCCTTTTGCTGGAGAGGTGAAAAACACATTTTTCTTAAATATGAAGCGATTTTAGTGCATGATGGCTCGTTGGAAAGCTCTTCAAATTATGACAGGTTTGATACCAAATCCGACACACCTATAAGGGGTCGTTAGGGAAATACAACTGTTTGAAGGTGTCCAAATTGACGTCAGAGGCCTCTGTTAGAGTACTACCGCACGCGCATGCGCGACACCATTGTGGTTATTTTAACACAGTTGGATAGCCAATGTATCCCTTTCAATGTTTCCAAAAGATTTGAAAAGATTTGGTTATTGCAAAGTGTTTCAAGAGACCTGCACATTTACTCCCAAAACGAAAATTGGCGCGTTTCTCAAACACACAAGGCAGGACAATGTCTTTTCGATTTGGTGACTTGGAAGTCCTTTTGCTGGAAAGGTGAAAAACACATTTTTCTTAAATATGAAGCGATTTTAGTGCATGATGGCTCGTTGGAAAGCTCTTCAAATTCTGAGACGTTTGATACCAAATCCGACACACCTATAAGGGGTCGTTAGGGAAATACAACTGTTTGAAGGTGTCCAAATTGACGTCAGAGGCCTCTGTAAGGGTGCTACCGCACGCGCATGCGCTTCACCATTGTGGTTATTTTAACACAGTTGGATAGCCAATGTATCCCTTTCAATGTTTCCAAAAGATTTGAAAAGATTTGGTTATTGCAAAGTGTTTCAAGAGACCTGTACATTTACTCCCAAAACGAAAATTGGCGCGTTTCTCAAACACACAAGGCAGGACAATGTCTTTTCGATTTGGTGACTTGGAAGTCCTTTTGCTGGAGAGGTGAAAAACACATTTTTCTTAAATATGAAGCGATTTTAGTGCATGATGGCTCGTTGGAAAGCTCTTCAAATTCTGACAGGTTTGATACCAAATCCGACACACCTATAAGGGGTCGTTAGGGAAATACAACTGTTTGAAGGTGTCCAAATTGACGTCAGAGGCCTCTGTTAGAGTACTACCGCACGCGCATGCGCGACACCATTGTGGTTATTTTAACACAGTTGGATAGCCAATGTATCCCTTTCAATGTTTCCAAAAGATTTGAAAATATTTGGTTATTGCAAAGTGTTTCAAGAGACCTGCACATTTACTCCCAAAACGAAAATTGGCGCGTTTCTCAAACACACAAGGCAGGACAATGTCTTTTCGATTTGGTGACTTGGAAGTCCTTTTGCTGGAAAGGTGAAAAACACATTTTTCTTAAATATGAAGCGATTTTAGTGCATGATGGCTCGTTGGAAAGCTCTTCAAATTCTGAGACGTTTGATACCAAATCCGACACACCTATAAGGGGTCGTTAGGGAAATACAACTGTTTGAAGGTGTCCAAATTGACGTCAGAGGCCTCTGTTAGAGTGCTACCGCACGCGCATGCGCGACACCATTGTGGTTATTTTAACACAGTTGGATAGCCAATGTATCCCTTTCAATGTTTCCAAAAGATTTGAAAAGATTTGGTTATTGCAAAGTGTTTCAAGAGACCTGCACATTTACTCCCAAAACGAAAATTGGCGCGTTCCTCAAACACACAAGGCAGGACAATGTCTTTTCGATTTGGTGACTTGGAAGTCCTTTTGCTGGAGAGGTGAAAAACACAATTTTTCTTAAATATGAAGCGATTTTAGTGCATGATGGCTCGTTGGAAAGCTCTTCAAATTCTGAGACGTTTGATACCAAATCCGACACACCTATAAGGGGTCGTTAGGGAAATACAACTGTTTGAAGGTGTCCAAATTGACGTCAGAGGCCTCTGTTAGAGTGCTACCGCACGCGCATGCGCGACACCATTGTGGTTATTTTAACACAGTTGGATAGCCAATGTATCCCTTTCAATGTTTCCAAAAGATTTGAAAAGATTTGGTTATTGCAAAGTGTTTCAAGAGACCTGCACATTTACTCCCAAAACGAAAATTGGCGCGTTTCTCAAACACACAAGGCAGGACAATGTCTTTTCGATTTGGTGACTTGGAAGTCCTTTTGCTGGAAAGGTGAAAAACACATTTTTCTTAAATATGAAGCGATTTTAGTGCATGATGGCTCGTTGGAAAGCTCTTCAAATTCTGAGACGTTTGATACCAAATCCGACACACCTATAAGGGGTCGTTAGGGAAATACAACTGTTTGAAGGTGTCCAAATTGACGTCAGAGGCCTCTGTTAGAGTGCTACCGCACGCGCATGCGCGACACCATTGTGGTTATTTTAACACAGTTGGATAGCTAATGTATCCCTTTCAATGTTTCCAAAAGATTTGAAAAGATTTGGTTATTGCAAAGTGTTTCAAGAGACCTGCACATTTACTCCCAAAACGAAAATTGGCGCGTTCCTCAAACACACAAGGCAGGACAATGTCTTTTCGATTTGGTGACTTGGAAGTCCTTTTGCTGGAGAGGTGAAAAACACATTTTTCTTAAATATGAAGCGATTTCAGTGCATGATGGCTCGTTGGAAAGCTCTTCAAATTCTGACAGGTTTGATACCAAATCCGACACACCTATAAGGGGTCGTTAGGGAAATACAACTGTTTGAAGGTGTCCAAATTGACGTCAGAGGCCTCTGTTAGAGTGCTACCGCACGCGCATGCGCGACACCATTGTGGTTATCTTAACACAGTTGGATAGCCAATGTATCCCTTTCAATGTTTCCAAAAGATTTGAAAAGATTTGGTTATTGCAAAGTGTTTCAAGAGACCTGTACATTTACTCCCAAAACGACAATTGGCGCGTTTCTCAAACACACAAGGCAGGACAATGTCTTTTCGATTTGGTGACTTGGAAGTCCTTTTGCTGGAGAGGTGAAAAACACATTTTTCTTAAATATGAAGCGATTTTAGTGCATGATGGCTCGTTGGAAAGCTCTTCAAATTCTGACAGGTTTGATACCAAATCCGACACACCTATAAGGGGTCGTTAGGGAAATACAACTGTTTGAAGGTGTCCAAATTGACGTCAGAGGCCTCTGTTAGAGTACTACCGCACGCGCATGCGCGACACCATTGTGGTTATTTTAACACAGTTGGATAGCCAATGTATCCCTTTCAATGTTTCCAAAAGATTTGAAAAGATTTGGTTATTGCAAAGTGTTTCAAGAGACCTGCACATTTACTCCCAAAACGAAAATTGGCGCGTTTCTCAAACACACAAGGCAGGACAATGTCTTTTCGATTTGGTGACTTGGAAGTCCTTTTGCTGGAAAGGTGAAAAACACATTTTTCTTAAATATGAAGCGATTTTAGTGCATGATGGCTCGTTGGAAAGCTCTTCAAATTCTGAGACGTTTGATACCAAATCCGACACACCTATAAGGGGTCGTTAGGGAAATACAACTGTTTGAAGGTGTCCAAATTGACGTCAGAGGCCTCTGTAAGGTTGCTACCGCACGCGCATGCGCTTCACCATTGTGGTTATTTTAACACAGTTGGATAGCCAATGTATCCCTTTCAATGTTTCCAAAAGATTTGAAAAGATTTGGTTATTGCAAAGTGTTTCAAGAGACCTGTACATTTACTCCCAAAACGAAAATTGGCGCGTTTCTCAAACACACAAGGCAGGACAATGTCTTTTCGATTTGGTGACTTGGAAGTCCTTTTGCTGGAGAGGTGAAAAACACATTTTTCTTAAATATGAAGCGATTTCAGTGCATGATGGCTCGTTGGAAAGCTCTTCAAATTCTGAGACGTTTGATACCAAATCCGACACACCTATAAGGGGTCGTTAGGGAAATACAACTGTTTGAAGGTGTCCAAATTGACGTCAGAGGCCTCTGTTAGAGTGCTACCGCACGCGCATGCGCGACACCATTGTGGTTATCTTAACACAGTTGGATAGCCAATGTATCCCTTTCAATGTTTCCAAAAGATTTGAAAAGATTTGGTTATTGCAAAGTGTTTCAAGAGACCTGTACATTTACTCCCAAAACGAAAATTGGCGCGTTTCTCAAACACACAAGGCAGGACAATGTCTTTTCGATTTGGTGACTTGGAAGTCCTTTTGCTGGAGAGGTGAAAAACACATTTTTCTTAAATATGAAGCGATTTTAGTGCATGATGGCTCGTTGGAAAGCTCTTCAAATTCTGACAGGTTTGATACCAAATCCGACACACCTATAAGGGGTCGTTAGGGAAATACAACTGTTTGAAGGTGTCCAAATTGACGTCAGAGGCCTCTGTTAGAGTACTACCGCACGCGCATGCGCGACACCATTGTGGTTATTTTAACACAGTTGGATAGCCAATGTATCCCTTTCAATGTTTCCAAAAGATTTGAAAATATTTGATTATTGCAAAGTGTTTCAAGAGACCTGCACATTTACTCCCAAAACGAAAATTGGCGCGTTTCTCAAACACACAAGGCAGGACAATGTCTTTTCGATTTGGTGACTTGGAAGTCCTTTTGCTGGAAAGGTGAAAAACACATTTTTCTTAAATATGAAGCGATTTTAGTGCATGATGGCTCGTTGGAAAGCTCTCCAAATTCTGAGACGTTTGATACCAAATCCGACACACCTATAAGGGGTCGTTAGGGAAATACAACTGTTTGAAGGTGTCCAAATTGACGTCAGAGGCCTCTGTTAGAGTGCTACCGCACGCGCATGCGCGACACCATTGTGGTTATTTTAACACAGTTGGATAGCCAATGTATCCCTTTCAATGTTTCCAAAAGATTTGAAAAGATTTGGTTATTGCAAAGTGTTTCAAGAGACCTGCACATTTACTCCCAAAACGAAAATTGGCGCGTTTCTCAAACACACAAGGCAGGACAATGTCTTTTCGATTTGGTGACTTGGAAGTCCTTTTGCTGGAGAGGTGAAAAACACAATTTTTCTTAAATATGAAGCGATTTTAGTGCATGATGGCTCGTTGGAAAGCTCTTCAAATTCTGAGACGTTTGTTTCCAAATCCGACACACCTATAAGGGGTCGTTAGGGAAATACAACTGTTTGAAGGTGTCCAAATTGACGTCAGAGGCCTCTGTTAAAGTGCTACCGCACGCGCATGCGCGACACCATTGTGGTTATTTTAACACAGTTGGATAGCCAATGTATCCCTTTCAATGTTTCCAAAAGATTTGAAAAGATTTGGTTATTGCAAAGTGTTTCAAGAGACCTGCACATTTACTCCCAAAACGAAAATTGGCGCGTTTCTCAAACACACAAGGCAGGACAATGTCTTTTCGATTTGATGACTTGGAAGTCCTTTTGCTGGAAAGGTGAAAAACACATTTTTCTTAAATATGAAGCGATTTTAGTGCATGATGGCTCGTTGGAAAGCTCTTCAAATTCTGAGACGTTTGATACCAAGTCCGACACACCTATAAGGGGTCGTTAGGGAAATACAACTGTTTGAAGGTGTCCAAATTGACGTCAGAGGCCTCTGTTAGAGTGCTACCGCACGCGCATGCGCGACACCATTGTGGTTATTTTAACACAGTTGGATAGCCAATGTATCCCTTTCAATGTTTCCAAAAGATTTGAAAAGATTTGGTTATTGCAAAGTGTTTCAAGAGACCTGCACATTTACTCCCAAAACGAAAATTGGCGCGTTCCTCAAACACACAAGGCAGGACAATGTCTTTTCGATTTGGTGACTTGGAAGTCCTTTTGCTGGAGAGGTGAAAAACACAATTTTTCTTAAATATGAAGCGATTTTAGTGCATGATGGCTCGTTGGAAAGCTCTTCAAATTCTGAGACGTTCGATACCAAATCCGACACACCTATAAGGGGTCGTTAGGGAAATACAACTGTTTGAAGGTGTCCAAATTGACGTCAGAGGCCTCTGTTAAAGTGCTACCGCACGCGCATGCGCGACACCATTGTGGTTATTTTAACACAGTTGGATAGCCAATGTATCCCTTTCAATGTTTCCAAAAGATTTGAAAAGATTTGGTTATTGCAAAGTGTTTCAAGAGACCTGTACATTTACTCCCAAAACGAAAATTGGCGCGTTTCTCAAACACACAAGGCAGGACAATGTCTTTTCGATTTGGTGACTTGGAAGTCCTTTTGCTGGAGAGTTGAAAAACACATTTTTCTTAAATATGAAGCGATTTTAGTGCATGATGGCTCGTTGGAAAGCTCTTCAAATTCTGAGACGTTCGATACCAAATCCGACACACCTATAAGGGGTCGTTAGGGAAATACAACTGTTTGAAGGTGTCCAAATTGACGTCAGAGGCCTCTGTTAGAGTGCTACCGCACGCGCATGCGCGACACCATTGTGGTTATTTTAACACAGTTGGATAGCCAATTATCCCTTTCAATGTTTCCAAAAGATTTGAAAAGATTTGGTTATTGCAAAGTGTTTCAAGAGACCTGCACATTTACTCCCAAAACGAAAATTGGCGCGTTTCTCAAACACACAAGGCAGGACAATGTCTTTTCGATTTGGTGACTTGGAAGTCCTTTTGCTGGAGAGTTGAAAAACACATTTTTCTTAAATATGAAGCGATTTTAGTGCATGATGGCTCGTTGGAAAGCTCTTCAAATTCTGAGACGTTCGATACCAAATCCGACACACCTATAAGGGGTCGTTAGGGAAATACAACTGTTTGAAGGTGTCCAAATTGACGTCAGAGGCCTCTGTTAGAGTGCTACCGCACGCGCATGCGCGACACCATTGTGGTTATTTTAACACAGTTGGATAGCCAATTATCCCTTTCAATGTTTCCAAAAGATTTGAAAAGATTTGGTTATTGCAAAGTGTTTCAAGAGACCTGCACATTTACTCCCAAAACGAAAATTGGCGCGTTTCTCAAACACACAAGGCAGGACAATGTCTTTTCGATTTGGTGACTTGGAAGTCCTTTTGCTGGAGAGTTGAAAAACACATTTTTCTTAAATATGAAGCGATTTTAGTGCATGATGGCTCGTTGGAAAGCTCTTCAAATTCTGAGACGTTCGATACCAAATCCGACACACCTATAAGGGGTCGTTAGGGAAATACAACTGTTTGAAGGTGTCCAAATTGACGTCAGAGGCCTCTGTTAGAGTGCTACCGCACGCGCATGCGCGACACCATTGTGGTTATTTTAACACAGTTGGATAGCCAATGTATCCCTTTCAATGTTTCCAAAAGATTTGAAAAGATTTGGTTATTGCAAAGTGTTTCAAGAGACCTGCACATTTACTCCCAAAACGAAAATTGGCGCGTTTCTTAAACACACAAGGCAGGACAATGTCTTTTCGATTTGGTGACTTGGAAGTCCTTTTGCTGGAGAGGTGAAAAACACATTTTTCTTAAATATGAAGCGATTTTAGTGCATGATGGCTCGTTGGAAAGCTCTTCAAATTCTGAGACGTTTGATACCAAATCCGACACACCTATAAGGGGTCGTTAGGGAAATACAACTGTTTGAAGGTGTCCAAATTGACGTCAGTGGCCTCTGTTAGAGTGCTACCGCACGCGCATGCGCGACACCATTGTGGTTATTTTAACACAGTTGGATAGCCAATGTATCCCTTTCAATGTTTCCAAAAGATTTGAAAAGATTTGGTTATTGCAAAGTGTTTCAAGAGACCTGTACATTTACTCCCAAAACGAAAATTGGCGCGTTTCTCAAACACACAAGGCAGGACAATGTCTTTTCGATTTGGTGACTTGGAAGTCCTTTTGCTGGAGAGTTGAAAAACACATTTTTCTTAAATATGAAGCGATTTTAGTGCATGATGGCTCGTTGGAAAGCTCTTCAAATTCTGAGACGTTCGATACCAAATCCGACACACCTATAAGGGGTCGTTAGGGAAATACAACTGTTTGAAGGTGTCCAAATTGACGTCAGAGGCCTCTGTTAGAGTGCTACCGCACGCGCATGCGCGACACCATTGTGGTTATTTTAACACAGTTGGATAGCCAATTATCCCTTTCAATGTTTCCAAAAGATTTGAAAAGATTTGGTTATTGCAAAGTGTTTCAAGAGACCTGCACATTTACTCCCAAAACGAAAATTGGCGCGTTTCTCAAACACACAAGGCAGGACAATGTCTTTTCGATTTGGTGACTTGGAAGTCCTTTTGCTGGAGAGTTGAAAAACACATTTTTCTTAAATATGAAGCGATTTTAGTGCATGATGGCTCGTTGGAAAGCTCTTCAAATTCTGAGACGTTCGATACCAAATCCGACACACCTATAAGGGGTCGTTAGGGAAATACAACTGTTTGAAGGTGTCCAAATTGACGTCAGAGGCCTCTGTTAGAGTGCTACCGCACGCGCATGCGCGACACCATTGTGGTTATTTTAACACAGTTGGATAGCCAATTATCCCTTTCAATGTTTCCAAAAGATTTGAAAAGATTTGGTTATTGCAAAGTGTTTCAAGAGACCTGCACATTTACTCCCAAAACGAAAATTGGCGCGTTTCTCAAACACACAAGGCAGGACAATGTCTTTTCGATTTGGTGACTTGGAAGTCCTTTTGCTGGAGAGTTGAAAAACACATTTTTCTTAAATATGAAGCGATTTTAGTGCATGATGGCTCGTTGGAAAGCTCTTCAAATTCTGAGACGTTCGATACCAAATCCGACACACCTATAAGGGGTCGTTAGGGAAATACAACTGTTTGAAGGTGTCCAAATTGACGTCAGAGGCCTCTGTTAGAGTGCTACCGCACGCGCATGCGCGACACCATTGTGGTTATTTTAACACAGTTGGATAGCCAATGTATCCCTTTCAATGTTTCCAAAAGATTTGAAAAGATTTGGTTATTGCAAAGTGTTTCAAGAGACCTGCACATTTACTCCCAAAACGAAAATTGGCGCGTTTCTTAAACACACAAGGCAGGACAATGTCTTTTCGATTTGGTGACTTGGAAGTCCTTTTGCTGGAGAGGTGAAAAACACATTTTTCTTAAATATGAAGCGATTTTAGTGCATGATGGCTCGTTGGAAAGCTCTTCAAATTCTGAGACGTTTGATACCAAATCCGACACACCTATAAGGGGTCGTTAGGGAAATACAACTGTTTGAAGGTGTCCAAATTGACGTCAGAGGCCTCTGTTAGAGTGCTACCGCACGCGCATGCGCGACACCATTGTGGTTATTTTAACACAGTTGGATAGCCAATGTATCCCTTTCAATGTTTCCAAAAGATTTGAAAAGATTTGGTTATTGCAAAGTGTTTCAAGAGACCTGTACATTTACTCCCAAAACGAAAATTGGCGCGTTTCTCAAACACACAAGGCAGGACAATGTCTTTTCGATTTGGTGACTTGGAAGTCCTTTTGCTGGGGAGTTGAAAAACACATTTTTCTTAAATATGAAGCGATTTTAGTGCATGATGGCTCGTTGGAAAGCTCTTCAAATTCTGAGACGTTCGATACCAAATCCGACACACCTATAAGGGGTCGTTAGGGAAATACAACTGTTTGAAGGTGTCCAAATTGACGTCAGAGGCCTCTGTTAGAGTGCTACCGCACGCGCATGCGCGACACCATTGGGGTTATTTTAACACAGTTGGATAGCCAATGTATCCCTTTCAATGTTTCCAAAAGATTTGAAAAGATTTGGTTATTGCAAAGTGTTTCAAGAGACCTGCACATTTACTCCCAAAACGAAAATTGGCGCGTTTCTCAAAAACACAAGGCAGGACAATGTCTTTTCGATTTGGTGACTTGGAAGTCCTTTTGCTGGAGAGTTGAAAAACACATTTTTCTTAAATATGAAGCGATTTTAGTGCATGATGGCTCGTTGGAAAGCTCTTCAAATTCTGACACGTTTGATACCAAATCCGACACACCTATAAGGGGTCGTTAGGGAAATACAACTGTTTGAAGGTGTCCAAATTGACGTCAGAGGCCTCTGTAAGGGTGCTACCGCACGCGCATGCGCTACACCATTGTGGTTATTTTAACACAGTTGGATAGCCAATGTATCCCTTTCAATGTTTCCAAAAGATTTGAAAAGATTTGGTTATTGCAAAGTGTTTCAAGAGACCTGTACATTTACTCCCAAAACGAAAATTGGCGCGTTTCTCAAACACACAAGGCAGGACAATGTCTTTTCGATTTGGTGACTTGGAAGTCCTTTTGCTGGAGAGGTGAAAAACACATTTTTCTTAAATATGAAGCGATTTCAGTGCATGATGGCTCGTTGGAAAGCTCTTCAAATTCTGAGACGTTTGATACCAAATCCGACACACCTATAAGGGGTCGTTAGGGAAATACAACTGTTTGAAGGTGTCCAAATTGACGTCAGAGGCCTCTGTTAGAGTGCTACCGCACGCGCATGCGCGACACCATTGTGGTTATCTTAACACAGTTGGATAGCCAATGTATCCCTTTCAATGTTTCCAAAAGATTTGAAAAGATTTGGTTATTGCAAAGTGTTTCAAGAGACCTGTACATTTACTCCCAAAACGACAATTGGCGCGTTTCTCAAACACACAAGGCAGGACAATGTCTTTTCGATTTGGTGACTTGGAAGTCCTTTTGCTGGAGAGGTGAAAAACACATTTTTCTTAAATATGAAGCGATTTTAGTGCATGATGGCTCGTTGGAAAGCTCTTCAAATTCTGACAGGTTTGATACCAAATCCGACACACCTATAAGGGGTCGTTAGGGAAATACAACTGTTTGAAGGTGTCCAAATTGACGTCAGAGGCCTCTGTTAGAGTACTACCGCACGCGCATGCGCGACACCATTGTGGTTATTTTAACACAGTTGGATAGCCAATGTATCCCTTTCAATGTTTCCAAAAGATTTGAAAATATTTGGTTATTGCAAAGTGTTTCAAGAGACCTGCACATTTACTCCCAAAACGAAAATTGGCGCGTTTCTCAAACACACAAGGCAGGACAATGTCTTTTCGATTTGGTGACTTGGAAGTCCTTTTGCTGGAGAGGTGAAAAACACATTTTTCTTAAATATGAAGCGATTTCAGTGCATGATGGCTCGTTGGAAAGCTCTTCAAATTCTGAGACGTTTGATACCAAATCCGACACACCTATAAGGGGTCGTTAGGGAAATACAACTGTTTGAAGGTGTCCAAATTGACGTCAGAGGCCTCTGTTAGAGTGCTACCGCACGCGCATGCGCGACACCATTGTGGTTATCTTAACACAGTTGGATAGCCAATGTATCCCTTTCAATGTTTCCAAAAGATTTGAAAAGATTTGGTTATTGCAAAGTGTTTCAAGAGACCTGTACATTTACTCCCAAAACGACAATTGGCGCGTTTCTCAAACACACAAGGCAGGACAATGTCTTTTCGATTTGGTGACTTGGAAGTCCTTTTGCTGGAGAGGTGAAAAACACATTTTTCTTAAATATGAAGCGATTTTAGTGCATGATGGCTCGTTGGAAAGCTCTTCAAATTCTGACAGGTTTGATACCAAATCCGACACACCTATAAGGGGTCGTTAGGGAAATACAACTGTTTCAAGGTGTCCAAATTGACGTCAGAGGCCTCTGTTAGAGTACTACCGCACGCGCATGCGCGACACCATTGTGGTTATTTTAACACAGTTGGATAGCCAATTATCCCTTTCAATGTTTCCAAAAGATTTGAAAAGATTTGGTTATTGCAAAGTGTTTCAAGAGACCTGCACATTTACTCCCAAAACGAAAATTGGCGCGTTTCTCAAACACACAAGGCAGGACAATGTCTTTTCGATTTGGTGACTTGGAAGTCCTTTTGCTGGAGAGTTGAAAAACACATTTTTCTTAAATATGAAGCGATTTTAGTGCATGATGGCTCGTTGGAAAGCTCTTCAAATTCTGAGACGTTCGAAACCAAATCCGACACACCTATAAGGGGTCGTTAGGGAAATACAACTGTTTGAAGGTGTCCAAATTGACGTCAGAGGCCTCTGTTAGAGTGCTACCGCACGCGCATGCGCGACACCATTGTGGTTATTTTAACACAGTTGGATAGCCAATTATCCCTTTCAATGTTTCCAAAAGATTTGAAAAGATTTGGTTATTGCAAAGTGTTTCAAGAGACCTGCACATTTACTCCCAAAACGAAAATTGGCGCGTTTCTCAAACACACAAGGCAGGACAATGTCTTTTCGATTTGGTGACTTGGAAGTCCTTTTGCTGGAGAGTTGAAAAACACATTTTTCTTAAATATGAAGCGATTTTAGTGCATGATGGCTCGTTGGAAAGCTCTTCAAATTCTGAGACGTTCGATACCAAATCCGACACACCTATAAGGGGTCGTTAGGGAAATACAACTGTTTGAAGGTGTCCAAATTGACGTCAGAGGCCTCTGTTAGAGTGCTACCGCACGCGCATGCGCGACACCATTGTGGTTATTTTAACACAGTTGGATAGCCAATGTATCCCTTTCAATGTTTCCAAAAGATTTGAAAAGATTTGGTTATTGCAAAGTGTTTCAAGAGACCTGCACATTTACTCCCAAAACGAAAATTGGCGCGTTTCTTAAACACACAAGGCAGGACAATGTCTTTTCGATTTGGTGACTTGGAAGTCCTTTTGCTGGAGAGGTGAAAAACACATTTTTCTTAAATATGAAGCGATTTTAGTGCATGATGGCTCGTTGGAAAGCTCTTCAAATTCTGAGACGTTTGATACCAAATCCGACACACCTATAAGGGGTCGTTAGGGAAATACAACTGTTTGAAGGTGTCCAAATTGACGTCAGAGGCCTCTGTTAGAGTGCTACCGCACGCGCATGCGCTACACCATTGTGGTTATTTTAACACAGTTGGATAGCCAATGTATCCCTTTCAATGTTTCCAAAAGATTTGAAAAGATTTGGTTATTGCAAAGTGTTTCAAGAGACCTGTACATTTACTCCCAAAACGAAAATTGGCGCGTTTCTCAAACACACAAGGCAGGACAATGTCTTTTCGATTTGGTGACTTGGAAGTCCTTTTGCTGGAGAGGTGAAAAACACATTTTTCTGAAATATGAAGCGATTTTAGTGCATGATGGCTCGTTGGAAAGCTCTTCAAATTCTGAGACGTTCGATACCAAATCCGACACACCTATAAGGGGTCGTTAGGGAAATACAACTGTTTGAAGGTGTCCAAATTGACGTCAGAGGCCTCTGTTAGAGTGCTACCGCACGCGCATGCGCGACACCATTGGGGTTATTTTAACACAGTTGGATAGCCAATGTATCCCTTTCAATGTTTCCAAAAGATTTGAAAAGATTTGGTTATTGCAAAGTGTTTCAAGAGACCTGCACATTTACTCCCAAAACGAAAATTGGCGCGTTTCTCAAAAACACAAGGCAGGACAATGTCTTTTCGATTTGGTGACTTGGAAGTCCTTTTGCTGGAGAGTTGAAAAACACATTTTTCTTAAATATGAAGCGATTTTAGTGCATGATGGCTCGTTGGAAAGCTCTTCAAATTCTGACACGTTTGATACCAAATCCGACACACCTATAAGGGGTCGTTAGGGAAATACAACTGTTTGAAGGTGTCCAAATTGACGTCAGAGGCCTCTGTAAGGGTGCTACCGCACGCGCATGCGCTACACCATTGTGGTTATTTTAACACAGTTGGATAGCCAATGTATCCCTTTCAATGTTTCCAAAAGATTTGAAAAGATTTGGTTATTGCAAAGTGTTTCAAGAGACCTGTACATTTACTCCCAAAACGAAAATTGGCGCGTTTCTCAAACACACAAGGCAGGACAATGTCTTTTCGATTTGGTGACTTGGAAGTCCTTTTGCTGGAGAGGTGAAAAACACATTTTTCTTAAATATGAAGCGATTTCAGTGCATGATGGCTCGTTGGAAAGCTCTTCAAATTCTGAGACGTTTGATACCAAATCCGACACACCTATAAGGGGTCGTTAGGGAAATACAACTGTTTGAAGGTGTCCAAATTGACGTCAGAGGCCTCTGTTAGAGTGCTACCGCACGCGCATGCGCGACACCATTGTGGTTATCTTAACACAGTTGGATAGCCAATGTATCCCTTTCAATGTTTCCAAAAGATTTGAAAAGATTTGGTTATTGCAAAGTGTTTCAAGAGACCTGTACATTTACTCCCAAAACGACAATTGGCGCGTTTCTCAAACACACACGGCAGGACAATGTCTTTTCGATTTGCTGACTTGGAAGTCCTTTTGCTGGAGAGGTGAAAAACACATTTTTCTTAAATATGAAGCGATTTTAGTGCATGATGGCTCGTTGGAAAGCTCTTCAAATTCTGAGACGTTTGATACCAAATCCGACACACCTATAAGGGGTCGTTAGGGAAATACAACTGTTTGAAGGTGTCCAAATTGACGTCAGAGGCCTCTGTTAGAGTGCTACCGCACGCGCATGCGCGACACCATTGTGGTTATCTTAACACAGTTGGATAGCCAATGTATCCCTTTCAATGTTTCCAAAAGATTTGAAAAGATTTGGTTATTGCAAAGTGTTTCAAGAGACCTGTACATTTACTCCCAAAACGACAATTGGCGCGTTTCTCAAACACACAAGGCAGGACAATGTCTTTTCGATTTGGTGACTTGGAAGTCCTTTTGCTGGAGAGGTGAAAAACACATTTTTCTGAAATATGAAGCGATTTTAGTGCATGATGGCTCGTTGGAAAGCTCTTCAAATTCTGACAGGTTTGATACCAAATCCGACACACCTATAAGGGGTCGTTAGGGAAATACAACTGTTTCAAGGTGTCCAAATTGACGTCAGAGGCCTCTGTTAGAGTACTACCGCACGCGCATGCGCGACACCATTGTGGTTATTTTAACACAGTTGGATAGCCAATGTATCCCTTTCAATGTTTCCAAAAGATTTGAAAATATTTGGTTATTGCAAAGTGTTTCAAGAGACCTGCACATTTACTCCCAAAACGAAAATTGGCGCGTTTCTCAAACACACAAGGCAGGACAATGTCTTTTCGATTTGGTGACTTGGAAGTCCTTTTGCTGGAGAGTTGAAAAACACATTTTTCTTAAATATGAAGCGATTTTAGTGCATGATGGCTCGTTGGAAAGCTCTTCAAATTCTGAGACGTTCGATACCAAATCCGACACACCTATAAGGGGTCGTTAGGGAAATACAACTGTTTGAAGTTGTCCAAATTGATGTCAGAGGCCTCTGTTAGAGTGCTACCGCACGCGCATGCGCGACACCATTGTGGTTATTTTAACACAGTTGGATAGCCAATGTATCCCTTTCAATGTTTCCAAAAGATTTGAAAAGATTTGGTTATTGCAAAGTGTTTCAAGAGACCTGCACATTTACTCCCAAAACGAAAATTGGCGCGTTTCTCAAACACACAAGGCAGGACAATGTCTTTTCGATTTGGTGACTTGGAAGTCCTTTTGCTGGAGAGGTGAAAAACACATTTTTCTTAAATATGAAGCGATTTCAGTGCATGATGGCTCGTTGGAAAGCTCTTCAAATTCTGAGACGTTTGATACCAAATCCGACACACCTATAAGGGGTCGTTAGGGAAATACAACTGTTTGAAGGTGTCCAAATTGACGTCAGAGGCCTCTGTTAGAGTGCTACCGCACGCGCATGCGCGACACCATTGTGGTTATCTTAACACAGTTGGATAGCCAATGTATCCCTTTCAATGTTTCCAAAAGATTTGAAAAGATTTGGTTATTGCAAAGTGTTTCAAGAGACCTGTACATTTACTCCCAAAACGAAAATTGGCGCGTTTCTCAAACACACAAGGCAGGACAATGTCTTTTCGATTTGGTGACTTGGAAGTCCTTTTGCTGGAGAGGTGAAAAACACATTTTTCTTAAATATGAAGCGATTTCAGTGCATGATGGCTCGTTGGAAAGCTCTTCAAATTCTGAGACGTTTGATACCAAATCCGACACACCTATAAGGGGTCGTTAGGGAAATACAACTGTTTGAAGGTGTCCAAATTGACGTCAGAGGCCTCTGTTAGAGTGCTACCGCACGCGCATGCGCGACACCATTGTGGTTATCTTAACACAGTTGGATAGCCAATGTATCCCTTTCAATGTTTCCAAAAGATTTGAAAAGATTTGGTTATTGCAAAGTGTTTCAAGAGACCTGTACATTTACTCCCAAAACGACAATTGGCGCGTTTCTCAAACACACAAGGCAGGACAATGTCTTTTCGATTTGGTGACTTGGAAGTCCTTTTGCTGGAGAGGTGAAAAACACATTTTTCTTAAATATGAAGCGATTTTAGTGCATGATGGCTCGTTGGAAAGCTCTTCAAATTCTGACAGGTTTGATACCAAATCCGACACACCTATAAGGGGTCGTTAGGGAAATACAACTGTTTGAAGGTGTCCAAATTGACGTCAGAGGCCTCTGTTAGAGTACTACCGCACGCGCATGCGCGACACCATTGTGGTTATTTTAACACAGTTGGATAGCCAATGTATCCCTTTCAATGTTTCCAAAAGATTTGAAAATATTTGGTTATTGCAAAGTGTTTCAAGAGACCTGCACATTTACTCCCAAAACGAAAATTGGCGCGTTTCTCAAACACACAAGGCAGGACAATGTCTTTTCGATTTGGTGACTTGGAAGTCCTTTTGCTGGAGAGGTGAAAAACACATTTTTCTTAAATATGAAGCGATTTCAGTGCATGATGGCTCGTTGGAAAGCTCTTCAAATTCTGAGACGTTTGATACCAAATCCGACACACCTATAAGGGGTCGTTAGGGAAATACAACTGTTTGAAGGTGTCCAAATTGACGTCAGAGGCCTCTGTTAGAGTGCTACCGCACGCGCATGCGCGACACCATTGTGGTTATCTTAACACAGTTGGATAGCCAATGTATCCCTTTCAATGTTTCCAAAAGATTTGAAAAGATTTGGTTATTGCAAAGTGTTTCAAGAGACCTGTACATTTACTCCCAAAACGACAATTGGCGCGTTTCTCAAACACACAAGGCAGGACAATGTCTTTTCGATTTGGTGACTTGGAAGTCCTTTTGCTGGAGAGGTGAAAAACACATTTTTCTTAAATATGAAGCGATTTTAGTGCATGATGGCTCGTTGGAAAGCTCTTCAAATTCTGACAGGTTTGATACCAAATCCGACACACCTATAAGGGGTCGTTAGGGAAATACAACTGTTTCAAGGTGTCCAAATTGACGTCAGAGGCCTCTGTTAGAGTACTACCGCACGCGCATGCGCGACACCATTGTGGTTATTTTAACACAGTTGGATAGCCAATGTATCCCTTTCAATGTTTCCAAAAGATTTGAAAATATTTGGTTATTGCAAAGTGTTTCAAGAGACCTGCACATTTACTCCCAAAACGAAAATTGGCGCGTTTCTCAAACACACAAGGCAGGACAATGTCTTTTCGATTTGGTGACTTGGAAGTCCTTTTGCTGGAGAGTTGAAAAACACATTTTTCTTAAATATGAAGCGATTTTAGTGCATGATGGCTCGTTGGAAAGCTCTTCAAATTCTGAGACGTTCGATACCAAATCCGACACACCTATAAGGGGTCGTTAGGGAAATACAACTGTTTGAAGTTGTCCAAATTGATGTCAGAGGCCTCTGTTAGAGTGCTACCGCACGCGCATGCGCGACACCATTGTGGTTATTTTAACACAGTTGGATAGCCAATGTATCCCTTTCAATGTTTCCAAAAGATTTGAAAAGATTTGGTTATTGCAAAGTGTTTCAAGAGACCTGCACATTTACTCCCAAAACGAAAATTGGCGCGTTTCTCAAACACACAAGGCAGGACAATGTCTTTTCGATTTGGTGACTTGGAAGTCCTTTTGCTGGAGAGGTGAAAAACACATTTTTCTTAAATATGAAGCGATTTCAGTGCATGATGGCTCGTTGGAAAGCTCTTCAAATTCTGAGACGTTTGATACCAAATCCGACACACCTATAAGGGGTCGTTAGGGAAATACAACTGTTTGAAGGTGTCCAAATTGACGTCAGAGGCCTCTGTTAGAGTGCTACCGCACGCGCATGCGCGACACCATTGTGGTTATCTTAACACAGTTGGATAGCCAATGTATCCCTTTCAATGTTTCCAAAAGATTTGAAAAGATTTGGTTATTGCAAAGTGTTTCAAGAGACCTGTACATTTACTCCCAAAACGAAAATTGGCGCGTTTCTCAAACACACAAGGCAGGACAATGTCTTTTCGATTTGGTGACTTGGAAGTCCTTTTGCTGGAGAGGTGAAAAACACATTTTTCTTAAATATGAAGCGATTTCAGTGCATGATGGCTCGTTGGAAAGCTCTTCAAATTCTGAGACGTTTGATACCAAATCCGACACACCTATAAGGGGTCGTTAGGGAAATACAACTGTTTGGAGGTGTCCAAATTGACGTCAGAGGCCTCTGTTAGAGTGCTACCGCACGCGCATGCGCGACACCATTGTGGTTATCTTAACACAGTTGGATAGCCAATGTATCCCTTTCAATGTTTCCAAAAGATTTGAAAAGATTTGGTTATTGCAAAGTGTTTCAAGAGACCTGTACATTTACTCCCAAAACGACAATTGGCGCGTTTCTCAAACACACAAGGCAGGACAATGTCTTTTCGATTTGGTGACTTGGAAGTCCTTTTGCTGGAGAGGTGAAAAACACATTTTTCTTAAATATGAAGCGATTTTAGTGCATGATGGCTCGTTGGAAAGCTCTTCAAATTCTGACAGGTTTGATACCAAATCCGACACACCTATAAGGGGTCGTTAGGGAAATACAACTGTTTGAAGGTGTCCAAATTGACGTCAGAGGCCTCTGTTAGAGTACTACCGCACGCGCATGCGCGACACCATTGTGGTTATTTTAACACAGTTGGATAGCCAATGTATCCCTTTCAATGTTTCCAAAAGATTTGAAAATATTTGGTTATTGCAAATTGTTTCAAGAGACCTGCACATTTACTCCCAAAACGAAAATTGGCGCGTTTCTCAAACACACAAGGCAGGACAATGTCTTTTCGATTTGGTGACTTGGAAGTCCTTTTGCTGGAGAGGTGAAAAACACATTTTTCTTAAATATGAAGCGATTTCAGTGCATGATGGCTCGTTGGAAAGCTCTTCAAATTCTGAGACGTTTGATACCAAATCCGACACACCTATAAGGGGTCGTTAGGGAAATACAACTGTTTGAAGGTGTCCAAATTGACGTCAGAGGCCTCTGTTAGAGTGCTACCGCACGCGCATGCGCGACACCATTGTGGTTATCTTAACACAGTTGGATAGCCAATGTATCCCTTTCAATGTTTCCAAAAGATTTGAAAAGATTTGGTTATTGCAAAGTGTTTCAAGAGACCTGTACATTTACTCCCAAAACGACAATTGGCGCGTTTCTCAAACACACAAGGCAGGACAATGTCTTTTCGATTTGGTGACTTGGAAGTCCTTTTGCTGGAGAGGTGAAAAACACATTTTTCTTAAATATGAAGCGATTTTAGTGCATGATGGCTCGTTGGAAAGCTCTTCAAATTCTGAGACGTTTGATACCAAATCCGACACACCTATAAGGGGTCGTTAGGGAAATACAACTGTTTGAAGGTGTCCAAATTGACGTCAGAGGCCTCTGTTAGAGTACTACCGCACGCGCATGCGCGACACCATTGTGGTTATTTTAACACAGTTGGATAGCCAATGTATCCCTTTCAATGTTTCCAAAAGATTTGAAAATATTTGGTTATTGCAAAGTGTTTCAAGAGACCTGCACATTTACTCCCAAAACGAAAATTGGCGCGTTTCTCAAACACACAAGGCAGGACAATGTCTTTTCGATTTGGTGACTTGGAAGTCCTTTTGCTGGAGAGTTGAAAAACACATTTTGCTTAAATATGAAGCGATTTTAGTGCATGATGGCTCGTTGGAAAGCTCTTCAAATTCTGAGACGTTCGATACCAAATCCGACACACCTATAAGGGGTCGTTAGGGAAATACAACTGTTTGAAGTTGTCCAAATTGATGTCAGAGGCCTCTGTTAGAGTGCTACCGCACGCGCATGCGCTACACCATTGTGGTTATTTTAACACAGTTGGATAGCCAATGTATCCCTTTCAATGTTTCCAAAAGATTTGAAAAGATTTGGTTATTGCAAAGTGTTTCAAGAGACCTGCACATTTACTCCCAAAACGAAAATTGGCGCGTTTCTCAAACACACAAGGCAGGACAATGTCTTTTCGATTTGGTGACTTGGAAGTCCTTTTGCTGGAGAGGTGAAAAACACATTTTTCTTAAATATGAAGCGATTTTAGTGCATGATGGCTCGTTGGAAAGCTCTTCAAATTCTGAGACGTTTGATACCAAATCCGACACACCTATAAGGGGTCGTTAGGGAAATACAACTGTTTGAAGGTGTCCAAATTGACGTCAGAGGCCTCTGTTAGAGTGCTACCGCACGCGCATGCGCGACACCATTGTGGTTATCTTAACACAGTTGGATAGCCAATGTATCCCTTTCAATGTTTCCAAAAGATTTGAAAATATTTGGTTATTGCAAAGTGTTTCAAGAGACCTGCACATTTACTCCCAAAACGAAAATTGGCGCGTTTCTCAAACACACAAGGCAGGACAATGTCTTTTCGATTTGGTGACTTGGAAGTCCTTTTGCTGGAGAGTTGAAAAACACATTTTGCTTAAATATGAAGCGATTTTAGTGCATGATGGCTCGTTGGAAAGCTCTTCAAATTCTGAGACGTTCGATACCAAATCCGACACACCTATAAGGGGTCGTTAGGGAAATACAACTGTTTGAAGTTGTCCAAATTGATGTCAGAGGCCTCTGTTAGAGTGCTACCGCACGCGCATGCGCTACACCATTGTGGTTATTTTAACACAGTTGGATAGCCAATGTATCCCTTTCAATGTTTCCAAAAGATTTGAAAAGATTTGGTTATTGCAAAGTGTTTCAAGAGACCTGCACATTTACTCCCAAAACGAAAATTGGCGCGTTTCTCAAACACACAAGGCAGGACAATGTCTTTTCGATTTGGTGACTTGGAAGTCCTTTTGCTGGAGAGGTGAAAAACACATTTTTCTTAAATATGAAGCGATTTTAGTGCATGATGGCTCGTTGGAAAGCTCTTCAAATTCTGAGACGTTTGATACCAAATCCGACACACCTATAAGGGGTCGTTAGGGAAATACAACTGTTTGAAGGTGTCCAAATTGACGTCAGAGGCCTCTGTTAGAGTGCTACCGCACGCGCATGCGCGACACCATTGTGGTTATCTTAACACAGTTGGATAGCCAATGTATCCCTTTCAATGTTTCCAAAAGATTTGAAAAGATTTGGTTATTGCAAAGTGTTTCAAGAGACCTGTACATTTACTCCCAAAACGAAAATTGGCGCGTTTCTCAAACACACACGGCAGGACAATGTCTTTTCGATTTGGTGACTTGGAAGTCCTTTTGCTGGAGAGGTGAAAAACACATTTTTCTTAAATATGAAGCGATTTTAGTGCATGATGGCTCGTTGGAAAGCTCTTCAAATTCTGAGACGTTTGATACCAAATCCGACACACCTATAAGGGGTCGTTAGGGAAATACAACTGTTTGAAGGTGTCCAAATTGACGTCAGAGGCCTCTGTTAGAGTACTACCGCACGCGCATGCGCGACACCATTGTGGTTATTTTAACACAGTTGGATAGCCAATGTATCCCTTTCAATGTTTCCAAAAGATTTGAAAAGATTTGGTTATTGCAAAGTGTTTCAAGAGACCTGCACATTTACTCCCAAAACGAAAATTGGCGCGTTTCTCAAACACACAAGGCAGGACAATGTCTTTTCGATTTGGTGACTTGGAAGTCCTTTTGCTGGAGAGTTGAAAAACACATTTTTCTTAAATATGAAGCGATTTTAGTGCATGATGGCTCGTTGGAAAGCTCTTCAAATTCTGAGACGTTCGATACCAAATCCGACACACCTATAAGGGGTCGTTAGGGAAATACAACTGTTTGAAGTTGTCCAAATTGATGTCAGAGGCCTCTGTTAGAGTGCTACCGCACGCGCATGCGCGACACCATTGTGGTTATTTTAACACAGTTGGATAGCCAATGTATCCCTTTCAATGTTTCCAAAAGATTTGAAAAGATTTGGTTATTGCCAAGTGTTTCAAGAGACCTGCACATTTACTCCCAAAACGAAAATTGGCGCGTTTCTCAAACACACAAGGCAGGACAATGTCTTTTCGATTTGGTGACTTGGAAGTCCTTTTGCTGGAGAGTTGAAAAACACATTTTTCTTAAATAGAAGCGATTTTAGTGCATGATGGCTCGTTGGAAAGCTCTTCAAATTCTGAGACGTTTGATACCAAATCCGACACACCTATAAGGGGTCGTTAGGGAAATACAACTGTTTGAAGGTGTCCAAATTGACGTCAGAGGCCTCTGTAAGGGTGCTACCGCACGCGCATGCGCGACACCATTGTGGTTATTTTAACACAGTTGGATAGCCAATGTATCCCTTTCAATGTTTCCAAAAGATTTGAAAAGATTTGGTTATTGCAAAGTGTTTCAAGAGACCTGTACATTTACTCCCAAAACGAAAATTGGCGCGTTTCTCAAACACACAAGGCAGGACAATGTCTTTTCGATTTGGTGACTTGGAAGTCCTTTTGCTGGAGAGGTGAAAAACACATTTTTCTTAAATATGAAGCGATTTTAGTGCATGATGGCTCGTTGGAAAGCTCTTCAAATTCTGAGACGTTTGATACCAAATCCGACACACCTATAAGGGGTCGTTAGGGAAATACAACTGTTTGAAATTGTCCAAATTGATGTCAGAGGCCTCTGTTAGAGTGCTACCGCACGCGCATGCGCGACACCATTGTGGTTATTTTAACACAGTTGGATAGCCAATGTATCCCTTTCAATGTTTCCAAAAGATTTGAAAAGATTTGGTTATTGCAAAGTGTTTCAAGAGACCTGCACATTTACTCCCAAAACGAAAATTGGCGCGTTTCTCAAACACACAAGGCAGGACAATGTCTTTTCGATTTGGTGACTTGGAAGTCCTTTTGCTGGAGAGGTGAAAAACACATTTTTCTTAAAAATGAAGCGATTTTAGTGCATGATGGCTCGTTGGAAAGCTCTTCAAATTCTGACACGTTTGATACCAAATCCGACACACCTATAAGGGGTCGTTAGGGAAATACAACTGTTTGAAGGTGTCCAAATTGACGTCAGAGGCCTCTGTTAGAGTACTACCGCACGCGCATGCGCGACACCATTGTGGTTATTTTAACACAGTTGGATAGCCAATGTATCCCTTTCAATGTTTCCAAAAGATTTGAAAAGATTTGGTTATTGCAAAGTGTTTCAAGAGACCTGCACATTTACTCCCAAAACGAAAATTGGCGCGTTTCTCAAACACACAAGGCAGGACAATGTCTTTTCGATTTGGTGACTTGGAAGTCCTTTTGCTGGAGAGGTGAAAAACACATTTTTCTTAAATATGAAGCGATTTCAGTGCATGATGGCTCGTTGGAAAGCTCTTCAAATTCTGAGACGTTTGATACCAAATCCGACACACATATAAGGGGTCGTTAGGGAAATACAACTGTTTGAAGGTGTCCAAATTGACGTCAGAGGCCTCTGTTAGAGTGCTACCGCACGCGCATGCGCGACACCATTGTGGTTATCTTAACACAGTTGGATAGCCAATGTATCCCTTTCAATGTTTCCAAAAGATTTGAAAAGATTTGGTTATTGCAAAGTGTTTCAAGAGACCTGTACATTTACTCCCAAAACGAAAATTGGCGCGTTTCTCAAACACACAAGGCAGGACAATGTCTTTTCGATTTGGTGACTTGGAAGTCCTTTTGCTGGAGAGGTGAAAAACACATTTTTCTTAAATATGAAGCGATTTTAGTGCATGATGGCTCGTTGGAAAGCTCTTCAAATTCTGAGACGTTTGATACCAAATCCGACACACCTATAAGGGGTCGTTAGGGAAATACAACTGTTTGAAGGTGTCCAAATTGACGTCAGAGGCCTCTGTAAGGGTGCTACCGCACGCGCATGCGCGACACCATTGTGGTTATTTTAACACAGTTGGATAGCCAATGTATCCCTTTCAATGTTTCCAAAAGATTTGAAAAGATTTGGTTATTGCAAAGTGTTTCAAGAGACCTGTACATTTACTCCCAAAACGAAAATTGGCGCGTTTCTCAAACACACAAGGCAGGACAATGTCTTTTCGATTTGGTGACTTTGAAGTCCTTTTGCTGGAGAGGTGAAAAACACATTTTTCTTAAATATGAAGCGATTTTAGTGCATGATGGCTCGTTGGAAAGCTCTTCAAATTCTGGGACGTTTGATACCAAATCCGACACACCTATAAGGGGTCGTTAGGGAAATACAACTGTTTGAAGGTGTCCAAATTGACGTCAGAGGCCTCTGTTAGAGTGCTACCGCACGCGCATGCGCGACACCATTGTGGTTATTTTAACACAGTTGGATAGCCAATGTATCCCTTTCAATGTTTCCAAAAGATTTGAAAAGATTTGGTTATTGCAAAGTGTTTCAAGAGACCTGCACATTTACTCCCAAAACGAAAATTGGCGCGTTTCTCAAACACACAAGGCAGGACAATGTCTTTTCGATTTGGTGACTTGGAAGTCCTTTTGCTGGAGAGTTGAAAAACACATTTTTCTTAAATATTAAGCGATTTTAGTGCATGATGGCTCGTTGAAAAGCTCTTCAAATTCTGAGACGTTCGATACCAAATCCGACACACCTATAAGGGGTCGTTAGGGAAATACAACTGTTTGAAATTGTCCAAATTGATGTCAGAGGCCTCTGTTAGAGTGCTACCGCACGCGCATGCGCGACACCATTGTGGTTATTTTAACACAGTTGGATAGCCAATGTATCCCTTTCAATGTTTCCAAAAGATTTGAAAAGATTTGGTTATTGCAAAGTGTTTCAAGAGACCTGCACATTTACTCCCAAAACGAAAATTGGCGCGTTTCTCAAACACACAAGGCAGGACAATGTCTTTTCGATTTGGTGACTTGGAAGTCCTTTTGCTGGAGAGGTGAAAAACACATTTTTCTTAAATATGAAGCGATTTTAGTGCATGATGGCTCGTTGGAAAGCTCTTCAAATTCTGAGACGTTTGATACCAAATCCGACACACCTATAAGGGGTCGTTAGGGAAATACAACTGTTTGAAGGTGTCCAAATTGACGTCAGTGGCCTCTGTTAGAGTGCTACCGCACGCGCATGCGCGACACCATTGTGGTTATTTTAACACAGTTGGATAGCCAATGTATCCCTTTCAATGTTTCCGAAAGATTTGAAAAGATTTGGTTATTGCAAAGTGTTTCAAGAGACCTGCACATTTACTCCCAAAACGAAAATTGGCGCGTTTCTTAAACACACAAGGCAGGACAATGTCATTTCGATTTGGTGACTTGGAAGTCCTTTTGCTGGAGAGGTGAAAAACACATTTTTCTTAAATATGAAGCGATTTTAGTGCATGATGGCTCGTTGGAAAGCTCTTCAAATTCTGAGACGTTTGATACCAAATCCGACACACCTATAAGGGGTCGTTAGGGAAATACAACTGTTTGAAGGTGTCCAAATTGACGTCAGAGGCCTCTGTTAGAGTGCTACCGCACGCGCATGCGCGACACCATTGTGGTTATTTTAACACAGTTGGATAGCCAATGTATCCCTTTCAATGTTTCCAAAAGATTTGAAAAGATTTGGTTATTGCAAAGTGTTTCAAGAGACCTGTACATTTACTCCCAAAACGAAAATTGGCGCGTTTCTCAAACACACAAGGCAGGACAATGTCTTTTCGATTTGGTGACTTGGAAGTCCTTTTGCTGGAGAGTTGAAAAACACATTTTTCTTAAATATGAAGCGATTTTAGTGCATGATGGCTCGTTGGAAAGCTCTTCAAATTCTGAGACGTTCGATACCAAATCCGACACACCTATAAGGGGTCGTTAGGGAAATACAACTGTTTGAAGTTGTCCAAATTGATGTGAGAGGCCTCTGTTAGAGTGCTACCGCACGCGCATGCGCGACACCATTGTGGTTATTTTAACACAGTTGGATAGCCAATGTATCCCTTTCAATGTTTCCAAAAGATTTGAAAAGATTTGGTTATTGCAAAGTGTTTCAAGAGACCTGCACATTTACTCCCAAAACGAAAATTGGCGCGTTTCTCAAACACACAAGGCAGGACAATGTCTTTTCGATTTGGTGACTTGGAAGTCCTTTTGCTGGAGAGGTGAAAAACACATTTTTCTTAAATATGAAGCGATTTCAGTGCATGATGGCTCGTTGGAAAGCTCTTCAAATTCTGAGACGTTTGATACCAAATCCGACACACATATAAGGGGTCGTTAGGGAAATACAACTGTTTGAAGGTGTCCAAATTGACGTCAGAGGCCTCTGTTAGAGTGCTACCGCACGCGCATGCGCGACACCATTGTGGTTATCTTAACACAGTTGGATAGCCAATGTATCCCTTTCAATGTTTCCAAAAGATTTGAAAAGATTTGGTTATTGCAAAGTGTTTCAAGAGACCTGTACATTTACTCCCAAAACGAAAATTGGCGCGTTTCTCAAACACACAAGGCAGGACAATGTCTTTTCGATTTGGTGACTTGGAAGTCCTTTTGCTGGAGAGGTGAAAAACACATTTTTCTTAAATATGAAGCGATTTTAGTGCATGATGGCTCGTTGGAAAGCTCTTCAAATTCTGAGACGTTTGATACCAAATCCGACACACCTATAAGGGGTCGTTAGGGAAATACAACTGTTTGAAGGTGTCCAAATTGACGTCAGAGGCCTCTGTAAGGGTGCTACCGCACGCGCATGCGCGACACCATTGTGGTTATTTTAACACAGTTGGATAGCCAATGTATCCCTTTCAATGTTTCCAAAAGATTTGAAAAGATTTGGTTATTGCAAAGTGTTTCAAGAGACCTGTACATTTACTCCCAAAACGAAAATTGGCGCGTTTCTCAAACACACAAGGCAGGACAATGTCTTTTCGATTTGGTGACTTTGAAGTCCTTTTGCTGGAGAGGTGAAAAACACATTTTTCTTAAATATGAAGCGATTTTAGTGCATGATGGCTCGTTGGAAAGCTCTTCAAATTCTGGGACGTTTGATACCAAATCCGACACACCTATAAGGGGTCGTTAGGGAAATACAACTGTTTGAAGGTGTCCAAATTGACGTCAGAGGCCTCTGTTAGAGTGCTACCGCACGCGCATGCGCGACACCATTGTGGTTATTTTAACACAGTTGGATAGCCAATGTATCCCTTTCAATGTTTCCAAAAGATTTGAAAAGATTTGGTTATTGCAAAGTGTTTCAAGAGACCTGCACATTTACTCCCAAAACGAAAATTGGCGCGTTTCTCAAACACACAAGGCAGGACAATGTCTTTTCGATTTGGTGACTTGGAAGTCCTTTTGCTGGAGAGTTGAAAAACACATTTTTCTTAAATATTAAGCGATTTTAGTGCATGATGGCTCGTTGAAAAGCTCTTCAAATTCTGAGACGTTCGATACCAAATCCGACACACCTATAAGGGGTCGTTAGGGAAATACAACTGTTTGAAATTGTCCAAATTGATGTCAGAGGCCTCTGTTAGAGTGCTACCGCACGCGCATGCGCGACACCATTGTGGTTATTTTAACACAGTTGGATAGCCAATGTATCCCTTTCAATGTTTCCAAAAGATTTGAAAAGATTTGGTTATTGCAAAGTGTTTCAAGAGACCTGCACATTTACTCCCAAAACGAAAATTGGCGCGTTTCTCAAACACACAAGGCAGGACAATGTCTTTTCGATTTGGTGACTTGGAAGTCCTTTTGCTGGAGAGGTGAAAAACACATTTTTCTTAAATATGAAGCGATTTTAGTGCATGATGGCTCGTTGGAAAGCTCTTCAAATTCTGAGACGTTTGATACCAAATCCGACACACCTATAAGGGGTCGTTAGGGAAATACAACTGTTTGAAGGTGTCCAAATTGACGTCAGTGGCCTCTGTTAGAGTGCTACCGCACGCGCATGCGCGACACCATTGTGGTTATTTTAACACAGTTGGATAGCCAATGTATCCCTTTCAATGTTTCCGAAAGATTTGAAAAGATTTGGTTATTGCAAAGTGTTTCAAGAGACCTGCACATTTACTCCCAAAACGAAAATTGGCGCGTTTCTTAAACACACAAGGCAGGACAATGTCATTTCGATTTGGTGACTTGGAAGTCCTTTTGCTGGAGAGGTGAAAAACACATTTTTCTTAAATATGAAGCGATTTTAGTGCATGATGGCTCGTTGGAAAGCTCTTCAAATTCTGAGACGTTTGATACCAAATCCGACACACCTATAAGGGGTCGTTAGGGAAATACAACTGTTTGAAGGTGTCCAAATTGACGTCAGAGGCCTCTGTTAGAGTGCTACCGCACGCGCATGCGCGACACCATTGTGGTTATTTTAACACAGTTGGATAGCCAATGTATCCCTTTCAATGTTTCCAAAAGATTTGAAAAGATTTGGTTATTGCAAAGTGTTTCAAGAGACCTGTACATTTACTCCCAAAACGAAAATTGGCGCGTTTCTCAAACACACAAGGCAGGACAATGTCTTTTCGATTTGGTGACTTGGAAGTCCTTTTGCTGGAGAGTTGAAAAACACATTTTTCTTAAATATGAAGCGATTTTAGTGCATGATGGCTCGTTGGAAAGCTCTTCAAATTCTGAGACGTTCGATACCAAATCCGACACACCTATAAGGGGTCGTTAGGGAAATACAACTGTTTGAAGTTGTCCAAATTGATGTGAGAGGCCTCTGTTAGAGTGCTACCGCACGCGCATGCGCGACACCATTGTGGTTATTTTAACACAGTTGGATAGCCAATGTATCCCTTTCAATGTTTCCAAAAGATTTGAAAAGATTTGGTTATTGCAAAGTGTTTCAAGAGACCTGCACATTTACTCCCAAAACGAAAATTGGCGCGTTTCTCAAACACACAAGGCAGGACAATGTCTTTTCGATTTGGTGACTTGGAAGTCCTTTTGCTGGAGAGGTGAAAAACACATTTTTCTTAAATATGAAGCGATTTCAGTGCATGATGGCTCGTTGGAAAGCTCTTCAAATTCTGAGACGTTTGATACCAAATCCGACACACATATAAGGGGTCGTTAGGGAAATACAACTGTTTGAAGGTGTCCAAATTGACGTCAGAGGCCTCTGTTAGAGTGCTACCGCACGCGCATGCGCGACACCATTGTGGTTATCTTAACACAGTTGGATAGCCAATGTATCCCTTTCAATGTTTCCAAAAGATTTGAAAAGATTTGGTTATTGCAAAGTGTTTCAAGAGACCTGTACATTTACTCCCAAAACGAAAATTGGCGCGTTTCTCAAACACACAAGGCAGGACAATGTCTTTTCGATTTGGTGACTTGGAAGTCCTTTTGCTGGAGAGGTGAAAAACACATTTTTCTTAAATATGAAGCGATTTTAGTGCATGATGGCTCGTTGGAAAGCTCTTCAAATTCTGAGACGTTTGATACCAAATCCGACACACCTATAAGGGGTCGTTAGGGAAATACAACTGTTTGAAGGTGTCCAAATTGACGTCAGAGGCCTCTGTAAGGGTGCTACCGCACGCGCATGCGCGACACCATTGTGGTTATTTTAACACAGTTGGATAGCCAATGTATCCCTTTCAATGTTTCCAAAAGATTTGAAAAGATTTGGTTATTGCAAAGTGTTTCAAGAGACCTGTACATTTACTCCCAAAACGAAAATTGGCGCGTTTCTCAAACACACAAGGCAGGACAATGTCTTTTCGATTTGGTGACTTTGAAGTCCTTTTGCTGGAGAGGTGAAAAACACATTTTTCTTAAATATGAAGCGATTTTAGTGCATGATGGCTCGTTGGAAAGCTCTTCAAATTCTGGGACGTTTGATACCAAATCCGACACACCTATAAGGGGTCGTTAGGGAAATACAACTGTTTGAAGGTGTCCAAATTGACGTCAGAGGCCTCTGTTAGAGTGCTACCGCACGCGCATGCGCGACACCATTGTGGTTATTTTAACACAGTTGGATAGCCAATGTATCCCTTTCAATGTTTCCAAAAGATTTGAAAAGATTTGGTTATTGCAAAGTGTTTCAAGAGACCTGCACATTTACTCCCAAAACGAAAATTGGCGCGTTTCTCAAACACACAAGGCAGGACAATGTCTTTTCGATTTGGTGACTTGGAAGTCCTTTTGCTGGAGAGTTGAAAAACACATTTTTCTTAAATATTAAGCGATTTTAGTGCATGATGGCTCGTTGAAAAGCTCTTCAAATTCTGAGACGTTCGATACCAAATCCGACACACCTATAAGGGGTCGTTAGGGAAATACAACTGTTTGAAATTGTCCAAATTGATGTCAGAGGCCTCTGTTAGAGTGCTACCGCACGCGCATGCGCGACACCATTGTGGTTATTTTAACACAGTTGGATAGCCAATGTATCCCTTTCAATGTTTCCAAAAGATTTGAAAAGATTTGGTTATTGCAAAGTGTTTCAAGAGACCTGCACATTTACTCCCAAAACGAAAATTGGCGCGTTTCTCAAACACACAAGGCAGGACAATGTCTTTTCGATTTGGTGACTTGGAAGTCCTTTTGCTGGAGAGGTGAAAAACACATTTTTCTTAAATATGAAGCGATTTTAGTGCATGATGGCTCGTTGGAAAGCTCTTCAAATTCTGAGACGTTTGATACCAAATCCGACACACCTATAAGGGGTCGTTAGGGAAATACAACTGTTTGAAGGTGTCCAAATTGACGTCAGTGGCCTCTGTTAGAGTGCTACCGCACGCGCATGCGCGACACCATTGTGGTTATTTTAACACAGTTGGATAGCCAATGTATCCCTTTCAATGTTTCCGAAAGATTTGAAAAGATTTGGTTATTGCAAAGTGTTTCAAGAGACCTGCACATTTACTCCCAAAACGAAAATTGGCGCGTTTCTTAAACACACAAGGCAGGACAATGTCATTTCGATTTGGTGACTTGGAAGTCCTTTTGCTGGAGAGGTGAAAAACACATTTTTCTTAAATATGAAGCGATTTTAGTGCATGATGGCTCGTTGGAAAGCTCTTCAAATTCTGAGACGTTTGATACCAAATCCGACACACCTATAAGGGGTCGTTAGGGAAATACAACTGTTTGAAGGTGTCCAAATTGACGTCAGAGGCCTCTGTTAGAGTGCTACCGCACGCGCATGCGCGACACCATTGTGGTTATTTTAACACAGTTGGATAGCCAATGTATCCCTTTCAATGTTTCCAAAAGATTTGAAAAGATTTGGTTATTGCAAAGTGTTTCAAGAGACCTGTACATTTACTCCCAAAACGAAAATTGGCGCGTTTCTCAAACACACAAGGCAGGACAATGTCTTTTCGATTTGGTGACTTGGAAGTCCTTTTGCTGGAGAGTTGAAAAACACATTTTTCTTAAATATGAAGCGATTTTAGTGCATGATGGCTCGTTGGAAAGCTCTTCAAATTCTGAGACGTTCGATACCAAATCCGACACACCTATAAGGGGTCGTTAGGGAAATACAACTGTTTGAAGTTGTCCAAATTGATGTGAGAGGCCTCTGTTAGAGTGCTACCGCACGCGCATGCGCGACACCATTGTGGTTATTTTAACACAGTTGGATAGCCAATGTATCCCTTTCAATGTTTCCAAAAGATTTGAAAAGATTTGGTTATTGCAAAGTGTTTCAAGAGACCTGCACATTTACTCCCAAAACGAAAATTGGCGCGTTTCTCAAACACACAAGGCAGGACAATGTCTTTTCGATTTGGTGACTTGGAAGTCCTTTTGCTGGAGAGGTGAAAAACACATTTTTCTTAAATATGAAGCGATTTCAGTGCATGATGGCTCGTTGGAAAGCTCTTCAAATTCTGAGACGTTTGATACCAAATCCGACACACATATAAGGGGTCGTTAGGGAAATACAACTGTTTGAAGGTGTCCAAATTGACGTCAGAGGCCTCTGTTAGAGTGCTACCGCACGCGCATGCGCGACACCATTGTGGTTATCTTAACACAGTTGGATAGCCAATGTATCCCTTTCAATGTTTCCAAAAGATTTGAAAAGATTTGGTTATTGCAAAGTGTTTCAAGAGACCTGTACATTTACTCCCAAAACGAAAATTGGCGCGTTTCTCAAACACACAAGGCAGGACAATGTCTTTTCGATTTGGTGACTTGGAAGTCCTTTTGCTGGAGAGGTGAAAAACACATTTTTCTTAAATATGAAGCGATTTTAGTGCATGATGGCTCGTTGGAAAGCTCTTCAAATTCTGAGACGTTTGATACCAAATCCGACACACCTATAAGGGGTCGTTAGGGAAATACAACTGTTTGAAGGTGTCCAAATTGACGTCAGAGGCCTCTGTAAGGGTGCTACCGCACGCGCATGCGCGACACCATTGTGGTTATTTTAACACAGTTGGATAGCCAATGTATCCCTTTCAATGTTTCCAAAAGATTTGAAAAGATTTGGTTATTGCAAAGTGTTTCAAGAGACCTGTACATTTACTCCCAAAACGAAAATTGGCGCGTTTCTCAAACACACAAGGCAGGACAATGTCTTTTCGATTTGGTGACTTTGAAGTCCTTTTGCTGGAGAGGTGAAAAACACATTTTTCTTAAATATGAAGCGATTTTAGTGCATGATGGCTCGTTGGAAAGCTCTTCAAATTCTGGGACGTTTGATACCAAATCCGACACACCTATAAGGGGTCGTTAGGGAAATACAACTGTTTGAAGGTGTCCAAATTGACGTCAGAGGCCTCTGTTAGAGTGCTACCGCACGCGCATGCGCGACACCATTGTGGTTATTTTAACACAGTTGGATAGCCAATGTATCCCTTTCAATGTTTCCAAAAGATTTGAAAAGATTTGGTTATTGCAAAGTGTTTCAAGAGACCTGCACATTTACTCCCAAAACGAAAATTGGCGCGTTTCTCAAACACACAAGGCAGGACAATGTCTTTTCGATTTGGTGACTTGGAAGTCCTTTTGCTGGAGAGTTGAAAAACACATTTTTCTTAAATATTAAGCGATTTTAGTGCATGATGGCTCGTTGAAAAGCTCTTCAAATTCTGAGACGTTCGATACCAAATCCGACACACCTATAAGGGGTCGTTAGGGAAATACAACTGTTTGAAATTGTCCAAATTGATGTCAGAGGCCTCTGTTAGAGTGCTACCGCACGCGCATGCGCGACACCATTGTGGTTATTTTAACACAGTTGGATAGCCAATGTATCCCTTTCAATGTTTCCAAAAGATTTGAAAAGATTTGGTTATTGCAAAGTGTTTCAAGAGACCTGCACATTTACTCCCAAAACGAAAATTGGCGCGTTTCTCAAACACACAAGGCAGGACAATGTCTTTTCGATTTGGTGACTTGGAAGTCCTTTTGCTGGAGAGGTGAAAAACACATTTTTCTTAAATATGAAGCGATTTTAGTGCATGATGGCTCGTTGGAAAGCTCTTCAAATTCTGAGACGTTTGATACCAAATCCGACACACCTATAAGGGGTCGTTAGGGAAATACAACTGTTTGAAGGTGTCCAAATTGACGTCAGTGGCCTCTGTTAGAGTGCTACCGCACGCGCATGCGCGACACCATTGTGGTTATTTTAACACAGTTGGATAGCCAATGTATCCCTTTCAATGTTTCCGAAAGATTTGAAAAGATTTGGTTATTGCAAAGTGTTTCAAGAGACCTGCACATTTACTCCCAAAACGAAAATTGGCGCGTTTCTTAAACACACAAGGCAGGACAATGTCATTTCGATTTGGTGACTTGGAAGTCCTTTTGCTGGAGAGGTGAAAAACACATTTTTCTTAAATATGAAGCGATTTTAGTGCATGATGGCTCGTTGGAAAGCTCTTCAAATTCTGAGACGTTTGATACCAAATCCGACACACCTATAAGGGGTCGTTAGGGAAATACAACTGTTTGAAGGTGTCCAAATTGACGTCAGAGGCCTCTGTTAGAGTGCTACCGCACGCGCATGCGCGACACCATTGTGGTTATTTTAACACAGTTGGATAGCCAATGTATCCCTTTCAATGTTTCCAAAAGATTTGAAAAGATTTGGTTATTGCAAAGTGTTTCAAGAGACCTGTACATTTACTCCCAAAACGAAAATTGGCGCGTTTCTCAAACACACAAGGCAGGACAATGTCTTTTCGATTTGGTGACTTGGAAGTCCTTTTGCTGGAGAGTTGAAAAACACATTTTTCTTAAATATGAAGCGATTTTAGTGCATGATGGCTCGTTGGAAAGCTCTTCAAATTCTGAGACGTTCGATACCAAATCCGACACACCTATAAGGGGTCGTTAGGGAAATACAACTGTTTGAAGTTGTCCAAATTGATGTGAGAGGCCTCTGTTAGAGTGCTACCGCACGCGCATGCGCGACACCATTGTGGTTATTTTAACACAGTTGGATAGCCAATGTATCCCTTTCAATGTTTCCAAAAGATTTGAAAAGATTTGGTTATTGCAAAGTGTTTCAAGAGACCTGCACATTTACTCCCAAAACGAAAATTGGCGCGTTTCTCAAACACACAAGGCAGGACAATGTCTTTTCGATTTGGTGACTTGGAAGTCCTTTTGCTGGAGAGGTGAAAAACACATTTTTCTTAAATATGAAGCGATTTCAGTGCATGATGGCTCGTTGGAAAGCTCTTCAAATTCTGAGACGTTTGATACCAAATCCGACACACATATAAGGGGTCGTTAGGGAAATACAACTGTTTGAAGGTGTCCAAATTGACGTCAGAGGCCTCTGTTAGAGTGCTACCGCACGCGCATGCGCGACACCATTGTGGTTATCTTAACACAGTTGGATAGCCAATGTATCCCTTTCAATGTTTCCAAAAGATTTGAAAAGATTTGGTTATTGCAAAGTGTTTCAAGAGACCTGTACATTTACTCCCAAAACGAAAATTGGCGCGTTTCTCAAACACACAAGGCAGGACAATGTCTTTTCGATTTGGTGACTTGGAAGTCCTTTTGCTGGAGAGGTGAAAAACACATTTTTCTTAAATATGAAGCGATTTTAGTGCATGATGGCTCGTTGGAAAGCTCTTCAAATTCTGAGACGTTTGATACCAAATCCGACACACCTATAAGGGGTCGTTAGGGAAATACAACTGTTTGAAGGTGTCCAAATTGACGTCAGAGGCCTCTGTAAGGGTGCTACCGCACGCGCATGCGCGACACCATTGTGGTTATTTTAACACAGTTGGATAGCCAATGTATCCCTTTCAATGTTTCCAAAAGATTTGAAAAGATTTGGTTATTGCAAAGTGTTTCAAGAGACCTGTACATTTACTCCCAAAACGAAAATTGGCGCGTTTCTCAAACACACAAGGCAGGACAATGTCTTTTCGATTTGGTGACTTTGAAGTCCTTTTGCTGGAGAGGTGAAAAACACATTTTTCTTAAATATGAAGCGATTTTAGTGCATGATGGCTCGTTGGAAAGCTCTTCAAATTCTGGGACGTTTGATACCAAATCCGACACACCTATAAGGGGTCGTTAGGGAAATACAACTGTTTGAAGGTGTCCAAATTGACGTCAGAGGCCTCTGTTAGAGTGCTACCGCACGCGCATGCGCGACACCATTGTGGTTATTTTAACACAGTTGGATAGCCAATGTATCCCTTTCAATGTTTCCAAAAGATTTGAAAAGATTTGGTTATTGCAAAGTGTTTCAAGAGACCTGCACATTTACTCCCAAAACGAAAATTGGCGCGTTTCTCAAACACACAAGGCAGGACAATGTCTTTTCGATTTGGTGACTTGGAAGTCCTTTTGCTGGAGAGTTGAAAAACACATTTTTCTTAAATATTAAGCGATTTTAGTGCATGATGGCTCGTTGAAAAGCTCTTCAAATTCTGAGACGTTCGATACCAAATCCGACACACCTATAAGGGGTCGTTAGGGAAATACAACTGTTTGAAATTGTCCAAATTGATGTCAGAGGCCTCTGTTAGAGTGCTACCGCACGCGCATGCGCGACACCATTGTGGTTATTTTAACACAGTTGGATAGCCAATGTATCCCTTTCAATGTTTCCAAAAGATTTGAAAAGATTTGGTTATTGCAAAGTGTTTCAAGAGACCTGCACATTTACTCCCAAAACGAAAATTGGCGCGTTTCTCAAACACACAAGGCAGGACAATGTCTTTTCGATTTGGTGACTTGGAAGTCCTTTTGCTGGAGAGGTGAAAAACACATTTTTCTTAAATATGAAGCGATTTTAGTGCATGATGGCTCGTTGGAAAGCTCTTCAAATTCTGAGACGTTTGATACCAAATCCGACACACCTATAAGGGGTCGTTAGGGAAATACAACTGTTTGAAGGTGTCCAAATTGACGTCAGTGGCCTCTGTTAGAGTGCTACCGCACGCGCATGCGCGACACCATTGTGGTTATTTTAACACAGTTGGATAGCCAATGTATCCCTTTCAATGTTTCCGAAAGATTTGAAAAGATTTGGTTATTGCAAAGTGTTTCAAGAGACCTGCACATTTACTCCCAAAACGAAAATTGGCGCGTTTCTTAAACACACAAGGCAGGACAATGTCATTTCGATTTGGTGACTTGGAAGTCCTTTTGCTGGAGAGGTGAAAAACACATTTTTCTTAAATATGAAGCGATTTTAGTGCATGATGGCTCGTTGGAAAGCTCTTCAAATTCTGAGACGTTTGATACCAAATCCGACACACCTATAAGGGGTCGTTAGGGAAATACAACTGTTTGAAGGTGTCCAAATTGACGTCAGAGGCCTCTGTTAGAGTGCTACCGCACGCGCATGCGCGACACCATTGTGGTTATTTTAACACAGTTGGATAGCCAATGTATCCCTTTCAATGTTTCCAAAAGATTTGAAAAGATTTGGTTATTGCAAAGTGTTTCAAGAGACCTGTACATTTACTCCCAAAACGAAAATTGGCGCGTTTCTCAAACACACAAGGCAGGACAATGTCTTTTCGATTTGGTGACTTGGAAGTCCTTTTGCTGGAGAGTTGAAAAACACATTTTTCTTAAATATGAAGCGATTTTAGTGCATGATGGCTCGTTGGAAAGCTCTTCAAATTCTGAGACGTTCGATACCAAATCCGACACACCTATAAGGGGTCGTTAGGGAAATACAACTGTTTGAAGTTGTCCAAATTGATGTGAGAGGCCTCTGTTAGAGTGCTACCGCACGCGCATGCGCGACACCATTGTGGTTATTTTAACACAGTTGGATAGCCAATGTATCCCTTTCAATGTTTCCAAAAGATTTGAAAAGATTTGGTTATTGCAAAGTGTTTCAAGAGACCTGCACATTTACTCCCAAAACGAAAATTGGCGCGTTTCTCAAACACACAAGGCAGGACAATGTCTTTTCGATTTGGTGACTTGGAAGTCCTTTTGCTGGAGAGGTGAAAAACACATTTTTCTTAAATATGAAGCGATTTCAGTGCATGATGGCTCGTTGGAAAGCTCTTCAAATTCTGAGACGTTTGATACCAAATCCGACACACATATAAGGGGTCGTTAGGGAAATACAACTGTTTGAAGGTGTCCAAATTGACGTCAGAGGCCTCTGTTAGAGTGCTACCGCACGCGCATGCGCGACACCATTGTGGTTATCTTAACACAGTTGGATAGCCAATGTATCCCTTTCAATGTTTCCAAAAGATTTGAAAAGATTTGGTTATTGCAAAGTGTTTCAAGAGACCTGTACATTTACTCCCAAAACGAAAATTGGCGCGTTTCTCAAACACACAAGGCAGGACAATGTCTTTTCGATTTGGTGACTTGGAAGTCCTTTTGCTGGAGAGGTGAAAAACACATTTTTCTTAAATATGAAGCGATTTTAGTGCATGATGGCTCGTTGGAAAGCTCTTCAAATTCTGAGACGTTTGATACCAAATCCGACACACCTATAAGGGGTCGTTAGGGAAATACAACTGTTTGAAGGTGTCCAAATTGACGTCAGAGGCCTCTGTTAGGGTGCTACCGCACGCGCATGCGCGACACCATTGTGGTTATTTTAACACAGTTGGATAGCCAATGTATCCCTTTCAATGTTTCCAAAAGATTTGAAAAGATTTGGTTATTGCAAAGTGTTTCAAGAGACCTGTACATTTACTCCCAAAACGAAAATTGGCGCGTTTCTCAAACACACAAGGCAGGACAATGTCTTTTCGATTTGGTGACTTGGAAGTCCTTTTGCTGGAGAGGTGAAAAACACATTTTTCTTAAATATGAAGCGATTTTAGTGCATGATGGCTCGTTGGAAAGCTCTTCAAATTCTGACACGTTTGATACCAAATCCGACACACCTATAAGGGGTCGTTAGGGAAATACAACTGTTTGAAGGTGTCCAAATTGACGTCAGAGGCCTCTGTTAGAGTACTACCGCACGCGCATGCGCGACACCATTGTGGTTATTTTAACACAGTTGGATAGCCAATGTATCCCTTTCAATGTTTCCAAAAGATTTGAAAAGATTTGGTTATTGCAAAGTGTTTCAAGAGACCTGTACATTTACTCCCAAAACGAAAATTGGCGCGTTTCTCAAACACACACGGCAGGACAATGTCTTTTCGATTTGGTGACTTGGAAGTCCTTTTGCTGGAGAGGTGAAAAACACATTTTTCTTAAATATGAAGCGATTTTAGTGCATGATGGCTCGTTGGAAAGCTCTTCAAATTCTGAGACGTTTGATACCAAATCCGACACACCTATAAGGGGTCGTTAGGGAAATACAACTGTTTGAAGGTGTCCAAATTGACGTCAGAGGCCTCTGTAAGGGTGCTACCGCACGCGCATGCGCGACACCATTGTGCTTATTTTAACACAGTTGGATAGCCAATGTATCCCTTTCAATGTTTCCAAAAGATTTGAAAAGATTTGGTTATTGCAAAGTGTTTCAAGAGACCTGTACATTTACTCCCAAAACGAAAATTGGCGCGTTTCTCAAACACACAAGGCAGGACAATGTCTTTTCGATTTGGTGACTTGGAAGTCCTTTTGCTGGAGAGGTGAAAAACACATTTTTCTTAAATATGAAGCGATTTTAGTGCATGATGGCTCGTTGGAAAGCTCTTCAAATTCTGAGACGTTTGATACCAAATCCGACACACATATAAGGGGTCGTTAGGGAAATACAACTGTTTGAAGGTGTCCAAATTGACGTCAGAGGCCTCTGTTAGAGTGCTACCGCACGCGCATGCGCGACACCATTGTGGTTATTTTAACACAGTTGGATAGCCAATGTATCCCTTTCAATGTTTCCAAAAGATTTGAAAAGATTTGGTTATCGCAAAGTGTTTCAAGAGACCTGCACATTTACTCCCAAAACGAAAATTGGCGCGTTTCTCAAACACACAAGGCAGGACAATGTCTTTTCGATTTGGTGACTTGGAAGTCCTTTTGCTGGAGAGTTGAAAAACACATTTTTCTTAAATATGAAGCGATTTTAGTGCATGATGGCTCGTTGGAAAGCTCTTCAAATTCTGAGACGTTCGATACCAAATCCGACACACCTATAAGGGGTCGTTAGGGAAATACAACTGTTTGAAATTGTCCAAATTGATGTCAGAGGCCTCTGTTAGAGTGCTACCGCACGCGCATGCGCGACACCATTGTGGTTATTTTAACACAGTTGGATAGCCAATGTATCCCTTTCAATGTTTCCAAAAGATTTGAAAAGATTTGGTTATTGCAAAGTGTTTCAAGAGACCTGCACATTTACTCCCAAAACGAAAATTGGCGCGTTTCTTAAACACACAAGGCAGGACAATGTCTTTTCGATTTGGTGACTTGGAAGTCCTTTTGCTGGAGAGGTGAAAAACACATTTTTCTTAAATATGAAGCGATTTTAGTGCATGATGGCTCGTTGGAAAGCTCTTCAAATTCTGACACGTTTGATACCAAATCCGACACACCTATAAGGGGTCGTTAGGGAAATACAACTGTTTGAAGGTGTCCAAATTGACGTCAGAGGCCTCTGTAAGGGTGCTACCGCACGCGCATGCGCGACACCATTGTGCTTATTTTAACACAGTTGGATAGCCAATGTATCCCTTTCAATGTTTCCAAAAGATTTGAAAAGATTTGGTTATTGCAAAGTGTTTCAAGAGACCTGTACATTTACTCCCAAAACGAAAATTGGCGCGTTTCTCAAACACACAAGGCAGGACAATGTCTTTTCGATTTGGTGACTTGGAAGTCCTTTTGCTGGAGAGGTGAAAAACACATTTTTCTTAAATATGAAGCGATTTTAGTGCATGATGGCTCGTTGGAAAGCTCTTCAAATTCTGAGACGTTTGATACCAAATCCGACACACATATAAGGGGTCGTTAGGGAAATACAACTGTTTGAAGGTGTCCAAATTGACGTCAGAGGCCTCTGTTAGAGTGCTACCGCACGCGCATGCGCGACACCATTGTGGTTATTTTAACACAGTTGGATAGCCAATGTATCCCTTTCAATGTTTCCAAAAGATTTGAAAAGATTTGGTTATCGCAAAGTGTTTCAAGAGACCTGCACATTTACTCCCAAAACGAAAATTGGCGCGTTTCTCAAACACACAAGGCAGGACAATGTCTTTTCGATTTGGTGACTTGGAAGTCCTTTTGCTGGAGAGTTGAAAAACACATTTTTCTTAAATATGAAGCGATTTTAGTGCATGATGGCTCGTTGGAAAGCTCTTCAAATTCTGAGACGTTCGATACCAAATCCGACACACCTATAAGGGGTCGTTAGGGAAATACAACTGTTTGAAATTGTCCAAATTGATGTCAGAGGCCTCTGTTAGAGTGCTACCGCACGCGCATGCGCGACACCATTGTGGTTATTTTAACACAGTTGGATAGCCAATGTATCCCTTTCAATGTTTCCAAAAGATTTGAAAAGATTTGGTTATTGCAAAGTGTTTCAAGAGACCTGCACATTTACTCCCAAAACGAAAATTGGCGCGTTTCTCAAACACACAAGGCAGGACAATGTCTTTTCGATTTGGTGACTTGGAAGTCCTTTTGCTGGAGAGGTGAAAAACACATTTTTCTTAAATATGAAGCGATTTTAGTGCATGATGGCTCGTTGGAAAGCTCTTGAAATTCTGACACGTTTGATACCAAATCCGACACACCTATAAGGGGTCGTTAGGGAAATACAACTGTTTGAAGGTGTCCAAATTGACGTCAGAGGCCTCTGTTAGAGTGCTACCGCACGCGCATGCGCGACACCATTGTGGTTATTTTAACACAGTTGGATAGCCAATGTATCCCTTTCAATGTTTCCAAAAGATTTGAAAAGATTTGGTTATCGCAAAGTGTTTCAAGAGACCTGCACATTTACTCCCAAAACGAAAATTGGCGCGTTTCTCAAACACACAAGGCAGGACAATGTCTTTTCGATTTGGTGACTTGGAAGTCCTTTTGCTGGAGAGTTGAAAAACACATTTTTCTTAAATATGAAGCGATTTTAGTGCATGATGGCTCGTTGGAAAGCTCTTCAAATTCTGAGACGTTTGATACCAAATCCGACACACCTATAAGGGGTCGTTAGGGAAATACAACTGTTTGAAATTGTCCAAATTGATGTCAGAGGCCTCTGTTAGAGTGCTACCGCACGCGCATGCGCGACACCATTGTGGTTATTTTAACACAGTTGGATAGCCAATGTATCCCTTTCAATGTTTCCAAAAGATTTGAAAAGATTTGGTTATTGCAAAGTGTTTCAAGAGACCTGCACATTTACTCCCAAAACGAAAATTGGCGCGTTTCTTAAACACACAAGGCAGGACAATGTCTTTTCGATTTGGTGACTTGGAAGTCCTTTTGCTGGAGAGGTGAAAAACACATTTTTCTTAAATATGAAGCGATTTTAGTGCATGATGGCTCGTTGGAAAGCTCTTCAAATTGTGACACGTTTGATACCAAATCCGACACACCTATAAGGGGTCGTTAGGGAAATACAACTGTTTGAAGGTGTCCAAATTGACGTCAGAGGCCTCTGTTAGAGTACTACCGCACGCGCATGCGCGACACCATTGTGGTTATTTTAACACAGTTGGATAGCCAATGTATCCCTTTCAATGTTTCCAAAAGATTTGAAAAGATTTGGTTATTGCAAAGTGTTTCAAGAGACCTGTACATTTACTCCCAAAACGAAAATTGGCGCGTTTCTCAAACACACACGGCAGGACAATGTCTTTTCGATTTGGTGACTTGGAAGTCCTTTTGCTGGAGAGGTGAAAAACACATTTTTCTTAAATATGAAGCGATTTTAGTGCATGATGGCTCGTTGGAAAGCTCTTCAAATTCTGAGACGTTTGATACCAAATCCGACACACCTATAAGGGGTCGTTAGGGAAATACAACTGTTTGAAGGTGTCCAAATTGATGTCAGAGGCCTCTGTAAGGGTGCTACCGCACGCGCATGCGCGACACCATTGTGCTTATTTTAACACAGTTGGATAGCCAATGTATCCCTTTCAATGTTTCCAAAAGATTTGAAAAGATTTGGTTATTGCAAAGTGTTTCAAGAGACCTGTACATTTACTCCCAAAACGAAAATTGGCGCGTTTCTCAAACACACAAGGCAGGACAATGTCTTTTCGATTTGGTGACATGGAAGTCCTTTTGCTGGAGAGGTGAAAAACACATTTTTCTTAAATATGAAGCGATTTTAGTGCATGATGGCTCGTTGGAAAGCTCTTCAAATTCTGAGACGTTTGATACCAAATCCGACACACCTATAAGGGGTCGTTAGGGAAATACAACTGTTTGAAGGTGTCCAAATTGACGTCAGAGGCCTCTGTTAGAGTGCTACCGCACGCGCATGCGCGACACCATTGTGGTTATTTTAACACAGTTGGATAGCCAATGTATCCCTTTCAATGTTTCCAAAAGATTTGAAAAGATTTGGTTATCGCAAAGTGTTTCAAGAGACCTGCACATTTACTCCCAAAACGAAAATTGGCGCGTTTCTCAAACACACAAGGCAGGACAATGTCTTTTCGATTTGGTGACTTGGAAGTCCTTTTGCTGGAGAGGTGAAAAACACATTTTTCGTAAATATCAAGCGATTTTAGTGCATGATGGCTCGTTGGAAAGCTCTTCAAATTCTGAGACGTTCGATACCAAATCCGACACACCTATAAGGGGTCGTTAGGGAAATACAACTGTTTGAAATTGTCCAAATTGATGTCAGAGGCCTCTGTTAGAGTGCTACCGCACGCGCATGCGCGACACCATTGTGCTTATTTTAACACAGTTGGATAGCCAATGTATCCCTTTCAATGTTTCCAAAAGATTTGAAAAGATTTGGTTATTGCAAAGTGTTTCAAGAGACCTGCACATTTACTCCCAAAACGAAAATTGGCGCGTTTCTTAAACACACAAGGCAGGACAATGTCTTTTCGATTTGGTGACTTGGAAGTCCTTTTGCTGGAGAGGTGAAAAACACATTTTTCTTAAATATGAAGCGATTTTAGTGCATGATGGCTCGTTGGAAAGCTCTTCAAATTCTGACACGTTTGATACCAAATCCGACACACCTATAAGGGGTCGTTAGGGAAATACAACTGTTTGAAGGTGTCCAAATTGACGTCAGAGGCCTCTGTTAGAGTACTACCGCACGCGCATGCGCGACACCATTGTGGTTATTTTAACACAGTTGGATAGCCAATGTATCCCTTTCAATGTTTCCAAAAGATTTGAAAAGATTTGGTTATTGCAAAGTGTTTCAAGAGACCTGTACATTTACTCCCAAAACGAAAATTGGCGCGTTTCTCAAACACACACGGCAGGACAATGTCTTTTCGATTTGGTGACTTGGAAGTCCTTTTGCTGGAGAGGTGAAAAACACATTTTTCTTAAATATGAAGCGATTTTAGTGCATGATGGCTCGTTGGAAAGCTCTTCAAATTCTGAGACGTTTGATACCAAATCCGACACACCTATAAGGGGTCGTTAGGGAAATACAACTGTTTGAAGGTGTCCAAATTGATGTCAGAGGCCTCAGTAAGGGTGCTACCGCACGCGCATGCGCGACACCATTGTGGTTATTTTAACACAGTTGGATAGCCAATGTATCCCTTTCAATGTTTCCAAAAGATTTGAAAAGATTTGGTTATTGCAAAGTGTTTCAAGAGACCTGCACATTTACTCTCAAAACGAAAATTGGCGCGTTTCTTAAACACACAAGGCAGGACAATGTCTTTTCGATTTGGTGACTTGGAAGTCCTTTTGCTGGAGAGGTGAAAAACACATTTTTCTTAAATATGAAGCGATTTTAGTGCATGATGGCTCGTTGGAAAGCTCTTCAAATTCTGACACGTTTGATACCAAATCCGACACACCTATAAGGGGTCGTTAGGGAAATACAACTGTTTGAAGGTGTCCAAATTGACGTCAGAGGCCTCTGTTAGAGTACTACCGCACGCGCATGCGCGACACCATTGTGGTTATTTTAACACAGTTGGATAGCCAATGTATCCCTTTCAATGTTTCCAAAAGATTTGAAAAGATTTGGTTATTGCAAAGTGTTTCAAGAGACCTGTACATTTACTCCCAAAACGAAAATTGGCGCGTTTCTCAAACACACACGGCAGGACAATGTCTTTTCGATTTGGTGACTTGGAAGTCCTTTTGCTGGAGAGGTGAAAAACACATTTTTCTTAAATATGAAGCGATTTTAGTGCATGATGGCTCGTTGGAAAGCTCTTCAAATTCTGAGACGTTTGATACCAAATCCGACACACCTATAAGGGGTCGTTAGGGAAATACAACTGTTTGAAGGTGTCCAAATTGATGTCAGAGGCCTCTGTAAGGGTGCTACCGCACGCGCATGCGCGACACCATTGTGGTTATTTTAACACAGTTGGATAGCCAATGTATCCCTTTCAATGTTTCCAAAAGATTTGAAAAGATTTGGTTATTGCAAAGTGTTTCAAGAGACCTGTACATTTACTCCCAAAACGAAAATTGGCGCGTTTCTCAAACACACAAGGCAGGACAATGTCTTTTCGATTTGGTGACATGGAAGTCCTTTTGCTGGAGAGGTGAAAAACACATTTTTCTTAAATATGGAGCGATTTTAGTGCATGATGGCTCGTTGGAAAGCTCTTCAAATTCTGAGACGTTTGATACCAAATCCGACACACCTATAAGGGGTCGTTAGGGAAATACAACTGTTTGAAGGTGTCCAAATTGACGTCAGAGGCCTCTGTTAGAGTGCTACCGCACGCGCATGCGCGACACCATTGTGGTTATTTTAACACAGTTGGATAGCCAATGTATCCCTTTCAATGTTTCCAAAAGATTTGAAAAGATTTGGTTATCGCAAAGTGTTTCAAGAGACCTGCACATTTACTCCCAAAACGAAAATTGGCGCGTTTCTCAAACACACAAGGCAGGACAATGTCTTTTCGATTTGGTGACTTGGAAGTCCTTTTGCTGGAGAGGTGAAAAACACATTTTTCTTAAATATGAAGCGATTTTAGTGCATGATGGCTCGTTGGAAAGCTCTTCAAATTCTGAGACGTTCGATACCAAATCCGACACACCTATAAGGGGTCGTTAGGGAAATACAACTGTTTGAAATTGTCCAAATTGATGTCAGAGGCCTCTGTTAGAGTGCTACCGCACGCGCATGCGCGACACCATTGTGCTTATTTTAACACAGTTGGATAGCCAATGTATCCCTTTCAATGTTTCCAAAAGATTTGAAAAGATTTGGTTATTGCAAAGTGTTTCAAGAGACCTGCACATTTACTCCCAAAACGAAAATTGGCGCGTTTCTTAAACACACAAGGCAGGACAATGTCTTTTCGATTTGGTGACTTGGAAGTCCTTTTGCTGGAGAGTTGAAAAACACATTGTTCTTAAATATGAAGCGATTTTAGTGCATGATGGCTCGTTGGAAAGCTCTTCAAATTCTGAGACGTTTGATACCAAATCCGACACACCTATAAGGGGTCGTTAGGGAAATACAACTGTTTGAAGGTGTCCAAATTGACGTCAGTGGCCTCTGTTAGAGTGCTACCGCACGCGCATGCGCGACACCATTGTGGTTATTTTAACACAGTTGGATATCCAATGTATCCCTTTCAATGTTTCCAAAAGATTTGAAAAGATTTGGTTATTGCAAAGTGTTTCAAGAGACCTGTACATTTACTCCCAAAACGAAAATTGGCGCGTTTCTCAAACACACAAGGCAGGACAATGTCTTTTCGATTTGATGACTTGGAAGTCCTTTTGCTGGAGAGTTGAAAAACACATTTTTCTTAAATATGAAGCGATTTTAGTGCATGATGGCTCGTTGGAAAGCTCTTCAAATTCTTAGACGTTCGATACCAAATCCGACACACCTATAAGGGGTCGTTAGGGAAATTCAACTGTTTGAAGTTGTCCAAATTGACGTCAGAGGCCTCTGTTAGAGTGCTACCGCACGCGCATGCGCGACACCATTGTGGTTATTTTAACACAGTTGGATAGCCAATGTATCCCTTTCAATGTTTCCAAAAGATTTGAAAAGATTTGGTTATTGCAAAGTGTTTCAAGAGACCTGCACATTTACTCCCAAAACGAAAATTGGCGCGTTTCTTAAACACACAAGGCAGGACAATGTCTTTTCGATTTGGTGACTTGGAAGTCCTTTTGCTGGAGAGGTGAAAAACACATTTTTCTTAAATATGAAGCGATTTTAGTGCATGATGGCTCGTTGGAAAGCTCTTCAAATTCTGAGACGTTTGATACCAAATCCGACACACCTATAAGGGGTCGTTAGGGAAATACAACTGTTTGAAGGTGTCCAAATTGATGTCAGAGGCCTCTGTAAGGGTGCTACCGCACGCGCATGCGCGACACCATTGTGGTTATTTTAACACAGTTGGATAGCCAATGTATCCCTTTCAATGTTTCCAAAAGATTTGAAAAGATTTGGTTATTGCAAAGTGTTTCAAGAGACCTGTACATTTACTCCCAAAACGAAAATTGGCGCGTTTCTCAAACACACAAGGCAGGACAATGTCTTTTCGATTTGGTGACATGGAAGTCCTTTTGCTGGAGAGGTGAAAAACACATTTTTCTTAAATATGAAGCGATTTTAGTGCATGATGGCTCGTTGGAAAGCTCTTCAAATTCTGAGACGTTTGATACCAAATCCGACACACCTATAAGGGGTCGTTAGGGAAATACAACTGTTTGAAGGTGTCCAAATTGACGTCAGAGGCCTCTGTTAGAGTGCTACCGCACGCGCATGCGCGACACCATTGTGGTTATTTTAACACAGTTGGATAGCCAATGTATCCCTTTCAATGTTTCCAAAAGATTTGAAAAGATTTGGTTATCGCAAAGTGTTTCAAGAGACCTGCACATTTACTCCCAAAACGAAAATTGGCGCGTTTCTCAAACACACAAGGCAGGACAATGTCTTTTCGATTTGGTGACTTGGAAGTCCTTTTGCTGGAGAGGTGAAAAACACATTTTTCTTAAATATGAAGCGATTTTAGTGCATGATGGCTCGTTGGAAAGCTCTTCAAATTCTGAGACGTTCGATACCAAATCCGACACACCTATAAGGGGTCGTTAGGGAAATACAACTGTTTGAAATTGTCCAAATTGATGTCAGAGGCCTCTGTTAGAGTGCTACCGCACGCGCATGCGCGACACCATTGTGCTTATTTTAACACAGTTGGATAGCCAATGTATCCCTTTCAATGTTTCCAAAAGATTTGAAAAGATTTGGTTATTGCAAAGTGTTTCAAGAGACCTGCACATTTACTCCCAAAACGAAAATTGGCGCGTTTCTTAAACACACAAGGCAGGACAATGTCTTTTCGATTTGGTGACTTGGAAGTCCTTTTGCTGGAGAGGTGAAAAACACATTGTTCTTAAATATGAAGCGATTTTAGTGCATGATGGCTCGTTGGAAAGCTCTTCAAATTCTGAGACGTTTGATACCAAATCCGACACACCTATAAGGGGTCGTTAGGGAAATACAACTGTTTGAAGGTGTCCAAATTGACGTCAGTGGCCTCTGTTAGAGTGCTACCGCACGCGCATGCGCGACACCATTGTGGTTATTTTAACACAGTTGGATATCCAATGTATCCCTTTCAATGTTTCCAAAAGATTTGAAAAGATTTGGTTATTGCAAAGTGTTTCAAGAGACCTGTACATTTACTCCCAAAACGAAAATTGGCGCGTTTCTCAAACACACAAGGCAGGACAATGTCTTTTCGATTTGATGACTTGGAAGTCCTTTTGCTGGAGAGTTGAAAAACACATTTTTCTTAAATATGAAGCGATTTTAGTGCATGATGGCTCGTTGGAAAGCTCTTCAAATTCTTAGACGTTCGATACCAAATCCGACACACCTATAAGGGGTCGTTAGGGAAATTCAACTGTTTGAAGTTGTCCAAATTGACGTCAGAGGCCTCTGTTAGAGTGCTACCGCACGCGCATGCGCGACACCATTGTGGTTATTTTAACACAGTTGGATAGCCAATGTATCCCTTTCAATGTTTCCAAAAGATTTGAAAAGATTTGGTTATTGCAAAGTGTTTCAAGAGACCTGCACATTTACTCCCAAAACGAAAATTGGCGCGTTTCTCAAACACACAAGGCAGGACAATGTCTTTTCGATTTGGTGACTTGGAAGTCCTTTTGCTGGAGAGGTGAAAAACACATTTTTCTTAAATATGAAGCGATTTTAGTGCATGATGGCTCGTTGGAAAGCTCTTCAAATTCTGAGACGTTTGATACCAAATCCGACACACCTATAAGGGGTCGTTAGGGAAATACAACTGTTTGAAGGTGTCCAAATTGACGTCAGAGGCCTCTGTTAGAGTGCTACCGCACGCGCATGCGCGACACCATTGTGGTTATCTTAACACAGTTGGATAGCCAATGTATCCCTTTCAATGTTTCCAAAAGATTTGAAAAGATTTGGTTATTGCAAAGTGTTTCAAGAGACCTGTACATTTACTCCCAAAACGAAAATTGGCGCGTTTCTCAAACACACAAGGCAGGACAATGTCTTTTCGATTTGGTGACTTGGAAGTCCTTTTGCTGGAGAGGTGAAAAACACATTTTTCTTAAATATGAAGCGATTTTAGTGCATGATGGCTCGTTGGAAAGCTCTTCAAATTCTGAGACGTTTGATACCAAATCCGACACACCTATAAGGGGTCGTTAGGGAAATACAACTGTTTGAAGGTGTCCAAATTGACGTCAGAGGCCTCTGTTAGGGTGCTACCGCACGCGCATGCGCGACACCATTGTGGTTATTTTAACACAGTTGGATAGCCAATGTATCCCTTTCAATGTTTCCAAAAGATTTGAAAAGATTTGGTTATTGGAAAGTGTTTCAAGAGACCTGTACATTTACTCCCGAAACGAAAATTGGCGCGTTTCTCAAACACACACGGCAGGACAATGTCTTTTCGATTTGGTGACTTGGAAGTCCTTTTGCTGGAGAGGTGAAAAACACATTTTTCTTAAATATGAAGTGATTTTAGTGCATGATGGCTCGTTGGAAAGCTCTTCAAATTCTGAGACGTTTGATACCAAATCCGACACACCTATAAGGGGTCGTTAGGGAAATACAACTGTTTGAAGGTGTCCAAATTGACGTCAGAGGCCTCTGTAAGGGTGCTACCGCACGCGCATGCGCGACACCATTGTGCTTATTTTAACACAGTTGGATAGCCAATGTATCCCTTTCAATGTTTCCAAAAGATTTGAAAAGATTTGGTTATTGCAAAGTGTTTCAAGAGACCTGTACATTTACTCCCAAAACGAAAATTGGCGCGTTTCTCAAACACACAAGGCAGGACAATGTCTTTTGCATTTGGTGACTTGGAAGTCCTTTTGCTGGAGAGGTGAAAAACACATTTTTCTTAAATATGAAGCGATTTTAGTGCATGATGGCTCGTTGGAAAGCTCTTCAAATTCTGAGACGTTCGAAACCAAATCCGACACACCTATAAGGGGTCGTTAGGGAAATACAACTGTTTGAAATTGTCCAAATTGACGTCAGAGGCCTCTGTTAGAGTGCTACCGCACGCGCATGCGCGACACCATTGTGGTTATTTTAACACAGTTGGATAGCCAATGTATCCCTTTCAATGTTTCCAAAAGATTTGAAAAGATTTGGTTATTGCAAAGTGTTTCAAGAGACCTGCACATTTACTCCCAAAACGAAAATTGGCGCGTTTCTCAAACACACAAGGCAGGACAATGTCTTTTCGATTTGGTGACTTGGAAGTCCTTTTGCTGGAGAGTTGAAAAACACATTTTTCTTAAATATGAAGCGATTTTAGTGCATGATGGCTCGTTGGAAAGCTCTTCAAATTCTGAGACGTTCGAAACCAAATCCGACACACCTATAAGGGGTCGTTAGGGAAATACAACTGTTTGAAGGTGTCCAAATTGACGTCAGAGGCCTCTGTTAGAGTGCTACCGCACGCGCATGCGCGACACCATTGTGGTTATTTTAACACAGTTGGATAGCCAATGTATCCCTTTCAATGTTTCCAAAAGATTTGAAAAATTTGGTTATTGCAAAGTGTTTCAAGAGACCTGCACATTTACTCCCAAAACGAAAATTGGCGCGTTTCTCAAACACACAAGGCAGGACAATGTCTTTTCGATTTGGTGACTTGGAAGTCCTTTTGCTGGAGAGGTGAAAAACACATTTTTCTTAAATATGAAGCGATTTTAGTGCATGATGGCTCGTTGGAAAGCTCTTCAAATTCTGAGACGTTTGATACCAAATCCGACACACATATAAGGGGTCGTTAGGGAAATACAACTGTTTGAAGGTGTCCAAATTGACGTCAGAGGCCTCTGTTAGAGTGCTACCGCACGCGCATGCGCGACACCATTGTGGTTATCTTAACACAGTTGGATAGCCAATGTATCCCTTTCAATGTTTCCAAAAGATTTGAAAAGATTTGGTTATTGCAAAGTGTTTCAAGAGACCTGTACATTTACTCCCAAAACGAAAATTGGCGCGTTTCTCAAACACACAAGGCAGGACAATGTCTTTTCGATTTGGTGACTTGGAAGTCCTTTTGCTGGAGAGTTGAAAAACACATTTTTCTTAAATATGAAGCGATTTTAGTGCATGATGGCTCGTTGGAAAGCTCTTCAAATTCTGAGACGTTCGAAACCAAATCCGACACACCTATAAGGGGTCGTTAGGGAAATACAACTGTTTGAAATTGTCCAAATTGACGTCAGAGGCCTCTGTTAGAGTGCTACCGCACGCGCATGCGCGACACCATTGTGGTTATTTTAACACAGTTGGATAGCCAATGTATCCCTTTCAATGTTTCCAAAAGATTTGAAAAGATTTGGTTATTGCAAAGTGTTTCAAGAGACCTGCACATTTACTCCCAAAACGAAAATTGGCGCGTTTCTCAAACACACAAGGCAGGACAATGTCTTTTCGATTTGGTGACTTGGAAGTCCTTTTGCTGGAGAGGTGAAAAACACATTTTTCTTAAATATGAAGCGATTTTAGTGCATGATGGCTCGTTGGAAAGCTCTTCAAATTCTGAGACGTTTGATACCAAATCCGACACACCTATAAGGGGTCGTTAGGGAAATACAACTGTTTGAAGGTGTCCAAATTGACGTCAGTGGCCTCTGTTAGAGTGCTACCGCACGCGCATGCGCGACACCATTGTGGTTATTTTAACACAGTTGGATAGCCAATGTATCCCTTTCAATGTTTCCAAAAGATTTGAAAAGATTTGGTTATTGCAAAGTGTTTCAAGAGACCTGCACATTTACTCCCAAAACGAAAATTGGCGCGTTTCTCAAACACACAAGGCAGGACAATGTCTTTTCGATTTGGTGACTTGGAAGTCCTTTTGCTGGAGAGTTGAAAAACACATTTTTCTTAAATATGAAGCGATTTTAGTGCATGATGGCTCGTTGGAAAGCTCTTCAAATTCTGAGACGTTCGAAACCAAATCCGACACACCTATAAGGGGTCGTTAGGGAAATACAACTGTTTGAAGGTGTCCAAATTGACGTCAGAGGCCTCTGTTAGAGTGCTACCGCACGCGCATGCGCGACACCATTGTGGTTATTTTAACACAGTTGGATAGCCAATGTATCCCTTTCAATGTTTCCAAAAGATTTGAAAAGATTTGGTTATTGCAAAGTGTTTCAAGAGACCTGCACATTTACTCCCAAAACGAAAATTGGCGCGTTTCTCAAACACACAAGGCAGGACAATGTCTTTTCGATTTGGTGACTTGGAAGTCCTTTTGCTGGAGAGGTGAAAAACACATTTTTCTTAAATATGAAGCGATTTTAGTGCATGATGGCTCGTTGGAAAGCTCTTCAAATTCTGAGACGTTTGATACCAAATCCGACACACATATAAGGGGTCGTTAGGGAAATACAACTGTTTGAAGGTGTCCAAATTGACGTCAGAGGCCTCTGTTAGAGTGCTACCGCACGCGCATGCGCGACACCATTGTGGTTATCTTAACACAGTTGGATAGCCAATGTATCCCTTTCAATGTTTCCAAAAGATTTGAAAAGATTTGGTTATTGCAAAGTGTTTCAAGAGACCTGTACATTTACTCCCAAAACGAAAATTGGCGCGTTTCTCAAACACACAAGGCAGGACAATGTCTTTTCGATTTGGTGACTTGGAAGTCCTTTTGCTGGAGAGTTGAAAAACACATTTTTCTTAAATATGAAGCGATTTTAGTGCATGATGGCTCGTTGGAAAGCTCTTCAAATTCTGAGACGTTCGAAACCAAATCCGACACACCTATAAGGGGTCGTTAGGGAAATACAACTGTTTGAAATTGTCCAAATTGATGTCAGAGGCCTCTGTTAGAGTGCTACCGCACGCGCATGCGCGACACCATTGTGGTTATTTTAACACAGTTGGATAGCCAATGTATCCCTTTCAATGTTTCCAAAAGATTTGAAAAGATTTGGTTATTGCAAAGTGTTTCAAGAGACCTGCACATTTACTCCCAAAACGAAAATTGGCGCGTTTCTCAAACACACAAGGCAGGACAATGTCTTTTCGATTTGGTGACTTGGAAGTCCTTTTGCTGGAGAGGTGAAAAACACATTTTTCTTAAATATGAAGCGATTTTAGTGCATGATGGCTCGTTGGAAAGCTCTTCAAATTCTGAGACGTTTGATACCAAATCCGACACACCTATAAGGGGTCGTTAGGGAAATACAACTGTTTGAAGGTGTCCAAATTGACGTCAGAGGCCTCTGTTAGGGTGCTACCGCACGCGCATGCGCGACACCATTGTGGTTATTTTAACACAGTTGGATAGCCAATGTATCCCTTTCAATGTTTCCAAAAGATTTGAAAAGATTTGGTTATTGCAAAGTGTTTCAAGAGACCTGTACATTTACTCCCAAAACGAAAATTGGCGCGTTTCTCAAACACACAAGGCAGGACAATGTCTTTTCGATTTGGTGACTTGGAAGTCCTTTTGCTGGAGAGTTGAAAAACACATTTTTCTTAAATATGAAGCGATTTTAGTGCATGATGGCTCGTTGGAAAGCTCTTCAAATTCTGAGACGTTCGAAACCAAATCCGACACACCTATAAGGGGTCGTTAGGGAAATACAACTGTTTGAAATTGTCCAAATTGACGTCAGAGGCCTCTGTTAGAGTGCTACCGCACGCGCATGCGCGACACCATTGTGGTTATTTTAACACAGTTGGATAGCCAATGTATCCCTTTCAATGTTTCCAAAAGATTTGAAAAGATTTGGTTATTGCAAAGTGTTTCAAGAGACCTGCACATTTACTCCCAAAACGAAAATTGGCGCGTTTCTCAAACACACAAGGCAGGACAATGTCTTTTCGATTTGGTGACTTGGAAGTCCTTTTGCTGGAGAGGTGAAAAACACATTTTTCTTAAATATGAAGCGATTTTAGTGCATGATGGCTCGTTGGAAAGCTCTTCAAATTCTGAGACGTTTGATACCAAATCCGACACACCTATAAGGGGTCGTTAGGGAAATACAACTGTTTGAAGGTGTCCAAATTGACGTCAGTGGCCTCTGTTAGAGTGCTACCGCACGCGCATGCGCGACACCATTGTGGTTATTTTAACACAGTTGGATAGCCAATGTATCCCTTTCAATGTTTCCAAAAGATTTGAAAAGATTTGGTTATTGCAAAGTGTTTCAAGAGACCTGCACATTTACTCCCAAAACGAAAATTGGCGCGTTTCTCAAACACACAAGGCAGGACAATGTCTTTTCGATTTGGTGACTTGGAAGTCCTTTTGCTGGAGAGTTGAAAAACACATTTTTCTTAAATATGAAGCGATTTTAGTGCATGATGGCTCGTTGGAAAGCTCTTCAAATTCTGAGACGTTCGAAACCAAATCCGACACACCTATAAGGGGTCGTTAGGGAAATACAACTGTTTGAAGGTGTCCAAATTGACGTCAGAGGCCTCTGTTAGAGTGCTACCGCACGCGCATGCGCGACACCATTGTGGTTATTTTAACACAGTTGGATAGCCAATGTATCCCTTTCAATGTTTCCAAAAGATTTGAAAAGATTTGGTTATTGCAAAGTGTTTCAAGAGACCTGCACATTTACTCCCAAAACGAAAATTGGCGCGTTTCTCAAACACACAAGGCAGGACAATGTCTTTTCGATTTGGTGACTTGGAAGTCCTTTTGCTGGAGAGGTGAAAAACACATTTTTCTTAAATATGAAGCGATTTTAGTGCATGATGGCTCGTTGGAAAGCTCTTCAAATTCTGAGACGTTTGATACCAAATCCGACACACATATAAGGGGTCGTTAGGGAAATACAACTGTTTGAAGGTGTCCAAATTGACGTCAGAGGCCTCTGTTAGAGTGCTACCGCACGCGCATGCGCGACACCATTGTGGTTATCTTAACACAGTTGGATAGCCAATGTATCCCTTTCAATGTTTCCAAAAGATTTGAAAAGATTTGGTTATTGCAAAGTGTTTCAAGAGACCTGTACATTTACTCCCAAAACGAAAATTGGCGCGTTTCTCAAACACACAAGGCAGGACAATGTCTTTTCGATTTGGTGACTTGGAAGTCCTTTTGCTGGAGAGTTGAAAAACACATTTTTCTTAAATATGAAGCGATTTTAGTGCATGATGGCTCGTTGGAAAGCTCTTCAAATTCTGAGACGTTCGAAACCAAATCCGACACACCTATAAGGGGTCGTTAGGGAAATACAACTGTTTGAAATTGTCCAAATTGATGTCAGAGGCCTCTGTTAGAGTGCTACCGCACGCGCATGCGCGACACCATTGTGGTTATTTTAACACAGTTGGATAGCCAATGTATCCCTTTCAATGTTTCCAAAAGATTTGAAAAGATTTGGTTATTGCAAAGTGTTTCAAGAGACCTGCACATTTACTCCCAAAACGAAAATTGGCGCGTTTCTCAAACACACAAGGCAGGACAATGTCTTTTCGATTTGGTGACTTGGAAGTCCTTTTGCTGGAGAGGTGAAAAACACATTTTTCTTAAATATGAAGCGATTTTAGTGCATGATGGCTCGTTGGAAAGCTCTTCAAATTCTGAGACGTTTGATACCAAATCCGACACACCTATAAGGGGTCGTTAGGGAAATACAACTGTTTGAAGGTGTCCAAATTGACGTCAGTGGCCTCTGTTAGAGTGCTACCGCACGCGCATGCGCGACACCATTGTGGTTATTTTAACACAGTTGGATAGCCAATGTATCCCTTTCAATGTTTCCAAAAGATTTGAAAAGATTTGGTTATTGCAAAGTGTTTCAAGAGACCTGCACATTTACTCCCAAAACGAAAATTGGCGCGTTTCTCAAACACACAAGGCAGGACAATGTCTTTTCGATTTGGTGACTTGGAAGTCCTTTTGCTGGAGAGTTGAAAAACACATTTTTCTTAAATATGAAGCGATTTTAGTGCATGATGGCTCGTTGGAAAGCTCTTCAAATTCTGAGACGTTCGAAACCAAATCCGACACACCTATAAGGGGTCGTTAGGGAAATACAACTGTTTGAAGGTGTCCAAATTGACGTCAGAGGCCTCTGTTAGAGTGCTACCGCACGCGCATGCGCGACACCATTGTGGTTATTTTAACACAGTTGGATAGCCAATGTATCCCTTTCAATGTTTCCAAAAGATTTGAAAAGATTTGGTTATTGCAAAGTGTTTCAAGAGACCTGCACATTTACTCCCAAAACGAAAATTGGCGCGTTTCTCAAACACACAAGGCAGGACAATGTCTTTTCGATTTGATGACTTGGAAGTCCTTTTGCTGGAGAGTTGAAAAACACATTTTTCTTAAATATGAAGCGATTTTAGTGCATGATGGCTCGTTGGAAAGCTCTTCAAATTCTGAGACGTTCGAAACCAAATCCGACACACCTATAAGGGGTCGTTAGGGAAATACAACTGTTTGAAGGTGTCCAAATTGACGTCAGAGGCCTCTGTTAGGGTGCTACCGCACGCGCATGCGCGACACCATTGTGGTTATTTTAACACAGTTGGATAGCCAATGTATCCCTTTCAATGTTTCCAAAAGATTTGAAAAGATTTGGTTATTGCAAAGTGTTTCAAGAGACCTGTACATTTACTCCCAAAACGAAAATTGGCGCGTTTCTCAAACACACAAGGCAGGACAATGTCTTTTCGATTTGGTGACTTGGAAGTCCTTTTGCTGGAGAGGTGAAAAACACATTTTTCTTAAATATGAAGCGATTTTAGTGCATGATGGCTCGTTGGAAAGCTCTTCAAATTCTGACACGTTTGATACCAAATCCGACACACCTATAAGGGGTCGTTAGGGAAATACAACTGTTTGAAGGTGTCCAAATTGACGTCAGAGGCCTCTGTTAGAGTACTACCGCACGCGCATGCGCGACACCATTGTGGTTATTTTAACACAGTTGGATAGCCAATGTATCCCTTTCAATGTTTCCAAAAGATTTGAAAAGATTTGGTTATTGCAAAGTGTTTCAAGAGACCTGTACATTTACTCCCAAAACGAAAAATGGCGCGTTTCTCAAACACACACGGCAGGACAATGTCTTTTCGATTTGGTGACTTGGAAGTCCTTTTGCTGGAGAGGTGAAAAACACATTTTTCTTAAATATGAAGCGATTTTAGTGCATGATGGCTCGTTGGAAAGCTCTTCAAATTCTGAGACGTTTGATACCAAATCCGACACACCTATAAGGGGTCGTGAGGGAAATACAACTGTTTGAAGGTGTCCAAATTGACGTCAGAGGCCTCTGTAAGGGTGCTACCGCACGCGCATGCGCGACACCATTGTGGTTATTTTAACACAGTTGGATAGCCAATGTATCCCTTTCAATGTTTCCAAAAGATTTGAAAAGATTTGGTTATTGCAAAGTGTTTCAAGTGACCTGTACATTTACTCCCAAAACGAAAATTGGCGCGTTTCTCAAACACACAAGGCAGGACAATGTCTTTTCGATTTGGTGACTTGGAAGTCCTTTTGCTGGAGAGGTGAAAAACACATTTTTCTTAAATATGAAGCGATTTTAGTGCATGATGGCTCGTTGGAAAGCTCTTCAAATTCTGAGACGTTTGATACCAAATCCGACACACCTATAAGGGGTCGTTAGGGAAATACAACTGTTTGAAGGTGTCCAAATTGACGTCAGAGGCCTCTGTTAGAGTGCTACCGCACGCGCATGCGCGACACCATTGTGGTTATTTTAACACAGTTGGATAGCCAATGTATCCCTTTCAATGTTTCCAAAAGATTTGAAAAGATTTGGTTATCGCAAAGTGTTTCAAGAGACCTGCACATTTACTCCCAAAACGAAAATTGGCGCGTTTCTCAAACACACAAGGCAGGTCAATGTCTTTTCGATTTGGTGACTTGGAAGTCCTTTTGCTGGAGAGTTGAAAAACACATTTTTCTTAAATATGAAGCGATTTTAGTGCATGATGGCTCGTTGGAAAGCTCTTCAAATTCTGAGACGTTTGATACCAAATCCGACACACCTATAAGGGGTCGTTAGGGAAATACAACTGTTTGAAGGTGTCCAAATTGACGTCAGAGGCCTCTGTTAGAGTGCTACCGCACGCGCATGCGCGACACCATTGTGGTTATCTTAACACAGTTGGATAGCCAATGTATCCCTCTCAATGTTTCCAAAAGATTTGAAAAGATTTGGTTATTGCAAAGTGTTTCAAGAGACCTGCACATTTACTCCCAAAACGAAAATTGGCGCGTTTCTCAAACACACAAGGCAGGACAATGTCTTTTCGATTTGATGACTTGGAAGTCCTTTTGCTGGAGAGTTGAAAAACACATTTTTCTTAAATATGAAGCGATTTTAGTGCATGATGGCTCGTTGGAAAGCTCTTCAAATTCTGAGACGTTCGATACCAAATCCGACACACCTATAAGGGGTCGTTAGGGAAATACAACTGTTTGAAGGTGTCCAAATTGATGTCAGAGGCCTCTGTTAAAGTGCTACCGCACGCGCATGCGCGACACCATTGTGGTTATTTTAACACAGTTGGATAGCCAATGTATCCCTTTCAATGTTTCCAAAAGATTTGAAAAGATTTGGTTATTGCAAAGTGTTTCAAGAGACCTGCACATTTACTCCCAAAACGAAAATTGGCGCGTTTCTTAAACACACAAGGCAGGACAATGTCTTTTCGATTTGGTGACTTGGAAGTCCTTTTGCTGGAGAGGTGAAAAACACATTTTTCTTAAATATGAAGCGATTTTAGTGCATGATGGCTCGTTGGAAAGCTCTTCAAATTCTGACAGGTTTGATACCAAATCCGACACACCTATAAGGGGTCGTTAGGGAAATACAACTGTTTGAAGGTGTCCAAATTGACGTCAGAGGCCTCTGTTAGGGTGCTACCGCACGCGCATGCGCGACACCATTGTGGTTATTTTAACACAGTTGGATAGCCAATGTATCCCTTTCAATGTTTCCAAAAGATTTGAAAAGATTTGGTTATTGCAAAGTGTTTCAAGAGACCTGTACATTTACTCCCAAAACGAAAATTGGCGCGTTTCTCAAACACACAAGGCAGGACAATGTCTTTTCGATTTGGTGACTTGGAAGTCCTTTTGCTGGAGAGGTGAAAAACACATTTTTCTTAAATATGAAGCGATTTTAGTGCATGATGGCTCGTTGGAAAGCTCTTCAAATTCTGAGACGTTCGATACCAAATCCGACACACCTATAAGGGGTCGTTAGGGAAATACAACTGTTTGAAGGTGTCCAAATTGATGTCAGAGGCCTCTGTTAAAGTGCTACCGCACGCGCATGCGCGACACCATTGTGGTTATTTTAACACAGTTGGATAGCCAATGTATCCCTTTCAATGTTTCCAAAAGATTTGAAAAGATTTGGTTATTGCAAAGTGTTTCAAGAGACCTGCACATTTACTCCCAAAACGAAAATTGGCGCGTTTCTTAAACACACAAGGCAGGACAATGTCTTTTCGATTTGGTGACTTGGAAGTCCTTTTGCTGGAGAGGTGAAAAACACATTTTTCTTAAATATGAAGCGATTTTAGTGCATGATGGCTCGTTGGAAAGCTCTTCAAATTCTGAGACGTTTGATACCAAATCCGACACACCTATAAGGGGTCGTTAGGGAAATACAACTGTTTGAAGGTGTCCAAATTGACGTCAGAGGCCTCTGTTAGAGTACTACCGCACGCGCATGCGCGACACCATTGTGGTTATTTTAACACAGTTGGATAGCCAATGTATCCCTTTCAATGTTTCCAAAAGATTTGAAAAGATTTGGTTATTGCAAAGTGTTTCAAGAGACCTGTACATTTACTCCCAAAACGAAAATTGGCGCGTTTCTCAAACACACAAGGCAGGACAATGTCTTTTCGATTTGGTGACTTGGAAGTCCTTTTGCTGGAGAGGTGAAAAACACATTTTTCTTAAATATGAAGCGATTTTAGTGCATGATGGCTCGTTGGAAAGCTCTTCAAATTCTGAGACGTTTGATACCAAATCCGACACACCTATAAGGGGTCGTTAGGGAAATACAACTGTTTGAAGGTGTCCAAATTGACGTCAGAGGCCTCTGTTAGAGTGCTACCGCACGCGCATGCGCGACACCATTGTGGTTATTTTAACACAGTTGGATAGCCAATATATCCCTTTCAATGTTTCCAAAAGATTTGAAAAGATTTGGTTATTGCAAAGTGTTTCAAGAGACCTGCACATTTACTCCCAAAACGAAAATTGGCGCGTTTCTTAAACACACAAGGCAGGACAATGTCTTTTCGATTTGGTGACTTGGAAGTCCTTTTGCTGGAGAGGTGAAAAACACATTTTTCTTAAATATGAAGCGATTTTAGTGCATGATGGCTCGTTGGAAAGCTCTTCAAATTCTGAGACGTTTGATACCAAATCCGACACACCTATAAGGGGTCGTTAGGGAAATACAACTGTTTGAAGGTGTCCAAATTGACGTCAGAGGCCTCTGTTAGAGTACTACCGCACGCGCATGCGCGACACCATTGTGGTTATTTTAACACAGTTGGATAGCCAATGTATCCCTTTCAATGTTTCCAAAAGATTTGAAAAGATTTGGTTATTGCAAAGTGTTTCAAGAGACCTGTACATTTACTCCCAAAACGAAAATTGGCGCGTTTCTCAAACACACAAGGCAGGACAATGTCTTTTCGATTTGGTGACTTGGAAGTCCTTTTGCTGGAGAGGTGAAAAACACATTTTTCTTAAATATGAAGCGATTTTAGTGCATGATGGCTCGTTGGAAAGCTCTTCAAATTCTGAGACGTTTGATACCAAATCCGACACACCTATAAGGGGTCGTTAGGGAAATACAACTGTTTGAAGGTGTCCAAATTGACGTCAGAGGCCTCTGTTAGAGTGCTACCGCACGCGCATGCGCGACACCATTGTGGTTATTTTAACACAGTTGGATAGCCAATATATCCCTTTCAATGTTTCCAAAAGATTTGAAAAGATTTGGTTATTGCAAAGTGTTTCAAGAGACCTGCACATTTACTCCCAAAACGAAAATTGGCGCGTTTCTTAAACACACAAGGCAGGACAATGTCTTTTCGAATTGGTGACTTGGAAGTCCTTTTGCTGGAGAGGTGAAAAACACATTTTTCTTAAATATGAAGCGATTTTAGTGCATGATGGCTCGTTGGAAAGCTCTTCAAATTCTGAGACGTTTGATACCAAATCCGACACACCTATAAGGGGTCGTTAGGGAAATACAACTGTTTGAAGGTGTCCAAATTGACGTCAGAGGCCTCTGTTAGGGTGCTACCGCACGCGCATGCGCGACACCATTGTGGTTATTTTAACACAGTTGGATAGCCAATGTATCCCTTTCAATGTTTCCAAAAGATTTGAAAAGATTTGGTTATTGCAAAGTGTTTCAAGAGACCTGTACATTTACTCCCAAAACGAAAATTGGCGCGTTTCTCAAACACACAAGGCAGGACAATGTCTTTTCGATTTGGTGACTTGGAAGTCCTTTTGCTGGAGAGGTGAAAAACACATTTTTCTTAAATATGAAGCGATTTTAGTGCATGATGGCTCGTTGGAAAGCTCTTCAAATTCTGAGACGTTTGATACCAAATCCGACACACCTATAAGGGGTCGTTAGGGAAATACAACTGTTTGAAGGTGTCCAAATTGATGTCAGAGGCCTCTGTTAGAGTGCTACCGCACGCGCATGCGCGACACCATTGTGGTTATTTTAACACAGTTGGATAGCCAATGTATCCCTTTCAATGTTTCCAAAAGATTTGAAAAGATTTGGTTATTGCAAAGTGTTTCAAGAGACCTGCACATTTACTCCCAAAACGAAAATTGGCGCGTTTCTCAAACACACAAGGCAGGACAATGTCTTTTCGATTTGGTGACTTGGAAGTCCTTTTGCTGGAGAGTTGAAAAACACATTTTTCTTAAATATGAAGCGATTTTAGTGCATGATGGCTCGTTGGAAAGCTCTTCAAATTCTGAGACGTTCGATACCAAATCCGACACACCTATAAGGGGTCGTTAGGGAAATACAACTGTTTGAAGGTGTCCAAATTGACGTCAGAGGCCTCTGTTAGAGTGCTACCGCACGCGCATGCGCGACACCATTGTGGTTATTTTAACACAGTTGGATAGCCAATATATCCCTTTCAATGTTTCCAAAAGATTTGAAAAGATTTGGTTATTGCAAAGTGTTTCAAGAGACCTGCACATTTACTCCCAAAACGAAAATTGGCGCGTTTCTTAAACACACAAGGCAGGACAATGTCTTTTCGAATTGGTGACTTGGAAGTCCTTTTGCTGGAGAGGTGAAAAACACATTTTTCTTAAATATGAAGCGATTTTAGTGCATGATGGCTCGTTGGAAAGCTCTTCAAATTCTGAGACGTTTGATACCAAATCCGACACACCTATAAGGGGTCGTTAGGGAAATACAACTGTTTGAAGGTGTCCAAATTGACGTCAGAGGCCTCTGTTAGGGTGCTACCGCACGCGCATGCGCGACACCATTGTGGTTATTTTAACACAGTTGGATAGCCAATGTATCCCTTTCAATGTTTCCAAAAGATTTGAAAAGATTTGGTTATTGCAAAGTGTTTCAAGAGACCTGTACATTTACTCCCAAAACGAAAATTGGCGCGTTTCTCAAACACACAAGGCAGGACAATGTCTTTTCGATTTGGTGACTTGGAAGTCCTTTTGCTGGAGAGGTGAAAAACACATTTTTCTTAAATATGAAGCGATTTTAGTGCATGATGGCTCGTTGGAAAGCTCTTCAAATTCTGAGACGTTTGATACCAAATCCGACACACCTATAAGGGGTCGTTAGGGAAATACAACTGTTTAAATTGTCCAAATTGATGTCAGAGGCCTCTGTTAGAGTGCTACCGCACGCGCATGCGCGACACCATTGTGGTTATTTTAACACAGTTGGATAGCCAATGTATCCCTTTCAATGTTTCCAAAAGATTTGAAAAGATTTGGTTATTGCAAAGTGTTTCAAGAGACCTGCACATTTACTCCCAAAACGAAAATTGGCGCGTTTCTCAAACACACAAGGCAGGACAATGTCTTTTCGATTTGGTGACTTGGAAGTCCTTTTGCTGGAGAGTTGAAAAACACATTTTTCTTAAATATGAAGCGATTTTAGTGCATGATGGCTCGTTGGAAAGCTCTTCAAATTCTGAGACGTTCGATACCAAATCCGACACACCTATAAGGGGTCGTTAGGGAAATACAACTGTTTAAATTGTCCAAATTGATGTCAGAGGCCTCTGTTAGAGTGCTACCGCACGCGCATGCGCGACACCATTGTGGTTATTTTAACACAGTTGGATAGCCAATGTATCCCTTTCAATGTTTCCAAAAGATTTGAAAAGATTTGGTTATTGCAAAGTGTTTCAAGAGACCTGCACATTTACTCCCAAAACGAAAATTGGCGCGTTTCTCAAACACACAAGGCAGGACAATGTCTTTTCGATTTGGTGACTTGGAAGTCCTTTTGCTGGAGAGGTGAAAAACACATTTTTCTTAAATATGAAGCGATTTTAGTGCATGATGGCTCGTTGGAAAGCTCTTCAAATTCTGAGACGTTTGATACCAAATCCGACACACCTATAAGGGGTCGTTAGGGAAATACAACTGTTTGAAGGTGTCCAAATTGACGTCAGAGGCCTCTGTTAGGGTGCTACCGCACGCGCATGCGCGACACCATTGTGGTTATTTTAACACAGTTGGATAGCCAATGTATCCCTTTCAATGTTTCCAAAAGATTTGAAAAGATTTGGTTATTGCAAAGTGTTTCAAGAGACCTGTACATTTACTCCCAAAACGAAAATTGGCGCGTTTCTCAAACACACAAGGCAGGACAATGTCTTTTCGATTTGGTGACTTGGAAGTCCTTTTGCTGGAGAGGTGAAAAACACATTTTTCTTAAATATGAAGCGATTTTAGTGCATGATGGCTCGTTGGAAAGCTCTTCAAATTCTGAGACGTTTGATACCAAATCCGACACACCTATAAGGGGTCGTTAGGGAAATACAACTGTTTGAAGGTGTCCAAATTGACGTCAGTGGCCTCTGTTAGAGTGCTACCGCACGCGCATGCGCGACACCATTGTGGTTATTTTAACACAGTTGGATAGCCAATATATCCCTTTCAATGTTTCCAAAAGATTTGAAAAGATTTGGTTATTGCAAAGTGTTTCAAGAGACCTGCACATTTACTCCCAAAACGAAAATTGGCGCGTTTCTTAAACACACAAGGCAGGACAATGTCTTTTCGAATTGGTGACTTGGAAGTCCTTTTGCTGGAGAGGTGAAAAACACATTTTTCTTAAGTATGAAGCGATTTTAGTGCATGATGGCTCGTTGGAAAGCTCTTCAAATTCTGAGACGTTTGATACCAAATCCGACACACCTATAAGGGGTCGTTAGGGAAATACAACTGTTTGAAGGTGTCCAAATTGACGTCAGAGGCCTCTGTTAGGGTGCTACCGCACGCGCATGCGCGACACCATTGTGGTTATTTTAACACAGTTGGATAGCCAATGTATCCCTTTCAATGTTTCCAAAAGATTTGAAAAGATTTGGTTATTGCAAAGTGTTTCAAGAGACCTGTACATTTACTCCCAAAACGAAAATTGGCGCGTTTCTCAAACACACAAGGCAGGACAATGTCTTTTCGATTTGGTGACTTGGAAGTCCTTTTGCTGGAGAGGTGAAAAACACATTTTTCTTAAATATGAAGCGATTTTAGTGCACGATGGCTCGTTGGAAAGCTCTTCAAATTCTGAGACGTTTGATACCAAATCCGACACACCTATAAGGGGTCGTTAGGGAAATACAACTGTTTGAAGGTGTCCAAATTGATGTCAGAGGCCTCTGTTAGAGTGCTACCGCACGCGCATGCGCGACACCATTGTGGTTATTTTAACACAGTTGGATAGCCAATGTATCCCTTTCAATGTTTCCAAAAGATTTGAAAAGATTTGGTTATTGCAAAGTGTTTCAAGAGACCTGTACATTTACTCCCAAAACGAAAATTGGCGCGTTTCTCAAACACACAAGGCAGGACAATGTCTTTTCGATTTGGTGACTTGGAAGTCCTTTTGCTGGAGAGGTGAAAAACACATTTTTCTTAAATATGAAGCGATTTTAGTGCATGATGGCTCGTTGGAAAGCTCTTTAAATTCTGACACATTTGATACCAAATCCGACACACCTATAAGGGGTCGTTAGGGAAATACAACTGTTTGAAGGTGTCCAAATTGACGTCAGAGGCCTCTGTTAGAGTACTACCGCACGCGCATGCGCGACACCATTGTGGTTATTTTAACACAGTTGGATAGCCAATGTATCCCTTTCAATGTTTCCAAAAGATTTGAAAAGATTTGGTTATTGCAAAGTGTTTCAAGAGACCTGTACATTTACTCCCAAAACGAAAATTGGCGCGTTTCTCAAACACACAAGGCAGGACAATGTCTTTTCGATTTGGTGACTTGGAAGTCCTTTTGCTGGAGAGGTGAAAAACACATTTTTCTTAAATATGAAGCGATTTTAGTGCATGATGGCTCGTTGGAAAGCTCTTCAAATTCTGAGACGTTTGATACCAAATCCGACACACCTATAAGGGGTCGTTAGGGAAATACAACTGTTTGAAGGTGTCCAAATTGACGTCAGAGGCCTCTGTTAGAGTGCTACCGCACGCGCATGCGCGACACCATTGTGGTTATTTTAACACAGTTGGATAGCCAATGTATCCCTTTCAATGTTTCCAAAAGATTTGAAAAGATTTGGTTATTGCAAAGTGTTTCAAGAGACCTGCACATTTACTCCCAAAACGAAAATTGGCGCGTTTCTCAAACACACAAGGCAGGACAATGTCTTTTCGATTTGGTGACTTGGAAGTCCTTTTGCTGGAGAGGTGAAAAACACATTTTTCTTAAATATGAAGCGATTTTAGTGCATGATGGCTCGTTGGAAAGCTCTTCAAATTCTGAGACGTTCGATACCAAATCCGACACACCTATAAGGGGTCGTTAGGGAAATACAACTGTTTGAAGGTGTCCAAATTGACGTCAGAGGCCTCTGTTAGGGTGCTACCGCACGCGCATGCGCGACACCATTGTGGTTATTTTAACACAGTTGGATAGCCAATGTATCCCTTTCAATGTTTCCAAAAGATTTGAAAAGATTTGGTTATTGCAAAGTGTTTCAAGAGACCTGTACATTTACTCCCAAAACGAAAATTGGCGCGTTTCTCAAACACACAAGGCAGGACAATGTCTTTTCGATTTGGTGACTTGGAAGTCCTTTTGCTGGAGAGGTGAAAAACACATTTTTCTTAAATATGAAGCGATTTTAGTGCATGATGGCTCGTTGGAAAGCTCTTTAAATTCTGACACATTTGATACCAAATCCGACACACCTATAAGGGGTCGTTAGGGAAATACAACTGTTTGAAGGTGTCCAAATTGACGTCAGAGGCCTCTGTTAGAGTACTACCGCACGCGCATGCGCGACACCATTGTGGTTATTTTAACACAGTTGGATAGCCAATGTATCCCTTTCAATGTTTCCAAAAGATTTGAAAAGATTTGGTTATTGCAAAGTGTTTCAAGAGACCTGTACATTTACTCCCAAAACGAAAATTGGCGCGTTTCTCAAACACACAAGGCAGGACAATGTCTTTTCGATTTGGTGACTTGGAAGTCCTTTTGCTGGAGAGGTGAAAAACACATTTTTCTTAAATATGAAGCGATTTTAGTGCATGATGGCTCGTTGGAAAGCTCTTCAAATTCTGAGACGTTTGATACCAAATCCGACACACCTATAAGGGGTCGTTAGGGAAATACAACTGTTTGAAGGTGTCCAAATTGACGTCAGAGGCCTCTGTTAGAGTGCTACCGCACGCGCATGCGCGACACCATTGTGGTTATTTTAACACAGTTGGATAGCCAATGTATCCCTTTCAATGTTTCCAAAAGATTTGAAAAGATTTGGTTATTGCAAAGTGTTTCAAGAGACCTGCACATTTACTCCCAAAACGAAAATTGGCGCGTTTCTCAAACACACAAGGCAGGACAATGTCTTTTCGATTTGGTGACTTGGAAGTCCTTTTGCTGGAGAGTTGAAAAACACATTTTTCTTAAATATGAAGCGATTTTAGTGCATGATGGCTCGTTGGAAAGCTCTTCAAATTCTGAGACGTTCGATACCAAATCCGACACACCTATAAGGGGTCGTTAGGGAAATACAACTGTTTAAATTGTCCAAATTGATGTCAGAGGCCTCTGTTAGAGTGCTACCGCACGCGCATGCGCGACACCATTGTGGTTATTTTAACACAGTTGGATAGCCAATGTATCCCTTTCAATGTTTCCAAAAGATTTGAAAAGATTTGGTTATTGCAAAGTGTTTCAAGAGACCTGCACATTTACTCCCAAAACGAAAATTGGCGCGTTTCTCAAACACACAAGGCAGGACAATGTCTTTTCGATTTGGTGACTTGGAAGTCCTTTTGCTGGAGAGGTGAAAAACACATTTTTCTTAAATATGAAGCGATTTTAGTGCATGATGGCTCGTTGGAAAGCTCTTCAAATTCTGAGACGTTTGATACCAAATCCGACACACCTATAAGGGGTCGTTAGGGAAATACAACTGTTTGAAGGTGTCCAAATTGACGTCAGTGGCCTCTGTTAGAGTGCTACCGCACGCGCATGCGCGACACCATTGTGGTTATTTTAACACAGTTGGATAGCCAATGTATCCCTTTCAATGTTTCCAAAAGATTTGAAAAGATTTGGTTATTGCAAAGTGTTTCAAGAGACCTGTACATTTACTCCCAAAACGAAAATTGGCGCGTTTCTCAAACACACAAGGCAGGACAATGTCTTTTCGATTTGGTGACTTGGAAGTCCTTTTGCTGGAGAGGTGAAAAACACATTTTTCTTAAATATTAAGCGATTTTAGTGCATGATGGCTCGTTGGAAAGCTCTTCAAATTCTGAGACGTTTGATACCAAATCCGACACACCTATAAGGGGTCGTTAGGGAAATACAACTGTTTGAAGGTGTCCAAATTGACGTCAGAGGCCTCTGTTAGAGTGCTACCGCACGCGCATGCGCGACACCATTGTGGTTATTTTAACACAGTTGGATAGCCAATGTATCCCTTTCAATGTTTCAAAAAGATTTGAAAAGATTTGGTTATTGCAAAGTGTTTCAAGAGACCTGCACATTTACTCCCAAAACGAAAATTGGCGCGTTTCTCAAACACACAAGGCAGGACAATGTCTTTTCGATTTGGTGACTTGGAAGTCCTTTTGCTGGAGAGGTGAAAAACACATTTTTCTTAAATATGAAGCGATTTTAGTGCATGATGGCTCGTTGGAAAGCTCTTCAAATTCTGAGACGTTTGATACCAAATCCGACACACCTATAAGGGGTCGTTAGGGAAATACAACTGTTTGAAGGTGTCCAAATTGACGTCAGAGGCCTCTGTTAGGGTGCTACCGCACGCGCATGCGCGACACCATTGTGCTTATTTTAACACAGTTGGATAGCCAATGTATCCCTTTCAATGTTTCCAAAAGATTTGAAAAGATTTGGTTATTGCAAAGTGTTTCAAGAGACCTGTACATTTACTCCCAAAACGAAAATTGGCGCGTTTCTCAAACACACAAGGCAGGACAATGTCTTTTCGATTTGGTGACTTGGAAGTCCTTTTGCTGGAGAGGTGAAAAACACATTTTTCTTAAATATGAAGCGATTTTAGTGCATGATGGCTCGTTGGAAAGCTCTTTAAATTCTGACACATTTGATACCAAATCCGACACACCTATAAGGGGTCGTTAGGGAAATACAACTGTTTGAAGGTGTCCAAATTGACGTCAGAGGCCTCTGTTAGAGTACTACCGCACGCGCATGCGCGACACCATTGTGGTTATTTTAACACAGTTGGATAGCCAATGTATCCCTTTCAATGTTTCCAAAAGATTTGAAAAGATTTGGTTATTGCAAAGTGTTTCAAGAGACCTGTACATTTACTCCCAAAACGAAAATTGGCGCGTTTCTCAAACACACAAGGCAGGACAATGTCTTTTCGATTTGGTGACTTGGAAGTCCTTTTGCTGGAGAGGTGAAAAACACATTTTTCTTAAATATGAAGCGATTTTAGTGCATGATGGCTCGTTGGAAAGCTCTTCAAATTCTGAGACGTTTGATACCAAATCCGACACACCTATAAGGGGTCGTTAGGGAAATACAACTGTTTGAAGGTGTCCAAATTGACGTCAGAGGCCTCTGTTAGAGTGCTACCGCACGCGCATGCGCGACACCATTGTGGTTATTTTAACACAGTTGGATAGCCAATGTATCCCTTTCAATGTTTCCAAAAGATTTGAAAAGATTTGGTTATTGCAAAGTGTTTCAAGAGACCTGCACATTTACTCCCAAAACGAAAATTGGCGCGTTTCTCAAACACACAAGGCAGGACAATGTCTTTTCGATTTGGTGACTTGGAAGTCCTTTTGCTGGAGAGTTGAAAAACACATTTTTCTTAAATATGAAGCGATTTTAGTGCATGATGGCTCGTTGGAAAGCTCTTCAAATTCTGAGACGTTCGATACCAAATCCGACACACCTATAAGGGGTCGTTAGGGAAATACAACTGTTTAAATTGTCCAAATTGATGTCAGAGGCCTCTGTTAGAGTGCTACCGCACGCGCATGCGCGACACCATTGTGGTTATTTTAACACAGTTGGATAGCCAATGTATCCCTTTCAATGTTTCCAAAAGATTTGAAAAGATTTGGTTATTGCAAAGTGTTTCAAGAGACCTGCACATTTACTCCCAAAACGAAAATTGGCGCGTTTCTCAAACACACAAGGCAGGACAATGTCTTTTCGATTTGGTGACTTGGAAGTCCTTTTGCTGGAGAGGTGAAAAACACATTTTTCTTAAATATGAAGCGATTTTAGTGCATGATGGCTCGTTGGAAAGCTCTTCAAATTCTGAGACGTTTGATACCAAATCCGACACACCTATAAGGGGTCGTTAGGGAAATACAACTGTTTGAAGGTGTCCAAATTGACGTCAGTGGCCTCTGTTAGAGTGCTACCGCACGCGCATGCGCGACACCATTGTGGTTATTTTAACACAGTTGGATAGCCAATGTATCCCTTTCAATGTTTCCAAAAGATTTGAAAAGATTTGGTTATTGCAAAGTGTTTCAAGAGACCTGTACATTTACTCCCAAAACGAAAATTGGCGCGTTTCTCAAACACACAAGGCAGGACAATGTCTTTTCGATTTGGTGACTTGGAAGTCCTTTTGCTGGAGAGGTGAAAAACACATTTTTCTTAAATATGAAGCGATTTTAGTGCATGATGGCTCGTTGGAAAGCTCTTCAAATTCTGAGACGTTTGATACCAAATCCGACACACCTATAAGGGGTCGTTAGGGAAATACAACTGTTTGAAGGTGTCCAAATTGACGTCAGAGGCCTCTGTTAGAGTGCTACCGCACGCGCATGCGCGACACCATTGTGGTTATTTTAACACAGTTGGATAGCCAATGTATCCCTTTCAATGTTTCCAAAAGATTTGAAAAGATTTGGTTATTGCAAAGTGTTTCAAGAGACCTGCACATTTACTCCCAAAACGAAAATTGGCGCGTTTCTCAAACACACAAGGCAGGACAATGTCTTTTCGATTTGGTGACTTGGAAGTCCTTTTGCTGGAGAGGTGAAAAACACATTTTTCTTAAATATGAAGCGATTTTAGTGCATGATGGCTCGTTGGAAAGCTCTTCAAATTCTGAGACGTTCGATACCAAATCCGACACACCTATAAGGGGTCGTTAGGGAAATACAACTGTTTGAAGGTGTCCAAATTGACGTCAGAGGCCTCTGTTAGGGTGCTACCGCACGCGCATGCGCGACACCATTGTGGTTATTTTAACACAGTTGGATAGCCAATGTATCCCTTTCAATGTTTCCAAAAGATTTGAAAAGATTTGGTTATTGCAAAGTGTTTCAAGAGACCTGTACATTTACTCCCAAAACGAAAATTGGCGCGTTTCTCAAACACACAAGGCAGGACAATGTCTTTTCGATTTGGTGACTTGGAAGTCCTTTTGCTGGAGAGGTGAAAAACACATTTTTCTTAAATATGAAGCGATTTTAGTGCATGATGGCTCGTTGGAAAGCTCTTTAAATTCTGACACATTTGATACCAAATCCGACACACCTATAAGGGGTCGTTAGGGAAATACAACTGTTTGAAGGTGTCCAAATTGACGTCAGAGGCCTCTGTTAGAGTACTACCGCACGCGCATGCGCGACACCATTGTGGTTATTTTAACACAGTTGGATAGCCAATGTATCCCTTTCAATGTTTCCAAAAGATTTGAAAAGATTTGGTTATTGCAAAGTGTTTCAAGAGACCTGTACATTTACTCCCAAAACGAAAATTGGCGCGTTTCTCAAACACACAAGGCAGGACAATGTCTTTTCGATTTGGTGACTTGGAAGTCCTTTTGCTGGAGAGGTGAAAAACACATTTTTCTTAAATATGAAGCGATTTTAGTGCATGATGGCTCGTTGGAAAGCTCTTCAAATTCTGAGACGTTTGATACCAAATCCGACACACCTATAAGGGGTCGTTAGGGAAATACAACTGTTTGAAGGTGTCCAAATTGACGTCAGAGGCCTCTGTTAGAGTGCTACCGCACGCGCATGCGCGACACCATTGTGGTTATTTTAACACAGTTGGATAGCCAATGTATCCCTTTCAATGTTTCCAAAAGATTTGAAAAGATTTGGTTATTGCAAAGTGTTTCAAGAGACCTGCACATTTACTCCCAAAACGAAAATTGGCGCGTTTCTCAAACACACAAGGCAGGACAATGTCTTTTCGATTTGGTGACTTGGAAGTCCTTTTGCTGGAGAGTTGAAAAACACATTTTTCTTAAATATGAAGCGATTTTAGTGCATGATGGCTCGTTGGAAAGCTCTTCAAATTCTGAGACGTTCGATACCAAATCCGACACACCTATAAGGGGTCGTTAGGGAAATACAACTGTTTAAATTGTCCAAATTGATGTCAGAGGCCTCTGTTAGAGTGCTACCGCACGCGCATGCGCGACACCATTGTGGTTATTTTAACACAGTTGGATAGCCAATGTATCCCTTTCAATGTTTCCAAAAGATTTGAAAAGATTTGGTTATTGCAAAGTGTTTCAAGAGACCTGCACATTTACTCCCAAAACGAAAATTGGCGCGTTTCTCAAACACACAAGGCAGGACAATGTCTTTTCGATTTGGTGACTTGGAAGTCCTTTTGCTGGAGAGGTGAAAAACACATTTTTCTTAAATATGAAGCGATTTTAGTGCATGATGGCTCGTTGGAAAGCTCTTCAAATTCTGAGACGTTTGATACCAAATCCGACACACCTATAAGGGGTCGTTAGGGAAATACAACTGTTTGAAGGTGTCCAAATTGACGTCAGTGGCCTCTGTTAGAGTGCTACCGCACGCGCATGCGCGACACCATTGTGGTTATTTTAACACAGTTGGATAGCCAATGTATCCCTTTCAATGTTTCCAAAAGATTTGAAAAGATTTGGTTATTGCAAAGTGTTTCAAGAGACCTGTACATTTACTCCCAAAACGAAAATTGGCGCGTTTCTCAAACACACAAGGCAGGACAATGTCTTTTCGATTTGGTGACTTGGAAGTCCTTTTGCTGGAGAGGTGAAAAACACATTTTTCTTAAATATTAAGCGATTTTAGTGCATGATGGCTCGTTGGAAAGCTCTTCAAATTCTGAGACGTTTGATACCAAATCCGACACACCTATAAGGGGTCGTTAGGGAAATACAACTGTTTGAAGGTGTCCAAATTGACGTCAGAGGCCTCTGTTAGAGTGCTACCGCACGCGCATGCGCGACACCATTGTGGTTATTTTAACACAGTTGGATAGCCAATGTATCCCTTTCAATGTTTCAAAAAGATTTGAAAAGATTTGGTTATTGCAAAGTGTTTCAAGAGACCTGCACATTTACTCCCAAAACGAAAATTGGCGCGTTTCTCAAACACACAAGGCAGGACAATGTCTTTTCGATTTGGTGACTTGGAAGTCCTTTTGCTGGAGAGGTGAAAAACACATTTTTCTTAAATATGAAGCGATTTTAGTGCATGATGGCTCGTTGGAAAGCTCTTCAAATTCTGAGACGTTTGATACCAAATCCGACACACCTATAAGGGGTCGTTAGGGAAATACAACTGTTTGAAGGTGTCCAAATTGACGTCAGAGGCCTCTGTTAGGGTGCTACCGCACGCGCATGCGCGACACCATTGTGCTTATTTTAACACAGTTGGATAGCCAATGTATCCCTTTCAATGTTTCCAAAAGATTTGAAAAGATTTGGTTATTGCAAAGTGTTTCAAGAGACCTGTACATTTACTCCCAAAACGAAAATTGGCGCGTTTCTCAAACACACAAGGCAGGACAATGTCTTTTCGATTTGGTGACTTGGAAGTCCTTTTGCTGGAGAGGTGAAAAACACATTTTTCTTAAATATGAAGCGATTTTAGTGCATGATGGCTCGTTGGAAAGCTCTTTAAATTCTGACACATTTGATACCAAATCCGACACACCTATAAGGGGTCGTTAGGGAAATACAACTGTTTGAAGGTGTCCAAATTGACGTCAGAGGCCTCTGTTAGAGTACTACCGCACGCGCATGCGCGACACCATTGTGGTTATTTTAACACAGTTGGATAGCCAATGTATCCCTTTCAATGTTTCCAAAAGATTTGAAAAGATTTGGTTATTGCAAAGTGTTTCAAGAGACCTGTACATTTACTCCCAAAACGAAAATTGGCGCGTTTCTCAAACACACAAGGCAGGACAATGTCTTTTCGATTTGGTGACTTGGAAGTCCTTTTGCTGGAGAGGTGAAAAACACATTTTTCTTAAATATGAAGCGATTTTAGTGCATGATGGCTCGTTGGAAAGCTCTTCAAATTCTGAGACGTTTGATACCAAATCCGACACACCTATAAGGGGTCGTTAGGGAAATACAACTGTTTGAAGGTGTCCAAATTGACGTCAGAGGCCTCTGTTAGAGTGCTACCGCACGCGCATGCGCGACACCATTGTGGTTATTTTAACACAGTTGGATAGCCAATGTATCCCTTTCAATGTTTCCAAAAGATTTGAAAAGATTTGGTTATTGCAAAGTGTTTCAAGAGACCTGCACATTTACTCCCAAAACGAAAATTGGCGCGTTTCTCAAACACACAAGGCAGGACAATGTCTTTTCGATTTGGTGACTTGGAAGTCCTTTTGCTGGAGAGTTGAAAAACACATTTTTCTTAAATATGAAGCGATTTTAGTGCATGATGGCTCGTTGGAAAGCTCTTCAAATTCTGAGACGTTTGATACCAAATCCGACACACCTATAAGGGGTCGTTAGGGAAATACAACTGTTTAAATTGTCCAAATTGATGTCAGAGGCCTCTGTTAGAGTGCTACCGCACGCGCATGCGCGACACCATTGTGGTTATTTTAACACAGTTGGATAGCCAATGTATCCCTTTCAATGTTTCCAAAAGATTTGAAAAGATTTGGTTATTGCAAAGTGTTTCAAGAGACCTGCACATTTACTCCCAAAACGAAAATTGGCGCGTTTCTCAAACACACAAGGCAGGACAATGTCTTTTCGATTTGGTGACTTGGAAGTCCTTTTGCTGGAGAGGTGAAAAACACATTTTTCTTAAATATGAAGCGATTTTAGTGCATGATGGCTCGTTGGAAAGCTCTTCAAATTCTGAGACGTTTGATACCAAATCCGACACACCTATAAGGGGTCGTTAGGGAAATACAACTGTTTGAAGGTGTCCAAATTGACGTCAGTGGCCTCTGTTAGAGTGCTACCGCACGCGCATGCGCGACACCATTGTGGTTATTTTAACACAGTTGGATAGCCAATGTATCCCTTTCAATGTTTCCAAAAGATTTGAAAAGATTTGGTTATTGCAAAGTGTTTCAAGAGACCTGTACATTTACTCCCAAAACGAAAATTGGCGCGTTTCTCAAACACACAAGGCAGGACAATGTCTTTTCGATTTGGTGACTTGGAAGTCCTTTTGCTGGAGAGGTGAAAAACACATTTTTCTTAAATATGAAGCGATTTTAGTGCATGATGGCTCGTTGGAAAGCTCTTCAAATTCTGAGACGTTTGATACCAAATCCGACACACCTATAAGGGGTCGTTAGGGAAATACAACTGTTTGAAGGTGTCCAAATTGACGTCAGTGGCCTCTGTTAGAGTGCTACCGCACGCGCATGCGCGACACCATTGTGGTTATTTTAACACAGTTGGATAGCCAATGTATCCCTTTCAATGTTTCCGAAAGATTTGAAAAGATTTGGTTATTGCAAAGTGTTTCAAGAGACCTGCACATTTACTCCCAAAACGAAAATTGGCGCGTTTCTTAAACACACAAGGCAGGACAATGTCATTTCGATTTGGTGACTTGGAAGTCCTTTTGCTGGAGAGGTGAAAAACACGTTTTTCTTAAATATGAAGCGATTTTAGTGCATGATGGCTCGTTGGAAAGCTCTTCAAATTCTGAGACGTTTGATACCAAATCCGACACACCTATAAGGGGTCGTTAGGGAAATACAACTGTTTGAAGGTGTCCAAATTGACGTCAGTGGCCTCTGTTAGAGTGCTACCGCACGCGCATGCGCGACACCATTGTGGTTATTTTAACACAGTTGGATAGCCAATGTATCCCTTTCAATGTTTCCAAAAGATTTGAAAAGATTTGGTTATTGCAAAGTGTTTCAAGAGACCTGTACATTTACTCCCAAAACGAAAATTGGCGCGTTTCTCAAACACACAAGGCAGGACAATGTCTTTTCGATTTGGTGACTTGGAAGTCCTTTTGCTGGAGAGGTGAAAAACACATTTTTCTTAAATATGAAGCGATTTTAGTGCATGATGGCTCGTTGGAAAGCTCTTCAAATTCTGAGACGTTTGATACCAAATCCGACACACCTATAAGGGGTCGTTAGGGAAATACAACTGTTTCAAGGTGTCCAAATTGACGTCAGAGGCCTCTGTTAGAGTGCTACCGCACGCGCATGCGCGACACCATTGTGGTTATTTTAACACAGTTGGATAGCCAATGTATCCCTTTCAATGTTTCAAAAAGATTTGAAAAGATTTGGTTACTGCAAAGTGTTTCAAGAGACCTGCACATTTACTCCCAAAACGAAAATTGGCGCGTTTCTCAAACACACAAGGCAGGACAATGTCTTTTCGATTTGGTGACTTGGAAGTCCTTTTGCTGGAGAGGTGAAAAACACATTTTTCTTAAATATGAAGCGATTTTAGTGCATGATGGCTCGTTGGAAAGCTCTTCAAATTCTGAGACGTTCGATACCAAATCCGACACACCTATAAGGGGTCGTTAGGGAAATACAACTGTTTGAAGGTGTCCAAATTGACGTCAGAGGCCTCTGTTAGAGTACTACCGCACGCGCATGCGCGACACCATTGTGGTTATTTTAACACAGTTGGATAGCCAATGTATCCCTTTCAATGTTTCCAAAAGATTTGAAAAGATTTGGTTATTGCAAAGTGTTTCAAGAGACCTGTACATTTACTCCCAAAACGAAAATTGGCGCGTTTCTCAAACACACAAGGCAGGACAATGTCTTTTCGATTTGGTGACTTGGAAGTCCTTTTGCTGGAGAGGTGAAAAACACATTTTTCTTAAATATGAAGCGATTTTAGTGCATGATGGCTCGTTGGAAAGCTCTTCAAATTCTGAGACGTTTGATACCAAATCCGACACACCTATAAGGGGTCGTTAGGGAAATACAACTGTTTGAAGGTGTCCAAATTGACGTCAGTGGCCTCTGTTAGAGTGCTACCGCACGCGCATGCGCGACACCATTGTGGTTATTTTAACACAGTTGGATAGCCAATGTATCCCTTTCAATGTTTCCAAAAGATTTGAAAAGATTTGGTTATTGCAAAGTGTTTCAAGAGACCTGCACATTTACTCCCAAAACGAAAATTGGCGCGTTTCTCAAACACACAAGGCAGGACAATGTCTTTTCGATTTGGTGACTTGGAAGTCCTTTTGCTGGAGAGTTGAAAAACACATTTTTCTTAAATATGAAGCGATTTTAGTGCATGATGGCTCGTTGGAAAGCTCTTCAAATTCTGAGACGTTCGATACCAAATCCGACACACCTATAAGGGGTCGTTAGGGAAATACAACTGTTTAAATTGTCCAAATTGATGTCAGAGGCCTCTGTTAGAGTGCTACCGCACGCGCATGCGCGACACCATTGTGGTTATTTTAACACAGTTGGATAGCCAATGTATCCCTTTCAATGTTTCCAAAAGATTTGAAAAGATTTGGTTATTGCGAAGTGTTTCAAGAGACCTGCACATTTACTCCCAAAACGAAAATTGGCGCGTTTCTCAAACACACAAGGCAGGACAATGTCTTTTCGATTTGGTGACTTGGAAGTCCTTTTGCTGGAGAGGTGAAAAACACATTTTTCTTAAATATGAAGCGATTTTAGTGCATGATGGCTCGTTGGAAAGCTCTTCAAATTCTGAGACGTTTGATACCAAATCCGACACACCTATAAGGGGTCGTTAGGGAAATACAACTGTTTGAAGGTGTCCAAATTGACGTCAGTGGCCTCTGTTAGAGTGCTACCGCACGCGCATGCGCGACACCATTGTGGTTATTTTAACACAGTTGGATAGCCAATGTATCCCTTTCAATGTTTCCAAAAGATTTGAAAAGATTTGGTTATTGCAAAGTGTTTCAAGAGACCTGCACATTTACTCCCAAAACGAAAATTGGCGCGTTTCTCAAACACACAAGGCAGGACAATGTCTTTTCGATTTGGTGACTTGGAAGTCCTTTTGCTGGAGAGGTGAAAAACACATTTTTCTTAAATATGAAGCGATTTTAGTGCATGATGGCTCGTTGGAAAGCTCTTCAAATTCTGAGACGTTTGATACCAAATTCGACACACCTATAAGGGGTCGTTAGGGAAATACAACTGTTTGAAGGTGTCCAAATTGACGTCAGTGGCCTCTGTTAGAGTGCTACCGCACGCGCATGCGCGACACCATTGTGGTTATTTTAACTCAGTTGGATAGCCAATGTATCCCTTTCAATGTTTCCAAAAGATTTGAAAAGATTTGGTTATTGCAAAGTGTTTCAAGAGACCTGTACATTTACTCCCAAAACGAAAATTGGCGCGTTTCTCAAACACACAAGGCAGGACAATGTCTTTTCGATTTGCTGACTTGGAAGTCCTTTTGCTGGAGAGGTGAAAAACACGTTTTTCTTAAATATGAAGCGATTTTAGTGCATGATGGCTCGTTGGAAAGCTCTTCAAATTCTGAGACGTTTGATACCAAATCCGACACACCTATAAGGGGTCGTTAGGGAAATACAACTGTTTCAAGGTGTCCAAATTGACGTCAGAGGCCTCTGTTAGAGTGCTACCGCACGCGCATGCGCGACACCATTGTGGTTATTTTAACACAGTTGGATAGCCAATGTATCCCTTTCAATGTTTCAAAAAGATTTGAAAAGATTTGGTTACTGCAAAGTGTTTCAAGAGACCTGCACATTTACTCCCAAAACGAAAATTGGCGCGTTTCTCAAACACACAAGGCAGGACAATGTCTTTTCGATTTGGTGACTTGGAAGTCCTTTTGCTGGAGAGGTGAAAAACACATTTTTCTTAAATATGAAGCGATTTTAGTGCATGATGGCTCGTTGGAAAGCTCTTCAAATTCTGAGACGTTCGATACCAAATCCGACACACCTATAAGGGGTCGTTAGGGAAATACAACTGTTTAAATTGTCCAAATTGATGTCAGAGGCCTCTGTTAGAGTGCTACCGCACGCGCATGCGCGACACCATTGTGGTTATTTTAACACAGTTGGATAGCCAATGTATCCCTTTCAATGTTTCCAAAAGATTTGAAAAGATTTGGTTATTGCAAAGTGTTTCAAGAGACCTGCACATTTACTCCCAAAACGAAAATTGGCGCGTTTCTCAAACACACAAGGCAGGACAATGTCTTTTCGATTTGGTGACTTGGAAGTCCTTTTGCTGGAGAGGTGAAAAACACATTTTTCTTAAATATGAAGCGATTTTAGTGCATGATGGCTCGTTGGAAAGCTCTTCAAATTCTGAGACGTTTGATACCAAATCCGACACACCTATAAGGGGTCGTTAGGGAAATACAACTGTTTGAAGGTGTCCAAATTGACGTCAGTGGCCTCTGTTAGAGTGCTACCGCACGCGCATGCGCGACACCATTGTGGTTATTTTAACACAGTTGGATAGCCAATGTATCCCTTTCAATGTTTCCAAAAGATTTGAAAAGATTTGGTTATTGCAAAGTGTTTCAAGAGACCTGCACATTTACTCCCAAAACGAAAATTGGCGCGTTTCTCAAACACACAAGGCAGGACAATGTCTTTTCGATTTGGTGACTTGGAAGTCCTTTTGCTGGAGAGGTGAAAAACACATTTTTCTTAAATATGAAGCGATTTTAGTGCATGATGGCTCGTTGGAAAGCTCTTCAAATTCTGAGACGTTTGATACCAAATTCGACACACCTATAAGGGGTCGTTAGGGAAATACAACTGTTTGAAGGTGTCCAAATTGACGTCAGTGGCCTCTGTTAGAGTGCTACCGCACGCGCATGCGCGACACCATTGTGGTTATTTTAACTCAGTTGGATAGCCAATGTATCCCTTTCAATGTTTCCAAAAGATTTGAAAAGATTTGGTTATTGCAAAGTGTTTCAAGAGACCTGTACATTTACTCCCAAAACGAAAATTGGCGCGTTTCTCAAACACACAAGGCAGGACAATGTCTTTTCGATTTGCTGACTTGGAAGTCCTTTTGCTGGAGAGGTGAAAAACACGTTTTTCTTAAATATGAAGCGATTTTAGTGCATGATGGCTCGTTGGAAAGCTCTTCAAATTCTGAGACGTTTGATACCAAATCCGACACACCTATAAGGGGTCGTTAGGGAAATACAACTGTTTCAAGGTGTCCAAATTGACGTCAGAGGCCTCTGTTAGAGTGCTACCGCACGCGCATGCGCGACACCATTGTGGTTATTTTAACACAGTTGGATAGCCAATGTATCCCTTTCAATGTTTCAAAAAGATTTGAAAAGATTTGGTTACTGCAAAGTGTTTCAAGAGACCTGCACATTTACTCCCAAAACGAAAATTGGCGCGTTTCTCAAACACACAAGGCAGGACAATGTCTTTTCGATTTGGTGACTTGGAAGTCCTTTTGCTGGAGAGGTGAAAAACACATTTTTCTTAAATATGAAGCGATTTTAGTGCATGATGGCTCGTTGGAAAGCTCTTCAAATTCTGAGACGTTCGATACCAAATCCGACACACCTATAAGGGGTCGTTAGGGAAATACAACTGTTTAAATTGTCCAAATTGATGTCAGAGGCCTCTGTTAGAGTGCTACCGCACGCGCATGCGCGACACCATTGTGGTTATTTTAACACAGTTGGATAGCCAATGTATCCCTTTCAATGTTTCCAAAAGATTTGAAAAGATTTGGTTATTGCAAAGTGTTTCAAGAGACCTGCACATTTACTCCCAAAACGAAAATTGGCGCGTTTCTCAAACACACAAGGCAGGACAATGTCTTTTCGATTTGGTGACTTGGAAGTCCTTTTGCTGGAGAGGTGAAAAACACATTTTTCTTAAATATGAAGCGATTTTAGTGCATGATGGCTCGTTGGAAAGCTCTTCAAATTCTGAGACGTTTGATACCAAATCCGACACACCTATAAGGGGTCGTTAGGGAAATACAACTGTTTGAAGGTGTCCAAATTGACGTCAGTGGCCTCTGTTAGAGTGCTACCGCACGCGCATGCGCGACACCATTGTGGTTATTTTAACACAGTTGGATAGCCAATGTATCCCTTTCAATGTTTCCAAAAGATTTGAAAAGATTTGGTTATTGCAAAGTGTTTCAAGAGACCTGCACATTTACTCCCAAAACGAAAATTGGCGCGTTTCTCAAACACACAAGGCAGGACAATGTCTTTTCGATTTGGTGACTTGGAAGTCCTTTTGCTGGAGAGGTGAAAAACACATTTTTCTTAAATATGAAGCGATTTTAGTGCATGATGGCTCGTTGGAAAGCTCTTCAAATTCTGAGACGTTTGATACCAAATTCGACACACCTATAAGGGGTCGTTAGGGAAATACAACTGTTTGAAGGTGTCCAAATTGACGTCAGTGGCCTCTGTTAGAGTGCTACCGCACGCGCATGCGCGACACCATTGTGGTTATTTTAACTCAGTTGGATAGCCAATGTATCCATTTCAATGTTTCCAAAAGATTTGAAAAGATTTGGTTATTGCAAAGTGTTTCAAGAGACCTGCACATTTACTCCCAAAACGAAAATTGGCGCGTTTCTCAAACACACAAGGCAGGACAATGTCTTTTCGATTTGGTGACTTGGAAGTCCTTTTGCTGGAGAGGTGAAAAACACATTTTTCTTAAATATGAAGCGATTTTAGAGCATGATGGCTCGTTGGAAAGCTCTTCAAATTCTGAGACGTTTGATACCAAATCCGACACACCTATAAGGGGTCGTTAGGGAAATACAACTGTTTGAAGGTGTCCAAATTGACGTCAGTGGCCTCTGTTAGAGTGCTACCGCACGCGCATGCGCGACACCATTGTGGTTATTTTAACTCAGTTGGATAGCCAATGTATCCATTTCAATGTTTCCAAAAGATTTGAAAAGATTTGGTTATTGCAAAGTGTTTCAAGAGACCTGCACATTTACTCCCAAAACGAAAATTGGCGCGTTTCTCAAACACACAAGGCAGGACAATGTCTTTTCGATTTGGTGACTTGGAAGTCCTTTTGCTGGAGAGGTGAAAAACACATTTTTCTTAAATATGAAGCGATTTTAGTGCATGATGGCTCGTTGGAAAGCTCTTCAAATTCTGAGACGTTCGATACCAAATCCGACACACCTATAAGGGGTCGTTAGGGAAATACAACTGTTTGAAGGTGTCCAAATTGACGTCAGAGGCCTCTGTTAGGGTGCTACCGCACGCGCATGCGCGACACCATTGTGGTTATTTTAACACAGTTGGATAGCCAATGTATCCCTTTCAATGTTTCCAAAAGATTTGAAAAGATTTGGTTATTGCAAAGTGTTTCAAGAGACCTGTACATTTACTCCCAAAACGAAAATTGGCGCGTTTCTCAAACACACAAGGCAGGACAATGTCTTTTCGATTTGGTGACTTGGAAGTCCTTTTGCTGGAGAGGTGAAAAACACATTTTTCTTAAATATGAAGCGATTTTAGTGCATGATGGCTCGTTGGAAAGCTCTTTAAATTCTGACACATTTGATACCAAATCCGACACACCTATAAGGGGTCGTTAGGGAAATACAACTGTTTGAAGGTGTCCAAATTGACGTCAGAGGCCTCTGTTAGAGTACTACCGCACGCGCATGCGCGACACCATTGTGGTTATTTTAACACAGTTGGATAGCCAATGTATCCCTTTCAATGTTTCCAAAAGATTTGAAAAGATTTGGTTATTGCAAAGTGTTTCAAGAGACCTGTACATTTACTCCCAAAACGAAAATTGGCGCGTTTCTCAAACACACAAGGCAGGACAATGTCTTTTCGATTTGGTGACTTGGAAGTCCTTTTGCTGGAGAGGTGAAAAACACATTTTTCTTAAATATGAAGCGATTTTAGTGCATGATGGCTCGTTGGAAAGCTCTTCAAATTCTGAGACGTTTGATACCAAATCCGACACACCTATAAGGGGTCGTTAGGGAAATACAACTGTTTGAAGGTGTCCAAATTGACGTCAGAGGCCTCTGTTAGAGTGCTACCGCACGCGCATGCGCGACACCATTGTGGTTATTTTAACACAGTTGGATAGCCAATGTATCCCTTTCAATGTTTCCAAAAGATTTGAAAAGATTTGGTTATTGCAAAGTGTTTCAAGAGACCTGCACATTTACTCCCAAAACGAAAATTGGCGCGTTTCTCAAACACACAAGGCAGGACAATGTCTTTTCGATTTGGTGACTTGGAAGTCCTTTTGCTGGAGAGGTGAAAAACACATTTTTCTTAAATATGAAGCGATTTTAGTGCATGATGGCTCGTTGGAAAGCTCTTCAAATTCTGAGACGTTCGATACCAAATCCGACACACCTATAAGGGGTCGTTAGGGAAATACAACTGTTTAAATTGTCCAAATTGATGTCAGAGGCCTCTGTTAGAGTGCTACCGCACGCGCATGCGCGACACCATTGTGGTTATTTTAACACAGTTGGATAGCCAATGTATCCCTTTCAATGTTTCCAAAAGATTTGAAAAGATTTGGTTATTGCAAAGTGTTTCAAGAGACCTGCACATTTACTCCCAAAACGAAAATTGGCGCGTTTCTCAAACACACAAGGCAGGACAATGTCTTTTCGATTTGGTGACTTGGAAGTCCTTTTGCTGGAGAGGTGAAAAACACATTTTTCTTAAATATGAAGCGATTTTAGTGCATGATGGCTCGTTGGAAAGCTCTTCAAATTCTGAGACGTTTGATACCAAATCCGACACACCTATAAGGGGTCGTTAGGGAAATACAACTGTTTGAAGGTGTCCAAATTGACGTCAGTGGCCTCTGTTAGAGTGCTACCGCACGCGCATGCGCGACACCATTGTGGTTATTTTAACACAGTTGGATAGCCAATGTATCCCTTTCAATGTTTCCAAAAGATTTGAAAAGATTTGGTTATTGCAAAGTGTTTCAAGAGACCTGCACATTTACTCCCAAAACGAAAATTGGCGCGTTTCTCAAACACACAAGGCAGGACAATGTCTTTTCGATTTGGTGACTTGGAAGTCCTTTTGCTGGAGAGGTGAAAAACACATTTTTCTTAAATATGAAGCGATTTTAGTGCATGATGGCTCGTTGGAAAGCTCTTCAAATTCTGAGACGTTTGATACCAAATCCGACACACCTATAAGGGGTCGTTAGGGAAATACAACTGTTTGAAGGTGTCCAAATTGACGTCAGTGGCCTCTGTTAGAGTGCTACCGCACGCGCATGCGCGACACCATTGTGGTTATTTTAACACAGTTGGATAGCCAATGTATCCCTTTCAATGTTTCCAAAAGATTTGAAAAGATTTGGTTATTGCAAAGTGTTTCAAGAGACCTGCACATTTACTCCCAAAACGAAAATTGGCGCGTTTCTCAAACACACAAGGCAGGACAATGTCTTTTCGATTTGGTGACTTGGAAGTCCTTTTGCTGGAGAGGTGAAAAACACATTTTTCTTAAATATGAAGCGATTTTAGTGCATGATGGCTCGTTGGAAAGCTCTTTAAATTCTGACACATTTGATACCAAATCCGACACACCTATAAGGGGTCGTTAGGGAAATACAACTGTTTGAAGGTGTCCAAATTGACGTCAGAGGCCTCTGTTAGAGTACTACCGCACGCGCATGCGCGACACCATTGTGGTTATTTTAACACAGTTGGATAGCCAATGTATCCCTTTCAATGTTTCCAAAAGATTTGAAAAGATTTGGTTATTGCAAAGTGTTTCAAGAGACCTGTACATTTACTCCCAAAACGAAAATTGGCGCGTTTCTCAAACACACAAGGCAGGACAATGTCTTTTCGATTTGGTGACTTGGAAGTCCTTTTGCTGGAGAGGTGAAAAACACATTTTTCTTAAATATGAAGCGATTTTAGTGCATGATGGCTCGTTGGAAAGCTCTTCAAATTCTGAGACGTTTGATACCAAATCCGACACACCTATAAGGGGTCGTTAGGGAAATACAACTGTTTGAAGGTGTCCAAATTGACGTCAGAGGCCTCTGTTAGAGTGCTACCGCACGCGCATGCGCGACACCATTGTGGTTATTTTAACACAGTTGGATAGCCAATGTATCCCTTTCAATGTTTCCAAAAGATTTGAAAAGATTTGGTTATTGCAAAGTGTTTCAAGAGACCTGCACATTTACTCCCAAAACGAAAATTGGCGCGTTTCTCAAACACACAAGGCAGGACAATGTCTTTTCGATTTGGTGACTTGGAAGTCCTTTTGCTGGAGAGGTGAAAAACACATTTTTCTTAAATATGAAGCGATTTTAGTGCATGATGGCTCGTTGGAAAGCTCTTCAAATTCTGAGACGTTCGATACCAAATCCGACACACCTATAAGGGGTCGTTAGGGAAATACAACTGTTTAAATTGTCCAAATTGATGTCAGAGGCCTCTGTTAGAGTGCTACCGCACGCGCATGCGCGACACCATTGTGGTTATTTTAACACAGTTGGATAGCCAATGTATCCCTTTCAATGTTTCCAAAAGATTTGAAAAGATTTGGTTATTGCAAAGTGTTTCAAGAGACCTGCACATTTACTCCCAAAACGAAAATTGGCGCGTTTCTCAAACACACAAGGCAGGACAATGTCTTTTCGATTTGGTGACTTGGAAGTCCTTTTGCTGGAGAGGTGAAAAACACATTTTTCTTAAATATGAAGCGATTTTAGTGCATGATGGCTCGTTGGAAAGCTCTTCAAATTCTGAGACGTTTGATACCAAATCCGACACACCTATAAGGGGTCGTTAGGGAAATACAACTGTTTGAAGGTGTCCAAATTGACGTCAGTGGCCTCTGTTAGAGTGCTACCGCACGCGCATGCGCGACACCATTGTGGTTATTTTAACACAGTTGGATAGCCAATGTATCCCTTTCAATGTTTCCAAAAGATTTGAAAAGATTTGGTTATTGCAAAGTGTTTCAAGAGACCTGCACATTTACTCCCAAAACGAAAATTGGCGCGTTTCTCAAACACACAAGGCAGGACAATGTCTTTTCGATTTGGTGACTTGGAAGTCCTTTTGCTGGAGAGGTGAAAAACACATTTTTCTTAAATATGAAGCGATTTTAGTGCATGATGGCTCGTTGGAAAGCTCTTCAAATTCTGAGACGTTTGATACCAAATCCGACACACCTATAAGGGGTCGTTAGGGAAATACAACTGTTTGAAGGTGTCCAAATTGACGTCAGTGGCCTCTGTTAGAGTGCTACCGCACGCGCATGCGCGACACCATTGTGGTTATTTTAACACAGTTGGATAGCCAATGTATCCCTTTCAATGTTTCCAAAAGATTTGAAAAGATTTGGTTATTGCAAAGTGTTTCAAGAGACCTGCACATTTACTCCCAAAACGAAAATTGGCGCGTTTCTCAAACACACAAGGCAGGACAATGTCTTTTCGATTTGGTGACTTGGAAGTCCTTTTGCTGGAGAGTTGAAAAACACATTTTTCTTAAATATGAAGCGATTTTAGTGCATGATGGCTCGTTGGAAAGCTCTTCAAATTCTGAGACGTTTGATACCAAATCCGACACACCTATAAGGGGTCGTTAGGGAAATACAACTGTTTGAAGGTGTCCAAATTGACGTCAGTGGCCTCTGTTAGAGTGCTACCGCACGCGCATGCGCGACACCATTGTGGTTATTTTAACTCAGTTGGATAGCCAATGTATCCATTTCAATGTTTCCAAAAGATTTGAAAAGATTTGGTTATTGCAAAGTGTTTCAAGAGACCTGCACATTTACTCCCAAAACGAAAATTGGCGCGTTTCTCAAACACACAAGGCAGGACAATGTCTTTTCGATTTGGTGACTTGGAAGTCCTTTTGCTGGAGAGGTGAAAAACACATTTTTCTTAAATATGAAGCGATTTTAGTGCATGATGGCTCGTTGGAAAGCTCTTCAAATTCTGAGACGTTTGATACCAAATCCGACACACCTATAAGGGGTCGTTAGGGAAATACAACTGTTTGAAGGTGTCCAAATTGACGTCAGTGGCCTCTGTTAGAGTGCTACCGCACGCGCATGCGCGACACCATTGTGGTTATTTTAACACAGTTGGATAGCCAATGTATCCCTTTCAATGTTTCCAAAAGATTTGAAAAGATTTGGTTATCGCAAAGTGTTTCAAGAGACCTGCACATTTACTCCCAAAACGAAAATTGGCGCGTTTCTCAAACACACAAGGCAGGACAATGTCTTTTCGATTTGGTGACTTGGAAGTCCTTTTGCTGGAGAGGTGAAAAACACATTTTTCTTAAATATGAAGCGATTTTAGTGCATGATGGCTCGTTGGAAAGCTCTTCAAATTCTGAGACGTTTGATACCAAATCCGACACACCTATACGGGGTCGTTAGGGAAATACAACTGTTTGAAGGTGTCCAAATTGACGTCAGAGGCCTCTGTTAGGGTGCTACCGCACGCGCATGCGCGACACCATTGTGGTTATTTTAACACAGTTGGATAGCCAATGTATCCCTTTCAATGTTTCCAAAAGATTTGAAAAGATTTGGTTATTGCAAAGTGTTTCAAGAGACCTGTACATTTACTCCCAAAACGAAAATTGGCGCGTTTCTCAAACACACAAGGCAGGACAATGTCTTTTCGATTTGGTGACTTGGAAGTCCTTTTGCTGGAGAGGTGAAAAACACATTTTTCTTAAATATGAAGCGATTTTAGTGCATGATGGCTCGTTGGAAAGCTCTTTAAATTCTGACACATTTGATACCAAATCCGACACACCTATAAGGGGTCGTTAGGGAAATACAACTGTTTGAAGGTGTCCAAATTGACGTCAGAGGCCTCTGTTAGAGTACTACCGCACGCGCATGCGCGACACCATTGTGGTTATTTTAACACAGTTGGATAGCCAATGTATCCCTTTCAATGTTTCCAAAAGATTTGAAAAGATTTGGTTATTGCAAAGTGTTTCAAGAGACCTGTACATTTACTCCCAAAACGAAAATTGGCGCGTTTCTCAAACACACAAGGCAGGACAATGTCTTTTCGATTTGGTGACTTGGAAGTCCTTTTGCTGGAGAGGTGAAAAACACATTTTTCTTAAATATGAAGCGATTTTAGTGCATGATGGCTCGTTGGAAAGCTCTTTAAATTCTGACACATTTGATAACAAATCCGACACACCTATAAGGGGTCGTTAGGGAAATACAACTGTTTGAAGGTGTCCAAATTGACGTCAGAGGCCTCTGTTAGAGTACTATCGCACGCGCATGCGCGACACCATTGTGGTTATTTTAACACAGTTGGATAGCCAATGTATCCCTTTCAATGTTTCCAAAAGATTTGAAAAGATTTGGTTATTGCAAAGTGTTTCAAGAGACCTGTACATTTACTCCCAAAACGAAAATTGGCGCGTTTCTCAAACACACAAGGCAGGACAATGTCTTTTCGATTTGGTGACTTGGAAGTCCTTTTGCTGGAGAGGTGAAAAACACATTTTTCTTAAATATGAAGCGATTTTAGTGCATGATGGCTCGTTGGAAAGCTCTTCAAATTCTGAGACGTTTGATACCAAATCCGACACACCTATAAGGGGTCGTTAGGGAAATACAACTGTTTGAAGGTGTCCAAATTGACGTCAGAGGCCTCTGTTAGAGTGCTACCGCACGCGCATGCGCGACACCATTGTGGTTATTTTAACACAGTTGGATAGCCAATGTATCCCTTTCAATGTTTCCAAAAGATTTGAAAAGATTTGGTTATTGCAAAGTGTTTCAAGAGACCTGCACATTTACTCCCAAAACGAAAATTGGCGCGTTTCTCAAACACACAAGGCAGGACAATGTCTTTTCGATTTGGTGACTTGGAAGTCCTTTTGCTGGAGAGTTGAAAAACACATTTTTCTTAAATATGAAGCGATTTTAGTGCATGATGGCTCGTTGGAAAGCTCTTCAAATTCTGAGACGTTCGATACCAAATCCGACACACCTATAAGGGGTCGTTAGGGAAATACAACTGTTTAAATTGTCCAAATTGATGTCAGAGGCCTCTGTTAGAGTGCTACCGCACGCGCATGCGCGACACCATTGTGGTTATTTTAACACAGTTGGATAGCCAATGTATCCCTTTCAATGTTTCCAAAAGATTTGAAAAGATTTGGTTATTGCAAAGTGTTTCAAGAGACCTGCACATTTACTCCCAAAACGAAAATTGGCGCGTTTCTCAAACACACAAGGCAGGACAATGTCTTTTCGATTTGGTGACTTGGAAGTCCTTTTGCTGGAGAGGTGAAAAACACATTTTTCTTAAATATGAAGCGATTTTAGTGCATGATGGCTCGTTGGAAAGCTCTTCAAATTCTGAGACGTTTGATACCAAATCCGACACACCTATAAGGGGTCGTTAGGGAAATACAACTGTTTGAAGGTGTCCAAATTGACGTCAGTGGCCTCTGTTAGAGTGCTACCGCACGCGCATGCGCGACACCATTGTGGTTATTTTAACACAGTTGGATAGCCAATGTATCCCTTTCAATGTTTCCAAAAGATTTGAAAAGATTTGGTTATTGCAAAGTGTTTCAAGAGACCTGCACATTTACTCCCAAAACGAAAATTGGCGCGTTTCTCAAACACACAAGGCAGGACAATGTCTTTTCGATTTGGTGACTTGGAAGTCCTTTTGCTGGAGAGGTGAAAAACACATTTTTCTTAAATATGAAGCGATTTTAGTGCATGATGGCTCGTTGGAAAGCTCTTCAAATTCTGAGACGTTTGATACCAAATCCGACACACCTATAAGGGGTCGTTAGGGAAATACAACTGTTTGAAGGTGTCCAAATTGACGTCAGTGGCCTCTGTTAGAGTGCTACCGCACGCGCATGCGCGACACCATTGTGGTTATTTTAACTCAGTTGGATAGCCAATGTATCCATTTCAATGTTTCCAAAAGATTTGAAAAGATTTGGTTATTGCAAAGTGTTTCAAGAGACCTGCACATTTACTCCCAAAACGAAAATTGGCGCGTTTCTCAAACACACAAGGCAGGACAATGTCTTTTCGATTTGGTGACTTGGAAGTCCTTTTGCTGGAGAGGTGAAAAACACATTTTTCTTAAATATGAAGCGATTTTAGTGCATGATGGCTCGTTGGAAAGCTCTTCAAATTCTGAGACGTTTGATACCAAATCCGACACACCTATAAGGGGTCGTTAGGGAAATACAACTGTTTGAAGGTGTCCAAATTGACGTCAGTGGCCTCTGTTAGAGTGCTACCGCACGCGCATGCGCGACACCATTGTGGTTATTTTAACTCAGTTGGATAGCCAATGTATCCATTTCAATGTTTCCAAAAGATTTGAAAAGATTTGGTTATTGCAAAGTGTTTCAAGAGACCTGCACATTTACTCCCAAAACGAAAATTGGCGCGTTTCTCAAACACACAAGGCAGGACAATGTCTTTTCGATTTGGTGACTTGGAAGTCCTTTTGCTGGAGAGGTGAAAAACACATTTTTCTTAAATATGAAGCGATTTTAGTGCATGATGGCTCGTTGGAAAGCTCTTCAAATTCTGAGACGTTTGATACCAAATCCGACACACCTATAAGGGGTCGTTAGGGAAATACAACTGTTTGAAGGTGTCCAAATTGACGTCAGTGGCCTCTGTTAGAGTGCTACCGCACGCGCATGCGCGACACCATTGTGGTTATTTTAACTCAGTTGGATAGCCAATGTATCCATTTCAATGTTTCCAAAAGATTTGAAAAGATTTGGTTATTGCAAAGTGTTTCAAGAGACCTGCACATTTACTCCCAAAACGAAAATTGGCGCGTTTCTCAAACACACAAGGCAGGACAATGTCTTTTCGATTTGGTGACTTGGAAGTCCTTTTGCTGGAGAGGTGAAAAACACATTTTTCTTAAATATGAAGCGATTTTAGTGCATGATGGCTCGTTGGAAAGCTCTTCAAATTCTGAGACGTTTGATACCAAATCCGACACACCTATAAGGGGTCGTTAGGGAAATACAACTGTTTGAAGGTGTCCAAATTGACGTCAGTGGCCTCTGTTAGAGTGCTACCGCACGCGCATGCGCGACACCATTGTGGTTATTTTAACTCAGTTGGATAGCCAATGTATCCATTTCAATGTTTCCAAAAGATTTGAAAAGATTTGGTTATTGCAAAGTGTTTCAAGAGACCTGCACATTTACTCCCAAAACGAAAATTGGCGCGTTTCTCAAACACACAAGGCAGGACAATGTCTTTTCGATTTGGTGACTTGGAAGTCCTTTTGCTGGAGAGGTGAAAAACACATTTTTCTTAAATATGAAGCGATTTTAGTGCATGATGGCTCGTTGGAAAGCTCTTCAAATTCTGAGACGTTTGATACCAAATCCGACACACCTATAAGGGGTCGTTAGGGAAATACAACTGTTTGAAGGTGTCCAAATTGACGTCAGTGGCCTCTGTTAGAGTGCTACCGCACGCGCATGCGCGACACCATTGTGGTTATTTTAACACAGTTGGATAGCCAATGTATCCCTTTCAATGTTTCCAAAAGATTTGAAAAGATTTGGTTATTGCAAAGTGTTTCAAGAGACCTGCACATTTACTCCCAAAACGAAAATTGGCGCGTTTCTCAAACACACAAGGCAGGACAATGTCTTTTCGATTTGGTGACTTGGAAGTCCTTTTGCTGGAGAGGTGAAAAACACATTTTTCTTAAATATGAAGCGATTTTAGTGCATGATGGCTCGTTGGAAAGCTCTTCAAATTCTGAGACGTTTGATACCAAATCCGACACATCTATAAGGGGTCGTTAGGGAAATACAACTGTTTGAAGGTGTCCAAATTGACGTCAGTGGCCTCTGTTAGAGTGCTACCGCACGCGCATGCGCGACACCATTGTGGTTATTTTAACACAGTTGGATAGCCAATGTATCCATTTCAATGTTTCCAAAAGATTTGAAAAGATTTGGTTATTGCAAAGTGTTTCAAGAGACCTGCACATTTACTCCCAAAACGAAAATTGGCGCGTTTCTCAAACACACAAGGCAGGACAATGTCTTTTCGATTTGGTGACTTGGAAGTCCTTTTGCTGGAGAGTTGAAAAACACATTTTTCTTAAATATGAAGCGATTTTAGTGCATGATGGCTCTTTGGAAAGCTCTTCAAATTCTGAGACGTTCGATACCAAATCCGACACACCTATAAGGGGTCGTTAGGGAAATACAACTGTTTGAAGGTGTCCAAATTGACGTCAGAGGCCTCTGTTAGAGTGCTACCGCACGCGCATGCGCGACACCATTGTGGTTATTTTAACACAGTTGGATAGCCAATGTATCCCTTTCAATGTTTCCAAAAGATTTGAAAAGATTTGGTTATTGCAAAGTGTTTCAAGAGACCTGCACATTTACTCCCAAAACGAAAATTGGCGCGTTTCTCAAACACACAAGGCAGGACAATGTCTTTTCGATTTGGTGACTTGGAAGTCCTTTTGCTGGAGAGTTGAAAAACACATTTTTCTTAAATATGAAGCGATTTTAGTGCATGATGGCTCGTTGGAAAGCTCTTCAATTTCTGAGACGTTCGATACCAAATCCGACACACCTATAAGGGGTCGTTAGGGAAATACAACTGTTTAAATTGTCCAAATTGATGTCAGAGGCCTCTGTTAGAGTGCTACCGCACGCGCATGCGCGACACCATTGTGGTTATTTTAACACAGTTGGATAGCCAATGTATCCCTTTCAATGTTTCCAAAAGATTTGAAAAGATTTGGTTATTGCAAAGTGTTTCAAGAGACCTGCACATTTACTCCCAAAACGAAAATTGGCGCGTTTCTCAAACACACAAGGCAGGACAATGTCTTTTCGATTTGGTGACTTGGAAGTCCTTTTGCTGGAGAGGTGAAAAACACATTTTTCTTAAATATGAAGCGATTTTAGTGCATGATGGCTCGTTGGAAAGCTCTTCAAATTCTGAGACGTTTGATACCAAATCCGACACACCTATAAGGGGTCGTTAGGGAAATACAACTGTTTGAAGGTGTCCAAATTGACGTCAGTGGCCTCTGTTTGAGTGCTACCGCACGCGCATGCGCGACACCATTGTGGTTATTTTAACACAGTTGGATAGCCAATGTATCCCTTTCAATGTTTCCAAAAGATTTGAAAAGATTTGGTTATTGCAAAGTGTTTCAAGAGACCTGCACATTTACTCCCAAAACGAAAATTGGCGCGTTTCTCAAACACACAAGGCAGGACAATGTCTTTTCGATTTGGTGACTTGGAAGTCCTTTTGCTGGAGAGGTGAAAAACACATTTTTCTTAAATATGAAGCGATTTTAGTGCATGATGGCTCGTTGGAAAGCTCTTCAAATTCTGAGACGTTTGATACCAAATCCGACACACCTATAAGGGGTCGTTAGGGAAATACAACTGTTTGAAGGTGTCCAAATTGACGTCAGTGGCCTCTGTTAGAGTGCTACCGCACGCGCATGCGCGACACCATTGTGGTTATTTTAACTCAGTTGGATAGCCAATGTATCCATTTCAATGTTTCCAAAAGATTTGAAAAGATTTGGTTATTGCAAAGTGTTTCAAGAGACCTGCACATTTACTCCCAAAACGAAAATTGGCGCGTTTCTCAAACACACAAGGCAGGACAATGTCTTTTCGATTTGGTGACTTGGAAGTCCTTTTGCTGGAGAGGTGAAAAACACATTTTTCTTAAATATGAACGATTTTAGTGCATGATGGCTCGTTGGAAAGCTCTTCAAATTCTGACAGGTTTGATACCAAATCCGACACACCTATAAGGGGTCGTTAGGGAAATACAACTGTTTGAAGGTGTCCAAATTGACGTCAGTGGCCTCTGTTAGAGTGCTACCGCACGCGCATGCGCGACACCATTGTGGTTATTTTAACTCAGTTGGATAGCCAATGTATCCATTTCAATGTTTCCAAAAGATTTGAAAAGATTTGGTTATTGCAAAGTGTTTCAAGAGACCTGCACATTTACTCCCAAAACGAAAATTGGCGCGTTTCTCAAACACACAAGGCAGGACAATGTCTTTTCGATTTGGTGACTTGGAAGTCCTTTTGCTGGAGAGTTGAAAAACACATTTTTCTTAAATATGAAGCGATTTTAGTGCATGATGGCTCGTTGGAAAGCTCTTCAAATTCTGAGACGTTCGATACCAAATCCGACACACCTATAAGGGATCGTTAGGGAAATACAACTGTTTGAAGGTGTCCAATTTGACGTCAGAGGCCTCTGTTAAAGTGCTACCGCACGCGCATGCGCGACACCATTGTGGTTATTTTAACACAGTTGGATAGCCAATGTATCCCTTTCAATGTTTCCAAAAGATTTGAAAAGATTTGGTTATTGCAAAGTGTTTCAAGAGACCTGCACATTTACTCCCAAAACGAAAATTGGCGCGTTTCTTAAACACACAAGGCAGGACAATGTCTTTTCGATTTGATGACTTGGAAGTCCTTTTGCTGGAGAGGTGAAAAACACATTTTTCTTAAATATGAAGCGATTTTAGTGCATGATGGCTCGTTGGAAAGCTCTTCAAATTCTGAGACGTTTGATACCAAATCCGACACACCTATAAGGGGTCGTTAGGGAAATACAACTGTTTGAAGGTGTCCAAATTGACGTCAGTGGCCTCTGTTAGAGTGCTACCGCACGCGCATGCGCGACACCATTGTGGTTATTTTAACACAGTTGGATAGCCAATGTATCCCTTTCAATGTTTCCAAAAGATTTGAAAAGATTTGGTTATTGCAAAGTGTTTCAAGAGACCTGCACATTTACTCCCAAAACGAAAATTGGCGCGTTTCTCAAACACACAAGGCAGGACAATGTCTTTTCGATTTGGTGACTTGGAAGTCCTTTTGCTGGAGAGGTGAAAAACACATTTTTCTTAAATATGAAGCGATTTTAGTGCATGATGGCTCGTTGGAAAGCTCTTCAAATTCTGAGACGTTTGATACCAAATCCGACACACCTATAAGGGGTCGTTAGGGAAATACAACTGTTTGAAGGTGTCCAAATTGACGTCAGAGGCCTCTGTTAGGGTGCTACCGCACGCGCATGCGCGACACCATTGTGGTTATTTTAACACAGTTGGATAGCCAATGTATCCCTTTCAATGTTTCCAAAAGATTTGAAAAGATTTGGTTATTGCAAAGTGTTTCAAGAGACCTGTACATTTACTCCCAAAACGAAAATTGGCGCGTTTCTCAAACACACAAGGCAGGACAATGTCTTTTCGATTTGGTGACTTGGAAGTCCTTTTGCTGGAGAGGTGAAAAACACATTTTTCTTAAATATGAAGCGAATTTAGTGCATGATGGCTCGTTGGAAAGCTCTTTAAATTCTGACACATTTGATACCAAATCCGACACACCTATAAGGGGTCGTTAGGGAAATACAACTGTTTGAAGGTGTCCAAATTGACGTCAGAGGCCTCTGTTAGAGTACTACCGCACGCGCATGCGCGACACCATTGTGGTTATTTTAACACAGTTGGATAGCCAATGTATCCCTTTCAATGTTTCCAAAAGATTTGAAAAGATTTGGTTATTGCAAAGTGTTTCAAGAGACCTGTACATTTACTCCCAAAACGAAAATTGGCGCGTTTCTCAAACACACAAGGCAGGACAATGTCTTTTCGATTTGGTGACTTGGAAGTCCTTTTGCTGGAGAGGTGAAAAACACATTTTTCTTAAATATGAAGCGATTTTAGTGCATGATGGCTCGTTGGAAAGCTCTTCAAATTCTGAGACGTTCGATACCAAATCCGACACACCTATAAGGGGTCGTTAGGGAAATACAACTGTTTAAATTGTCCAAATTGATGTCAGAGGCCTCTGTTAGAGTGCTACCGCACGCGCATGCGCGACACCATTGTGGTTATTTTAACACAGTTGGATAGCCAATGTATCCCTTTCAATGTTTCCAAAAGATTTGAAAAGATTTGGTTATTGCAAAGTGTTTCAAGAGACCTGCACATTTACTCCCAAAACGAAAATTGGCGCGTTTCTCAAACACACAAGGCAGGACAATGTCTTTTCGATTTGGTGACTTGGAAGTCCTTTTGCTGGAGAGGTGAAAAACACATTTTTCTTAAATATGAAGCGATTTTAGTGCATGATGGCTCGTTGGAAAGCTCTTCAAATTCTGAGACGTTTGATACCAAATCCGACACACCTATAAGGGGTCGTTAGGGAAATACAACTGTTTGAAGGTGTCCAAATTGACGTCAGTGGCCTCTGTTAGAGTGCTACCGCACGCGCATGCGCGACACCATTGTGGTTATTTTAACTCAGTTGGATAGCCAATGTATCCATTTCAATGTTTCCAAAAGATTTGAAAAGATTTGGTTATTGCAAAGTGTTTCAAGAGACCTGCACATTTACTCCCAAAACGAAAATTGGCGCGTTTCTCAAACACACAAGGCAGGACAATGTCTTTTCGATTTGGTGACTTGGAAGTCCTTTTGCTGGAGAGGTGAAAAACACATTTTTCTTAAATATGAAGCGATTTTAGTGCATGATGGCTCGTTGGAAAGCTCTTCAAATTCTGAGACGTTCGATACCAAATCCGACACACCTATAAGGGGTCGTTAGGGAAATACAACTGTTTGAAGGTGTCCAAATTGACGTCAGAGGCCTCTGTTAAAGTGCTACCGCACGCGCATGCGCGACACCATTGTGGTTATTTTAACACAGTTGGATAGCCAATGTATCCCTTTCAATGTTTCCAAAAGATTTGAAAAGATTTGGTTATCGCAAAGTGTTTCAAGAGACCTGCACATTTACTCCCCAAACGAAAATTGGCGCGTTTCTCAAACACACAAGGCAGGACAATGTCTTTTCGATTTGGTGACTTGGAAGTCCTTTTGCTGGAGAGTTGAAAAACACATTTTTCTTAAATATGAAGCGATTTTAGTGCATGATGGCTCGTTGGAAAGCTCTTCAAATTCTGAGACGTTTGATACCAAATCCGACACACCTATAAGGGGTCGTTAGGGAAATACAACTGTTTGAAGGTGTCCAAATTGACGTCAGTGGCCTCTGTTAGAGTGCTACCGCACGCGCATGCGCGACACCATTGTGGTTATTTTAACACAGTTGGATAGCCAATGTATCCCTTTCAATGTTTCCAAAAGATTTGAAAAGATTTGGTTATTGCAAAGTGTTTCAAGAGACCTGCACATTTACTCCCAAAACGAAAATTGGCGCGTTTCTCAAACACACAAGGCAGGACAATGTCTTTTCGATTTGGTGACTTGGAAGTCCTTTTGCTGGAGAGGTGAAAAACACATTTTTCTTAAATATGAAGCGATTTTAGTGCATGATGGCTCGTTGGAAAGCTCTTCAAATTCTGAGACGTTCGATACCAAATCCGACACACCTATAAGGGGTCGTTAGGGAAATACAACTGTTTAAATTGTCCAAATTGATGTCAGAGGCCTCTGTTAGAGTGCTACCGCACGCGCATGCGCGACACCATTGTGGTTATTTTAACACAGTTGGATAGCCAATGTATCCCTTTCAATGTTTCCAAAAGATTTGAAAAGATTTGGTTATTGCAAAGTGTTTCAAGAGACCTGCACATTTACTCCCAAAACGAAAATTGGCGCGTTTCTCAAACACACAAGGCAGGACAATGTCTTTTCGATTTGGTGACTTGGAAGTCCTTTTGCTGGAGAGGTGAAAAACACATTTTTCTTAAATATGAAGCGATTTTAGTGCATGATGGCTCGTTGGAAAGCTCTTCAAATTCTGAGACGTTTGATACCAAATCCGACACACCTATAAGGGGTCGTTAGGGAAATACAACTGTTTGAAGGTGTCCAAATTGACGTCAGTGGCCTCTGTTAGAGTGCTACCGCACGCGCATGCGCGACACCATTGTGGTTATTTTAACTCAGTTGGATAGCCAATGTATCCATTTCAATGTTTCCAAAAGATTTGAAAAGATTTGGTTATTGCAAAGTGTTTCAAGAGACCTGCACATTTACTCCCAAAACGAAAATTGGCGCGTTTCTCAAACACACAAGGCAGGACAATGTCTTTTCGATTTGGTGACTTGGAAGTCCTTTTGCTGGAGAGGTGAAAAACACATTTTTCTTAAATATGAAGCGATTTTAGTGCATGATGGCTCGTTGGAAAGCTCTTCAAATTCTGAGACGTTCGATACCAAATCCGACACACCTATAAGGGGTCGTTAGGGAAATACAACTGTTTGAAGGTGTCCAAATTGACGTCAGAGGCCTCTGTTAAAGTGCTACCGCACGCGCATGCGCGACACCATTGTGGTTATTTTAACACAGTTGGATAGCCAATGTATCCCTTTCAATGTTTCCAAAAGATTTGAAAAGATTTGGTTATCGCAAAGTGTTTCAAGAGACCTGCACATTTACTCCCCAAACGAAAATTGGCGCGTTTCTCAAACACACAAGGCAGGACAATGTCTTTTCGATTTGGTGACTTGGAAGTCCTTTTGCTGGAGAGTTGAAAAACACATTTTTCTTAAATATGAAGCGATTTTAGTGCATGATGGCTCGTTGGAAAGCTCTTCAAATTCTGAGACGTTTGATACCAAATCCGACACACCTATAAGGGGTCGTTAGGGAAATACAACTGTTTGAAGGTGTCCAAATTGACGTCAGTGGCCTCTGTTAGAGTGCTACCGCACGCGCATGCGCGACACCATTGTGGTTATTTTAACACAGTTGGATAGCCAATGTATCCCTTTCAATGTTTCCAAAAGATTTGAAAAGATTTGGTTATTGCAAAGTGTTTCAAGAGACCTGCACATTTACTCCCAAAACGAAAATTGGCGCGTTTCTCAAACACACAAGGCAGGACAATGTCTTTTCGATTTGGTGACTTGGAAGTCCTTTTGCTGGAGAGTTGAAAAACACATTTTTCTTAAATATGAAGCGATTTTAGTGCATGATGGCTCGTTGGAAAGCTCTTCAAATTCTGAGACGTTCGATACCAAATCCGACACACCTATAAGGGGTCGTTAGGGAAATACAACTGTTTGAAGGTGTCCAAATTGACGTCAGAGGCCTCTGTTAGAGTGCTACCGCACGCGCATGCGCGACACCATTGTGGTTATTTTAACACAGTTGGATAGCCAATGTATCCCTTTCAATGTTTCCAAAAGATTTGAAAAGATTTGGTTATCGCAAAGTGTTTCAAGAGACCTGCACATTTACTCCCAAAACGAAAATTGGCGCGTTTCTCAAACACACAAGGCAGGACAATGTCTTTTCGATTTGGTGACTTGGAAGTCCTTTTGCTGGAGAGTTGAAAAACACATTTTTCTTAAATATGAAGCGATTTTAGTGCATGATGGCTCGTTGGAAAGCTCTTCAAATTCTGAGACGTTTGATACCAAATCCGACACACCTATAAGGGGTCGTTAGGGAAATACAACTGTTTGAAGGTGTCCAAATTGACGTCAGTGGCCTCTGTTAGAGTGCTACCGCACGCGCATGCGCGACACCATTGTGGTTATTTTAACTCAGTTGGATAGCCAATGTATCCATTTCAATGTTTCCAAAAGATTTGAAAAGATTTGGTTATTGCAAAGTGTTTCAAGAGACCTGCACATTTACTCCCAAAACGAAAATTGGCGCGTTTCTCAAACACACAAGGCAGGACAATGTCTTTTCGATTTGGTGACTTGGAAGTCCTTTTGCTGGAGAGGTGAAAAACACATTTTTCTTAAATATGAAGCGATTTTAGTGCATGATGGCTCGTTGGAAAGCTCTTCAAATTCTGAGACGTTCGATACCAAATCCGACACACCTATAAGGGGTCGTTAGGGAAATACAACTGTTTGAAGGTGTCCAAATTGACGTCAGAGGCCTCTGTTAAAGTGCTACCGCACGCGCATGCGCGACACCATTGTGGTTATTTTAACACAGTTGGATAGCCAATGTATCCCTTTCAATGTTTCCAAAAGATTTGAAAAGATTTGGTTATCGCAAAGTGTTTCAAGAGACCTGCACATTTACTCCCAAAACGAAAATTGGCGCGTTTCTCAAACACACAAGGCAGGACAATGTCTTTTCGATTTGGTGACTTGGAAGTCCTTTTGCTGGAGAGTTGAAAAACACATTTTTCTTAAATATGAAGCGATTTTAGTGCATGATGGCTCGTTGGAAAGCTCTTCAAATTCTGAGACGTTTGATACCAAATCCGACACACCTATAAGGGGTCGTTAGGGAAATACAACTGTTTGAAGGTGTCCAAATTGACGTCAGTGGCCTCTGTTAGAGTGCTACCGCACGCGCATGCGCGACACCATTGTGGTTATTTTAACACAGTTGGATAGCCAATGTATCCCTTTCAATGTTTCCAAAAGATTTGAAAAGATTTGGTTATTGCAAAGTGTTTCAAGAGACCTGCACATTTACTCCCAAAACGAAAATTGGCGCGTTTCTCAAACACACAAGGCAGGACAATGTCTTTTCGATTTGGTGACTTGGAAGTCCTTTTGCTGGAGAGTTGAAAAACACATTTTTCTTAAATATGAAGCGATTTTAGTGCATGATGGCTCGTTGGAAAGCTCTTCAAATTCTGAGACGTTCGATACCAAATCCGACACACCTATAAGGGGTCGTTAGGGAAATACAACTGTTTGAAGGTGTCCAAATTGACGTCAGAGGCCTCTGTTAGAGTGCTACCGCACGCGCATGCGCGACACCATTGTGGTTATTTTAACACAGTTGGATAGCCAATGTATCCCTTTCAATGTTTCCAAAAGATTTGAAAAGATTTGGTTATCGCAAAGTGTTTCAAGAGACCTGCACATTTACTCCCAAAACGAAAATTGGCGCGTTTCTCAAACACACAAGGCAGGACAATGTCTTTTCGATTTGGTGACTTGGAAGTCCTTTTGCTGGAGAGTTGAAAAACACATTTTTCTTAAATATGAAGCGATTTTAGTGCATGATGGCTCGTTGGAAAGCTCTTCAAATTCTGAGACGTTTGATACCAAATCCGACACACCTATAAGGGGTCGTTAGGGAAATACAACTGTTTGAAGGTGTCCAAATTGACGTCAGTGGCCTCTGTTAGAGTGCTACCGCACGCGCATGCGCGACACCATTGTGGTTATTTTAACACAGTTGGATAGCCAATGTATCCATTTCAATGTTTCCAAAAGATTTGAAAAGATTTGGTTATTGCAAAGTGTTTCAAGAGACCTGCACATTTACTCCCAAAACGAAAATTGGCGCGTTTCTCAAACACACAAGGCAGGACAATGTCTTTTCGATTTGGTGACTTGGAAGTCCTTTTGCTGGAGAGGTGAAAAACACATTTTTCTTAAATATGAAGCGATTTTAGTGCATGATGGCTCGTTGGAAAGCTCTTCAAATTCTGAGACGTTCGATACCAAATCCGACACACCTATAAGGGGTCGTTAGGGAAATACAACTGTTTGAAGGTGTCCAAATTGACGTCAGAGGCCTCTGTTAAAGTGCTACCGCACGCGCATGCGCGACACCATTGTGGTTATTTTAACACAGTTGGATAGCCAATGTATCCCTTTCAATGTTTCCAAAAGATTTGAAAAGATTTGGTTATCGCAAAGTGTTTCAAGAGACCTGCACATTTACTCCCAAAACGAAAATTGGCGCGTTTCTCAAACACACAAGGCAGGACAATGTCTTTTCGATTTGGTGACTTGGAAGTCCTTTTGCTGGAGAGTTGAAAAACACATTTTTCTTAAATATGAAGCGATTTTAGTGCATGATGGCTCGTTGGAAAGCTCTTCAAATTCTGAGACGTTTGATACCAAATCCGACACACCTATAAGGGGTCGTTAGGGAAATACAACTGTTTGAAGGTGTCCAAATTGACGTCAGTGGCCTCTGTTAGAGTGCTACCGCACGCGCATGCGCGACACCATTGTGGTTATTTTAACACAGTTGGATAGCCAATGTATCCCTTTCAATGTTTCCAAAAGATTTGAAAAGATTTGGTTATCGCAAAGTGTTTCAAGAGACCTGCACATTTACTCCCAAAACGAAAATTGGCGCGTTTCTCAAACACACAAGGCAGGACAATGTCTTTTCGATTTGGTGACTTGGAAGTCCTTTTGCTGGAGAGTTGAAAAACACATTTTTCTTAAATATGAAGCGATTTTAGTGCATGATGGCTCGTTGGAAAGCTCTTCAAATTCTGAGACGTTCGATACCAAATCCGACACACCTATAAGGGGTCGTTAGGGAAATACAACTGTTTGAAATTGTCCAAATTGATGTCAGAGGCCTCTGTTAGAGTGCTACCGCACGCGCATGCGCGACACCATTGTGGTTATTTTAACACAGTTGGATAGCCAATGTATCCCTTTCAATGTTTCCAAAAGATTTGAAAATATTTGGTTATTGCAAAGTGTTTCAAGAGACCTGCACATTTACTCCCAAAACGAAAATTGGCGCGTTTCTCAAACACACAAGGCAGGACAATGTCTTTTCGATTTGGTGACTTGGAAGTCCTTTTGCTGGAGAGGTGAAAAACACAGTTTTCTTAAATATGAAGCGATTTTAGTGCATGATGGCTCGTTGGAAAGCTCTTCAAATTCTGAGACGTTTGATACCAAATCCGACACACCTATAAGGGGTCGTTAGGGAAATACAACTGTTTGAAGGTGTCCAAATTGACGTCAGTGGCCTCTGTTAGAGTGCTACCGCACGCGCATGCGCGACACCATTGTGGTTATTTTAACACAGTTGGATAGCCAATGTATCCCTTTCAATGTTTCCAAAAGATTTGAAAAGATTTGGTTATTGCAAAGTGTTTCAAGAGACCTGCACATTTACTCCCAAAACGAAAATTGGCGCGTTTCTCAAACACACAAGGCAGGACAATGTCTTTTCGATTTGGTGACTTGGAAGTCCTTTTGCTGGAGAGTTGAAAAACACATTTTTCTTAAATATGAAGCGATTTTAGTGCATGATGGCTCGTTGGAAAGCTCTTCAAATTCTGAGACGTTCGATACCAAATCCGACACACCTATAAGGGGTCGTTAGGGAAATACAACTGTTTGAAGGTATCCAAATTGACGTCAGAGGCCTCTGTTAGAGTGCTACCGCACGCGCATGCGCGACACCATTGTGGTTATTTTAACACAGTTGGATAGCCAATGTATCCCTTTCAATGTTTCCAAAAGATTTGAAAAGATTTGGTTATTGCAAAGTGTTTCAAGAGACCTGCACATTTACTCCCAAAACGAAAATTGGCGCGTTTCTCAAACACACAAGGCAGGACAATGTCTTTTCGATTTGGTGACTTGGAAGTCCTTTTGCTGGAGAGGTGAAAAACACATTTTTCTTAAATATGAAGCGATTTTAGTGCATGATGGCTCGTTGGAAAGCTCTTCAAATTCTGAGACGTTTGATACCAAATCCGACACACCTATAAGGGGTCGTTAGGGAAATACAACTGTTTGAAGGTGTCCAAATTGACGTCAGTGGCCTCTGTTAGAGTGCTACCGCACGCGCATGCGCGACACCATTGTGGTTATTTTAACACAGTTGGATAGCCAATGTATCCCTTTCAATGTTTCCAAAAGATTTGAAAAGATTTGGTTATTGCAAAGTGTTTCAAGAGACCTGCACATTTACTCCCAAAACGAAAATTGGCGCGTTTCTCAAACACACAAGGCAGGACAATGTCTTTTCGATTTGGTGACTTGGAAGTCCTTTTGCTGGAAAGGTGAAAAAACACATTTTTCTTAAATATGAAGCGATTTTAGTGCATGATGGCTCGTTGGAAAGCTCTTCAAATTCTGAGACGTTTGATACCAAATCCGACACACCTATAAGGGGTCGTTAGGGAAATACAACTGTTTGAAGGTGTCCAAATTGACGTCAGAGGCCTCTGTAAGGGTGCTACCGCACGCGCATGCGCGACACCATTGTGGTTATTTTAACACAGTTGGATAGCCAATGTATCCCTTTCAATGTTTCCAAAAGATTTGAAAAGATTTGGTTATTGCAAAGTGTTTCAAGAGACCTGCACATTTACTCCCAAAACGAAAATTGGCGCGTTTCTCAAACACACAAGGCAGGACAATGTCTTTTCGATTTGGTGACTTGGAAGTCCTTTTGCTGGAGAGGTGAAAAACACATTTTTCTTAAATATGAAGCGATTTTAGTGCATGATGGCTCGTTGGAAAGCTCTTCAAATTCTGAGACGTTCGATACCAAATCCGACACACCTATAAGGGGTCGTTAGGGAAATACAACTGTTTGAAGGTGTCCAAATTGACGTCAGAGGCCTCTGTTAGAGTGCTACCGCACGCGCATGCGCTACACCATTGTGGTTATTTTAACACAGTTGGATAGCCAATGTATCCCTTTCAATGTTTCCAAAAGATTTGAAAAGATTTGGTTATCGCAAAGTGTTTCAAGAGACCTGCACATTTACTCCCAAAACGAAAATTGGCGCGTTTCTCAAACACACAAGGCAGGACAATGTCTTTTCGATTTGGTGACTTGGAAGTCCTTTTGCTGGAGAGGTGAAAAACACATTTTTCTTAAATATGAAGCGATTTTAGTGCATGATGGCTCGTTGGAAAGCTCTTCAAATTCTGAGACGTTTGATACCAAATCCGACACACCTATAAGGGGTCGTTAGGGAAATACAACTGTTTGAAGGTGTCCAAATTGACGTCAGAGGCCTCTGTTAGAGTGCTACCGCACGCGCATGCGCGACACCATTGTGGTTATCTTAACACAGTTGGATAGCCAATGTATCCCTTTCAATGTTTCCAAAAGATTTGAAAAGATTTGGTTATTGCAAAGTGTTTCAAGAGACCTGTACATTTACTCCCAAAACGAAAATTGGCGCGTTTCTCAAACACACACGGCAGGACAATGTCTTTTCGATTTGGTGACTTGGAAGTCCTTTTGCTGGAGAGGTGAAAAACACATTTTTCTTAAATATGAAGCGATTTTAGTGCATGATGGCTCGTTGGAAAGCTCTTCAAATTCTGAGACGTTTGATACCAAATCCGACACACCTATAAGGGGTCGTTAGGGAAATACAACTGTTTGAAGGTGTCCAAATTGACGTCAGAGGCCTCTGTTAGAGTACTACCGCACGCGCATGCGCGACACCATTGTGGTTATTTTAACACAGTTGGATAGCCAATGTATCCCTTTCAATGTTTCCAAAAGATTTGAAAAGATTTGGTTATTGCAAAGTGTTTCAAGAGACCTGCACATTTACTCCCAAAACGAAAATTGGCGCGTTTCTCAAACACACAAGGCAGGACAATGTCTTTTCGATTTGGTGACTTGGAAGTCCTTTTGCTGGAGAGTTGAAAAACACATTTTTCTTAAATATGAAGCGATTTTAGTGCATGATGGCTCGTTGGAAAGCTCTTCAAATTCTGAGACGTTCGATACCAAATCCGACACACCTATAAGGGGTCGTTAGGGAAATACAACTGTTTGAAGTTGTCCAAATTGATGTCAGAGGCCTCTGTTAGAGTGCTACCGCACGCGCATGCGCGACACCATTGTGGTTATTTTAACACAGTTGGATAGCCAATGTATCCCTTTCAATGTTTCCAAAAGATTTGAAAAGATTTGGTTATTGCCAAGTGTTTCAAGAGACCTGCACATTTACTCCCAAAACGAAAATTGGCGCGTTTCTCAAACACACAAGGCAGGACAATGTCTTTTCGATTTGGTGACTTGGAAGTCCTTTTGCTGGAGAGTTGAAAAACACATTTTTCTTAAATAGAAGCGATTTTAGTGCATGATGGCTCGTTGGAAAGCTCTTCAAATTCTGAGACGTTCGATACCAAATCCGACACACCTATAAGGGGTCGTTAGGGAAATACAACTGTTTGAAGGTGTCCAAATTGACGTCAGAGGCCTCTGTTAGAGTGCTACCGCACGCGCATGCGCGACACCATTGTGGTTATCTTAACACAGTTGGATAGCCAATGTATCCCTTTCAATGTTTCCAAAAGATTTGAAAAGATTTGGTTATTGCAAAGTGTTTCAAGAGACCTGTACATTTACTCCCAAAACGAAAATTGGCGCGTTTCTCAAACACACAAGGCAGGACAATGTCTTTTCGATTTGGTGACTTGGAAGTCCTTTTGCTGGAGAGGTGAAAAACACATTTTTCTTAAAAATGAAGCGATTTTAGTGCATGATGGCTCGTTGGAAAGCTCTTCAAATTCTGACACGTTTGATACCAAATCCGACACACCTATAAGGGGTCGTTAGGGAAATACAACTGTTTGAAGGTGTCCAAATTGACGTCAGAGGCCTCTGTTAGAGTACTACCGCACGCGCATGCGCGACACCATTGTGGTTATTTTAACACAGTTGGATAGCCAATGTATCCCTTTCAATGTTTCCAAAAGATTTGAAAAGATTTGGTTATTGCAAAGTGTTTCAAGAGACCTGTACATTTACTCCCAAAACGAAAATTGGCGCGTTTCTCAAACACACAAGGCAGGACAATGTCTTTTCGATTTGGTGACTTGGAAGTCCTTTTGCTGGAGAGGTGAAAAACACATTTTTCTTAAATATGAAGCGATTTTAGTGCATGATGGCTCGTTGGAAAGCTCTTCAAATTCTGAGACGTTTGATACCAAATCCGACACACCTATAAGGGGTCGTTAGGGAAATACAACTGTTTGAAGGTGTCCAAATTGACGTCAGAGGCCTCTGTAAGGGTGCTACCGCACGCGCATGCGCGACACCATTGTGGTTATTTTAACACAGTTGGATAGCCAATGTATCCCTTTCAATGTTTCCAAAAGATTTGAAAAGATTTGGTTATTGCAAAGTGTTTCAAGAGACCTGTACATTTACTCCCAAAACGAAAATTGGCGCGTTTCTCAAACACACAAGGCAGGACAATGTCTTTTCGATTTGGTGACTTGGAAGTCCTTTTGCTGGAGAGGTGAAAAACACATTTTTCTTAAATATGAAGCGATTTTAGTGCATGATGGCTCGTTGGAAAGCTCTTCAAATTCTGAGACGTTTGATACCAAATCCGACACACCTATAAGGGGTCGTTAGGGAAATACAACTGTTTGAAATTGTCCAAATTGATGTCAGAGGCCTCTGTTAGAGTGCTACCGCACGCGCATGCGCGACACCATTGTGGTTATTTTAACACAGTTGGATAGCCAATGTATCCCTTTCAATGTTTCCAAAAGATTTGAAAAGATTTGGTTATTGCAAAGTGTTTCAAGAGACCTGCACATTTACTCCCAAAACGAAAATTGGCGCGTTTCTCAAACACACAAGGCAGGACAATGTCTTTTCGATTTGGTGACTTGGAAGTCCTTTTGCTGGAGAGGTGAAAAACACATTTTTCTTAAAAATGAAGCGATTTTAGTGCATGATGGCTCGTTGGAAAGCTCTTCAAATTCTGACACGTTTGATACCAAATCCGACACACCTATAAGGGGTCGTTAGGGAAATACAACTGTTTGAAGGTGTCCAAATTGACGTCAGAGGCCTCTGTTAGAGTACTACCGCACGCGCATGCGCGACACCATTGTGCTTATTTTAACACAGTTGGATAGCCAATGTATCCCTTTCAATGTTTCCAAAAGATTTGAAAAGATTTGGTTATTGCAAAGTGTTTCAAGAGACATGTACATTTACTCCCAAAACGAAAATTGGCGCGTTTCTCAAACACACAAGGCAGGACAATGTCTTTTCGATTTGGTGACTTGGAAGTCCTTTTGCTGGAGAGGTGAAAAACACATTTTTCTTAAATATGAAGCGATTTTAGTGCATGATGGCTCGTTGGAAAGCTCTTCAAATTCTGAGACGTTTGATACCAAATCCGACACACCTATAAGGGGTCGTTAGGGAAATACAACTGTTTGAAGGTGTCCAAATTGACGTCAGAGGCCTCTGTAAGGGTGCTACCGCACGCGCATGCGCGACACCATTGTGGTTATTTTAACACAGTTGGATAGCCAATGTATCCCTTTCAATGTTTCCAAAAGATTTGAAAAGATTTGGTTATTGCAAAGTGTTTCAAGAGACCTGTACATTTACTCCCAAAACGAAAATTGGCGCGTTTCTCAAACACACAAGGCAGGACAATGTCTTTTTTGATTTGGTGACTTGGAAGTCCTTTTGCTGGAGAGGTGAAAAACACATTTTTCTTAAATATGAAGCGATTTTAGTGCATGATGGCTCGTTGGAAAGCTCTTCAAATTCTGGGACGTTTGATACCAAATCCGACACACCTATAAGGGGTCGTTAGGGAAATACAACTGTTTGAAGGTGTCCAAATTGACGTCAGAGGCCTCTGTTAGAGTGCTACCGCACGCGCATGCGCGACACCATTGTGGTTATTTTAACACAGTTGGATAGCCAATGTATCCCTTTCAATGTTTCCAAAAGATTTGAAAAGATTTGGTTATTGCAAAGTGTTTCAAGAGACCTGCACATTTACTCCCAAAACGAAAATTGGCGCGTTTCTCAAACACACAAGGCAGGACAATGTCTTTTCGATTTGGTGACTTGGAAGTCCTTTTGCTGGAGAGTTGAAAAACACATTTTTCTTAAATATTAAGCGATTTTAGTGCATGATGGCTCGTTGAAAAGCTCTTCAAATTCTGAGACGTTCGATACCAAATCCGACACACCTATAAGGGGTCGTTAGGGAAATACAACTGTTTGAAATTGTCCAAATTGATGTCAGAGGCCTCTGTTAGAGTGCTACCGCACGCGCATGCGCGACACCATTGTGGTTATTTTAACACAGTTGGATAGCCAATGTATCCCTTTCAATGTTTCCAAAAGATTTGAAAAGATTTGGTTATTGCAAAGTGTTTCAAGAGACCTGCACATTTACTCCCAAAACGAAAATTGGCGCGTTTCTCAAACACACAAGGCAGGACAATGTCTTTTCGATTTGGTGACTTGGAAGTCCTTTTGCTGGAGAGGTGAAAAACACATTTTTCTTAAATATGAAGCGATTTTAGTGCATGATGGCTCGTTGGAAAGCTCTTCAAATTCTGAGACGTTTGATACCAAATCCGACACACCTATAAGGGGTCGTTAGGGAAATACAACTGTTTGAAGGTGTCCAAATTGACGTCAGTGGCCTCTGTTAGAGTGCTACCGCACGCGCATGCGCGACACCATTGTGGTTATTTTAACACAGTTGGATAGCCAATGTATCCCTTTCAATGTTTCCAAAAGATTTGAAAAGATTTGGTTATTGCAAAGTGTTTCAAGAGACCTGCACATTTACTCCCAAAACGAAAATTGGCGCGTTTCTTAAACACACAAGGCAGGACAATGTCATTTCGATTTGGTGACTTGGAAGTCCTTTTGCTGGAGAGGTGAAAAACACATTTTTCTTAAATATGAAGCGATTTTAGTGCATGATGGCTCGTTGGAAAGCTCTTCAAATTCTGAGACGTTTGATACCAAATCCGACACACCTATAAGGGGTCGTTAGGGAAATACAACTGTTTGAAGGTGTCCAAATTGACGTCAGAGGCCTCTGTTAGAGTGCTACCGCACGCGCATGCGCGACACCATTGTGGTTATTTTAACACAGTTGGATATCCAATGTATCCCTTTCAATGTTTCCAAAAGATTTGAAAAGATTTGGTTATTGCAAAGTGTTTCAAGAGACCTGTACATTTACTCCCAAAACGAAAATTGGCGCGTTTCTCAAACACACAAGGCAGGACAATGTCTTTTCGATTTGGTGACTTGGAAGTCCTTTTGCTGGAGAGTTGAAAAACACATTTTTCTTAAATATGAAGCGATTTTAGTGCATGATGGCTCGTTGGAAAGCTCTTCAAATTCTGAGACGTTCGATACCAAATCCGACACACCTATAAGGGGTCGTTAGGGAAATACAACTGTTTGAAGTTGTCCAAATTGATGTGAGAGGCCTCTGTTAGAGTGCTACCGCACGCGCATGCGCGACACCATTGTGGTTATTTTAACACAGTTGGATAGCCAATGTATCCCTTTCAATGTTTCCAAAAGATTTGAAAAGATTTGGTTATTGCAAAGTGTTTCAAGAGACCTGCACATTTACTCCCAAAACGAAAATTGGCGCGTTTCTCAAACACACAAGGCAGGACAATGTCTTTTCGATTTGGTGACTTGGAAGTCCTTTTGCTGGAGAGGTGAAAAACACATTTTTCTTAAATATGAAGCGATTTCAGTGCATGATGGCTCGTTGGAAAGCTCTTCAAATTCTGAGACGTTTGATACCAAATCCGACACACATATAAGGGGTCGTTAGGGAAATACAACTGTTTGAAGGTGTCCAAATTGACGTCAGAGGCCTCTGTTAGAGTGCTACCGCACGCGCATGCGCGACACCATTGTGGTTATCTTAACACAGTTGGATAGCCAATGTATCCCTTTCAATGTTTCCAAAAGATTTGAAAAGATTTGGTTATTGCAAAGTGTTTCAAGAGACCTGTACATTTACTCCCAAAACGAAAATTGGCGCGTTTCTCAAACACACAAGGCAGGACAATGTCTTTTCGATTTGGTGACTTGGAAGTCCTTTTGCTGGAGAGGTGAAAAACACATTTTTCTTAAATATGAAGCGATTTTAGTGCATGATGGCTCGTTGGAAAGCTCTTCAAATTCTGAGACGTTTGATACCAAATCCGACACACCTATAAGGGGTCGTTAGGGAAATACAACTGTTTGAAGGTGTCCAAATTGACGTCAGAGGCCTCTGTTAGGGTGCTACCGCACGCGCATGCGCGACACCATTGTGGTTATTTTAACACAGTTGGATAGCCAATGTATCCCTTTCAATGTTTCCAAAAGATTTGAAAAGATTTGGTTATTGCAAAGTGTTTCAAGAGACCTGTACATTTACTCCCAAAACGAAAATTGGCGCGTTTCTCAAACACACAAGGCAGGACAATGTCTTTTCGATTTGGTGACTTGGAAGTCCTTTTGCTGGAGAGGTGAAAAACACATTTTTCTTAAATATGAAGCGATTTTAGTGCATGATGGCTCGTTGGAAAGCTCTTCAAATTCTGACACGTTTGATACCAAATCCGACACACCTATAAGGGGTCGTTAGGGAAATACAACTGTTTGAAGGTGTCCAAATTGACGTCAGAGGCCTCTGTTAGAGTACTACCGCACGCGCATGCGCGACACCATTGTGGTTATTTTAACACAGTTGGATAGCCAATGTATCCCTTTCAATGTTTCCAAAAGATTTGAAAAGATTTGGTTATTGCAAAGTGTTTCAAGAGACCTGTACATTTACTCCCAAAACGAAAATTGGCGCGTTTCTCAAACACACACGGCAGGACAATGTCTTTTCGATTTGGTGACTTGGAAGTCCTTTTGCTGGAGAGGTGAAAAACACATTTTTCTTAAATATGAAGCGATTTTAGTGCATGATGGCTCGTTGGAAAGCTCTTCAAATTCTGAGACGTTTGATACCAAATCCGACACACCTATAAGGGGTCGTTAGGGAAATACAACTGTTTGAAGGTGTCCAAATTGACGTCAGAGGCCTCTGTAAGGGTGCTACCGCACGCGCATGCGCGACACCATTGTGCTTATTTTAACACAGTTGGATAGCCAATGTATCCCTTTCAATGTTTCCAAAAGATTTGAAAAGATTTGGTTATTGCAAAGTGTTTCAAGAGACCTGTACATTTACTCCCAAAACGAAAATTGGCGCGTTTCTCAAACACACAAGGCAGGACAATGTCTTTTCGATTTGGTGACTTGGAAGTCCTTTTGCTGGAGAGGTGAAAAACACATTTTTCTTAAATATGAAGCGATTTTAGTGCATGATGGCTCGTTGGAAAGCTCTTCAAATTCTGAGACGTTTGATACCAAATCCGACACACATATAAGGGGTCGTTAGGGAAATACAACTGTTTGAAGGTGTCCAAATTGACGTCAGAGGCCTCTGTTAGAGTGCTACCGCACGCGCATGCGCGACACCATTGTGGTTATTTTAACACAGTTGGATAGCCAATGTATCCCTTTCAATGTTTCCAAAAGATTTGAAAAGATTTGGTTATCGCAAAGTGTTTCAAGAGACCTGCACATTTACTCCCAAAACGAAAATTGGCGCGTTTCTCAAACACACAAGGCAGGACAATGTCTTTTCGATTTGGTGACTTGGAAGTCCTTTTGCTGGAGAGTTGAAAAACACATTTTTCTTAAATATGAAGCGATTTTAGTGCATGATGGCTCGTTGGAAAGCTCTTCAAATTCTGAGACGTTCGATACCAAATCCGACACACCTATAAGGGGTCGTTAGGGAAATACAACTGTTTGAAATTGTCCAAATTGATGTCAGAGGCCTCTGTTAGAGTGCTACCGCACGCGCATGCGCGACACCATTGTGGTTATTTTAACACAGTTGGATAGCCAATGTATCCCTTTCAATGTTTCCAAAAGATTTGAAAAGATTTGGTTATTGCAAAGTGTTTCAAGAGACCTGCACATTTACTCCCAAAACGAAAATTGGCGCGTTTCTTAAACACACAAGGCAGGACAATGTCTTTTCGATTTGGTGACTTGGAAGTCCTTTTGCTGGAGAGGTGAAAAACACATTTTTCTTAAATATGAAGCGATTTTAGTGCATGATGGCTCGTTGGAAAGCTCTTCAAATTCTGACACGTTTGATACCAAATCCGACACACCTATAAGGGGTCGTTAGGGAAATACAACTGTTTGAAGGTGTCCAAATTGACGTCAGAGGCCTCTGTAAGGGTGCTACCGCACGCGCATGCGCGACACCATTGTGCTTATTTTAACACAGTTGGATAGCCAATGTATCCCTTTCAATGTTTCCAAAAGATTTGAAAAGATTTGGTTATTGCAAAGTGTTTCAAGAGACCTGTACATTTACTCCCAAAACGAAAATTGGCGCGTTTCTCAAACACACAAGGCAGGACAATGTCTTTTCGATTTGGTGACTTGGAAGTCCTTTTGCTGGAGAGGTGAAAAACACATTTTTCTTAAATATGAAGCGATTTTAGTGCATGATGGCTCGTTGGAAAGCTCTTCAAATTCTGAGACGTTTGATACCAAATCCGACACACATATAAGGGGTCGTTAGGGAAATACAACTGTTTGAAGGTGTCCAAATTGACGTCAGAGGCCTCTGTTAGAGTGCTACCGCACGCGCATGCGCGACACCATTGTGGTTATTTTAACACAGTTGGATAGCCAATGTATCCCTTTCAATGTTTCCAAAAGATTTGAAAAGATTTGGTTATCGCAAAGTGTTTCAAGAGACCTGCACATTTACTCCCAAAACGAAAATTGGCGCGTTTCTCAAACACACAAGGCAGGACAATGTCTTTTCGATTTGGTGACTTGGAAGTCCTTTTGCTGGAGAGTTGAAAAACACATTTTTCTTAAATATGAAGCGATTTTAGTGCATGATGGCTCGTTGGAAAGCTCTTCAAATTCTGAGACGTTCGATACCAAATCCGACACACCTATAAGGGGTCGTTAGGGAAATACAACTGTTTGAAATTGTCCAAATTGATGTCAGAGGCCTCTGTTAGAGTGCTACCGCACGCGCATGCGCGACACCATTGTGGTTATTTTAACACAGTTGGATAGCCAATGTATCCCTTTCAATGTTTCCAAAAGATTTGAAAAGATTTGGTTATTGCAAAGTGTTTCAAGAGACCTGCACATTTACTCCCAAAACGAAAATTGGCGCGTTTCTCAAACACACAAGGCAGGACAATGTCTTTTCGATTTGGTGACTTGGAAGTCCTTTTGCTGGAGAGGTGAAAAACACATTTTTCTTAAATATGAAGCGATTTTAGTGCATGATGGCTCGTTGGAAAGCTCTTGAAATTCTGACACGTTTGATACCAAATCCGACACACCTATAAGGGGTCGTTAGGGAAATACAACTGTTTGAAGGTGTCCAAATTGACGTCAGAGGCCTCTGTTAGAGTGCTACCGCACGCGCATGCGCGACACCATTGTGGTTATTTTAACACAGTTGGATAGCCAATGTATCCCTTTCAATGTTTCCAAAAGATTTGAAAAGATTTGGTTATCGCAAAGTGTTTCAAGAGACCTGCACATTTACTCCCAAAACGAAAATTGGCGCGTTTCTCAAACACACAAGGCAGGACAATGTCTTTTCGATTTGGTGACTTGGAAGTCCTTTTGCTGGAGAGTTGAAAAACACATTTTTCTTAAATATGAAGCGATTTTAGTGCATGATGGCTCGTTGGAAAGCTCTTCAAATTCTGAGACGTTCGATACCAAATCCGACACACCTATAAGGGGTCGTTAGGGAAATACAACTGTTTGAAATTGTCCAAATTGATGTCAGAGGCCTCTGTTAGAGTGCTACCGCACGCGCATGCGCGACACCATTGTGGTTATTTTAACACAGTTGGATAGCCAATGTATCCCTTTCAATGTTTCCAAAAGATTTGAAAAGATTTGGTTATTGCAAAGTGTTTCAAGAGACCTGCACATTTACTCCCAAAACGAAAATTGGCGCGTTTCTTAAACACACAAGGCAGGACAATGTCTTTTCGATTTGGTGACTTGGAAGTCCTTTTGCTGGAGAGGTGAAAAACACATTTTTCTTAAATATGAAGCGATTTTAGTGCATGATGGCTCGTTGGAAAGCTCTTCAAATTCTGACACGTTTGATACCAAATCCGACACACCTATAAGGGGTCGTTAGGGAAATACAACTGTTTGAAGGTGTCCAAATTGACGTCAGAGGCCTCTGTTAGAGTACTACCGCACGCGCATGCGCGACACCATTGTGGTTATTTTAACACAGTTGGATAGCCAATGTATCCCTTTCAATGTTTCCAAAAGATTTGAAAAGATTTGGTTATTGCAAAGTGTTTCAAGAGACCTGTACATTTACTCCCAAAACGAAAATTGGCGCGTTTCTCAAACACACACGGCAGGACAATGTCTTTTCGATTTGGTGACTTGGAAGTCCTTTTGCTGGAGAGGTGAAAAACACATTTTTCTTAAATATGAAGCGATTTTAGTGCATGATGGCTCGTTGGAAAGCTCTTCAAATTCTAAGACGTTTGATACCAAATCCGACACACCTATAAGGGGTCGTTAGGGAAATACAACTGTTTGAAGGTGTCCAAATTGATGTCAGAGGCCTCTGTAAGGGTGCTACCGCACGCGCATGCGCGACACCATTGTGCTTATTTTAACACAGTTGGATAGCCAATGTATCCCTTTCAATGTTTCCAAAAGATTTGAAAAGATTTGGTTATTGCAAAGTGTTTCAAGAGACCTGTACATTTACTCCCAAAACGAAAATTGGCGCGTTTCTCAAACACACAAGGCAGGACAATGTCTTTTCGATTTGGTGACATGGAAGTCCTTTTGCTGGAGAGGTGAAAAACACATTTTTCTTAAATATGAAGCGATTTTAGTGCATGATGGCTCGTTGGAAAGCTCTTCAAATTCTGAGACGTTTGATACCAAATCCGACACACCTATAAGGGGTCGTTAGGGAAATACAACTGTTTGAAGGTGTCCAAATTGACGTCAGAGGCCTCTGTTAGAGTGCTACCGCACGCGCATGCGCGACACCATTGTGGTTATTTTAACACAGTTGGATAGCCAATGTATCCCTTTCAATGTTTCCAAAAGATTTGAAAAGATTTGGTTATCGCAAAGTGTTTCAAGAGACCTGCACATTTACTCCCAAAACGAAAATTGGCGCGTTTCTCAAACACACAAGGCAGGACAATGTCTTTTCGATTTGGTGACTTGGAAGTCCTTTTGCTGGAGAGGTGAAAAACACATTTTTCGTAAATATCAAGCGATTTTAGTGCATGATGGCTCGTTGGAAAGCTCTTCAAATTCTGAGACGTTCGATACCAAATCCGACACACCTATAAGGGGTCGTTAGGGAAATACAACTGTTTGAAATTGTCCAAATTGATGTCAGAGGCCTCTGTTAGAGTGCTACCGCACGCGCATGCGCGACACCATTGTGCTTATTTTAACACAGTTGGATAGCCAATGTATCCCTTTCAATGTTTCCAAAAGATTTGAAAAGATTTGGTTATTGCAAAGTGTTTCAAGAGACCTGCACATTTACTCCCAAAACGAAAATTGGCGCGTTTCTTAAACACACAAGGCAGGACAATGTCTTTTCGATTTGGTGACTTGGAAGTCCTTTTGCTGGAGAGGTGAAAAACACATTTTTCTTAAATATGAAGCGATTTTAGTGCATGATGGCTCGTTGGAAAGCTCTTCAAATTCTGACACGTTTGATACCAAATCCGACACACCTATAAGGGGTCGTTAGGGAAATACAACTGTTTGAAGGTGTCCAAATTGACGTCAGAGGCCTCTGTTAGAGTACTACCGCACGCGCATGCGCGACACCATTGTGGTTATTTTAACACAGTTGGATAGCCAATGTATCCCTTTCAATGTTTCCAAAAGATTTGAAAAGATTTGGTTATTGCAAAGTGTTTCAAGAGACCTGTACATTTACTCCCAAAACGAAAATTGGCGCGTTTCTCAAACACACACGGCAGGACAATGTCTTTTCGATTTGGTGACTTGGAAGTCCTTTTGCTGGAGAGGTGAAAAACACATTTTTCTTAAATATGAAGCGATTTTAGTGCATGATGGCTCGTTGGAAAGCTCTTCAAATTCTGAGACGTTTGATACCAAATCCGACACACCTATAAGGGGTCGTTAGGGAAATACAACTGTTTGAAGGTGTCCAAATTGATGTCAGAGGCCTCAGTAAGGGTGCTACCGCACGCGCATGCGCGACACCATTGTGGTTATTTTAACACAGTTGGATAGCCAATGTATCCCTTTCAATGTTTCCAAAAGATTTGAAAAGATTTGGTTATTGCAAAGTGTTTCAAGAGACCTGCACATTTACTCCCAAAACGAAAATTGGCGCGTTTCTTAAACACACAAGGCAGGACAATGTCTTTTCGATTTGGTGACTTGGAAGTCCTTTTGCTGGAGAGGTGAAAAACACATTTTTCTTAAATATGAAGCGATTTTAGTGCATGATGGCTCGTTGGAAAGCTCTTCAAATTCTGACACGTTTGATACCAAATCCGACACACCTATAAGGGGTCGTTAGGGAAATACAACTGTTTGAAGGTGTCCAAATTGACGTCAGAGGCCTCTGTTAGAGTACTACCGCACGCGCATGCGCGACACCATTGTGGTTATTTTAACACAGTTGGATAGCCAATGTATCCCTTTCAATGTTTCCAAAAGATTTGAAAAGATTTGGTTATTGCAAAGTGTTTCAAGAGACCTGTACATTTACTCCCAAAACGAAAATTGGCGCGTTTCTCAAACACACACGGCAGGACAATGTCTTTTCGATTTGGTGACTTGGAAGTCCTTTTGCTGGAGAGGTGAAAAACACATTTTTCTTAAATATGAAGCGATTTTAGTGCATGATGGCTCGTTGGAAAGCTCTTCAAATTCTGAGACGTTTGATACCAAATCCGACACACCTATAAGGGGTCGTTAGGGAAATACAACTGTTTGAAGGTGTCCAAATTGATGTCAGAGGCCTCTGTAAGGGTGCTACCGCACGCGCATGCGCGACACCATTGTGGTTATTTTAACACAGTTGGATAGCCAATGTATCCCTTTCAATGTTTCCAAAAGATTTGAAAAGATTTGGTTATTGCAAAGTGTTTCAAGAGACCTGTACATTTACTCCCAAAACGAAAATTGGCGCGTTTCTCAAACACACAAGGCAGGACAATGTCTTTTCGATTTGGTGACATGGAAGTCCTTTTGCTGGAGAGGTGAAAAACACATTTTTCTTAAATATGGAGCGATTTTAGTGCATGATGGCTCGTTGGAAAGCTCTTCAAATTCTGAGACGTTTGATACCAAATCCGACACACCTATAAGGGGTCGTTAGGGAAATACAACTGTTTGAAGGTGTCCAAATTGACGTCAGAGGCCTCTGTTAGAGTGCTACCGCACGCGCATGCGCGACACCATTGTGGTTATTTTAACACAGTTGGATAGCCAATGTATCCCTTTCAATGTTTCCAAAAGATTTGAAAAGATTTGGTTATCGCAAAGTGTTTCAAGAGACCTGCACATTTACTCCCAAAACGAAAATTGGCGCGTTTCTCAAACACACAAGGCAGGACAATGTCTTTTCGATTTGGTGACTTGGAAGTCCTTTTGCTGGAGAGGTGAAAAACACATTTTTCTTAAATATGAAGCGATTTTAGTGCATGATGGCTCGTTGGAAAGCTCTTCAAATTCTGAGACGTTCGATACCAAATCCGACACACCTATAAGGGGTCGTTAGGGAAATACAACTGTTTGAAATTGTCCAAATTGATGTCAGAGGCCTCTGTTAGAGTGCTACCGCACGCGCATGCGCGACACCATTGTGCTTATTTTAACACAGTTGGATAGCCAATGTATCCCTTTCAATGTTTCCAAAAGATTTGAAAAGATTTGGTTATTGCAAAGTGTTTCAAGAGACCTGCACATTTACTCCCAAAACGAAAATTGGCGCGTTTCTTAAACACACAAGGCAGGACAATGTCTTTTCGATTTGGTGACTTGGAAGTCCTTTTGCTGGAGAGGTGAAAAACACATTTTTCTTAAATATGAAGCGATTTTAGTGCATGATGGCTCGTTGGAAAGCTCTTGAAATTCTGACACGTTTGATACCAAATCCGACACACCTATAAGGGGTCGTTAGGGAAATACAACTGTTTGAAGGTGTCCAAATTGACGTCAGAGGCCTCTGTTAGAGTGCTACCGCACGCGCATGCGCGACACCATTGTGGTTATTTTAACACAGTTGGATAGCCAATGTATCCCTTTCAATGTTTCCAAAAGATTTGAAAAGATTTGGTTATCGCAAAGTGTTTCAAGAGACCTGCACATTTACTCCCAAAACGAAAATTGGCGCGTTTCTCAAACACACAAGGCAGGACAATGTCTTTTCGATTTGGTGACTTGGAAGTCCTTTTGCTGGAGAGTTGAAAAACACATTTTTCTTAAATATGAAGCGATTTTAGTGCATGATGGCTCGTTGGAAAGCTCTTCAAATTCTGAGACGTTCGATACCAAATCCGACACACCTATAAGGGGTCGTTAGGGAAATACAACTGTTTGAAATTGTCCAAATTGATGTCAGAGGCCTCTGTTAGAGTGCTACCGCACGCGCATGCGCGACACCATTGTGGTTATTTTAACACAGTTGGATAGCCAATGTATCCCTTTCAATGTTTCCAAAAGATTTGAAAAGATTTGGTTATTGCAAAGTGTTTCAAGAGACCTGCACATTTACTCCCAAAACGAAAATTGGCGCGTTTCTTAAACACACAAGGCAGGACAATGTCTTTTCGATTTGGTGACTTGGAAGTCCTTTTGCTGGAGAGGTGAAAAACACATTTTTCTTAAATATGAAGCGATTTTAGTGCATGATGGCTCGTTGGAAAGCTCTTCAAATTCTGACACGTTTGATACCAAATCCGACACACCTATAAGGGGTCGTTAGGGAAATACAACTGTTTGAAGGTGTCCAAATTGACGTCAGAGGCCTCTGTTAGAGTACTACCGCACGCGCATGCGCGACACCATTGTGGTTATTTTAACACAGTTGGATAGCCAATGTATCCCTTTCAATGTTTCCAAAAGATTTGAAAAGATTTGGTTATTGCAAAGTGTTTCAAGAGACCTGTACATTTACTCCCAAAACGAAAATTGGCGCGTTTCTCAAACACACACGGCAGGACAATGTCTTTTCGATTTGGTGACTTGGAAGTCCTTTTGCTGGAGAGGTGAAAAACACATTTTTCTTAAATATGAAGCGATTTTAGTGCATGATGGCTCGTTGGAAAGCTCTTCAAATTCTAAGACGTTTGATACCAAATCCGACACACCTATAAGGGGTCGTTAGGGAAATACAACTGTTTGAAGGTGTCCAAATTGATGTCAGAGGCCTCTGTAAGGGTGCTACCGCACGCGCATGCGCGACACCATTGTGCTTATTTTAACACAGTTGGATAGCCAATGTATCCCTTTCAATGTTTCCAAAAGATTTGAAAAGATTTGGTTATTGCAAAGTGTTTCAAGAGACCTGTACATTTACTCCCAAAACGAAAATTGGCGCGTTTCTCAAACACACAAGGCAGGACAATGTCTTTTCGATTTGGTGACATGGAAGTCCTTTTGCTGGAGAGGTGAAAAACACATTTTTCTTAAATATGAAGCGATTTTAGTGCATGATGGCTCGTTGGAAAGCTCTTCAAATTCTGAGACGTTTGATACCAAATCCGACACACCTATAAGGGGTCGTTAGGGAAATACAACTGTTTGAAGGTGTCCAAATTGACGTCAGAGGCCTCTGTTAGAGTGCTACCGCACGCGCATGCGCGACACCATTGTGGTTATTTTAACACAGTTGGATAGCCAATGTATCCCTTTCAATGTTTCCAAAAGATTTGAAAAGATTTGGTTATCGCAAAGTGTTTCAAGAGACCTGCACATTTACTCCCAAAACGAAAATTGGCGCGTTTCTCAAACACACAAGGCAGGACAATGTCTTTTCGATTTGGTGACTTGGAAGTCCTTTTGCTGGAGAGGTGAAAAACACATTTTTCGTAAATATCAAGCGATTTTAGTGCATGATGGCTCGTTGGAAAGCTCTTCAAATTCTGAGACGTTCGATACCAAATCCGACACACCTATAAGGGGTCGTTAGGGAAATACAACTGTTTGAAATTGTCCAAATTGATGTCAGAGGCCTCTGTTAGAGTGCTACCGCACGCGCATGCGCGACACCATTGTGCTTATTTTAACACAGTTGGATAGCCAATGTATCCCTTTCAATGTTTCCAAAAGATTTGAAAAGATTTGGTTATTGCAAAGTGTTTCAAGAGACCTGCACATTTACTCCCAAAACGAAAATTGGCGCGTTTCTTAAACACACAAGGCAGGACAATGTCTTTTCGATTTGGTGACTTGGAAGTCCTTTTGCTGGAGAGGTGAAAAACACATTTTTCTTAAATATGAAGCGATTTTAGTGCATGATGGCTCGTTGGAAAGCTCTTCAAATTCTGACACGTTTGATACCAAATCCGACACACCTATAAGGGGTCGTTAGGGAAATACAACTGTTTGAAGGTGTCCAAATTGACGTCAGAGGCCTCTGTTAGAGTACTACCGCACGCGCATGCGCGACACCATTGTGGTTATTTTAACACAGTTGGATAGCCAATGTATCCCTTTCAATGTTTCCAAAAGATTTGAAAAGATTTGGTTATTGCAAAGTGTTTCAAGAGACCTGTACATTTACTCCCAAAACGAAAATTGGCGCGTTTCTCAAACACACACGGCAGGACAATGTCTTTTCGATTTGGTGACTTGGAAGTCCTTTTGCTGGAGAGGTGAAAAACACATTTTTCTTAAATATGAAGCGATTTTAGTGCATGATGGCTCGTTGGAAAGCTCTTCAAATTCTGAGACGTTTGATACCAAATCCGACACACCTATAAGGGGTCGTTAGGGAAATACAACTGTTTGAAGGTGTCCAAATTGATGTCAGAGGCCTCAGTAAGGGTGCTACCGCACGCGCATGCGCGACACCATTGTGGTTATTTTAACACAGTTGGATAGCCAATGTATCCCTTTCAATGTTTCCAAAAGATTTGAAAAGATTTGGTTATTGCAAAGTGTTTCAAGAGACCTGCACATTTACTCCCAAAACGAAAATTGGCGCGTTTCTTAAACACACAAGGCAGGACAATGTCTTTTCGATTTGGTGACTTGGAAGTCCTTTTGCTGGAGAGGTGAAAAACACATTTTTCTTAAATATGAAGCGATTTTAGTGCATGATGGCTCGTTGGAAAGCTCTTCAAATTCTGACACGTTTGATACCAAATCCGACACACCTATAAGGGGTCGTTAGGGAAATACAACTGTTTGAAGGTGTCCAAATTGACGTCAGAGGCCTCTGTTAGAGTACTACCGCACGCGCATGCGCGACACCATTGTGGTTATTTTAACACAGTTGGATAGCCAATGTATCCCTTTCAATGTTTCCAAAAGATTTGAAAAGATTTGGTTATTGCAAAGTGTTTCAAGAGACCTGTACATTTACTCCCAAAACGAAAATTGGCGCGTTTCTCAAACACACACGGCAGGACAATGTCTTTTCGATTTGGTGACTTGGAAGTCCTTTTGCTGGAGAGGTGAAAAACACATTTTTCTTAAATATGAAGCGATTTTAGTGCATGATGGCTCGTTGGAAAGCTCTTCAAATTCTGAGACGTTTGATACCAAATCCGACACACCTATAAGGGGTCGTTAGGGAAATACAACTGTTTGAAGGTGTCCAAATTGATGTCAGAGGCCTCAGTAAGGGTGCTACCGCACGCGCATGCGCGACACCATTGTGGTTATTTTAACACAGTTGGATAGCCAATGTATCCCTTTCAATGTTTCCAAAAGATTTGAAAAGATTTGGTTATTGCAAAGTGTTTCAAGAGACCTGCACATTTACTCCCAAAACGAAAATTGGCGCGTTTCTTAAACACACAAGGCAGGACAATGTCTTTTCGATTTGGTGACTTGGAAGTCCTTTTGCTGGAGAGGTGAAAAACACATTTTTCTTAAATATGAAGCGATTTTAGTGCATGATGGCTCGTTGGAAAGCTCTTCAAATTCTGACACGTTTGATACCAAATCCGACACACCTATAAGGGGTCGTTAGGGAAATACAACTGTTTGAAGGTGTCCAAATTGACGTCAGAGGCCTCTGTTAGAGTACTACCGCACGCGCATGCGCGACACCATTGTGGTTATTTTAACACAGTTGGATAGCCAATGTATCCCTTTCAATGTTTCCAAAAGATTTGAAAAGATTTGGTTATTGCAAAGTGTTTCAAGAGACCTGTACATTTACTCCCAAAACGAAAATTGGCGCGTTTCTCAAACACACACGGCAGGACAATGTCTTTTCGATTTGGTGACTTGGAAGTCCTTTTGCTGGAGAGGTGAAAAACACATTTTTCTTAAATATGAAGCGATTTTAGTGCATGATGGCTCGTTGGAAAGCTCTTCAAATTCTGAGACGTTTGATACCAAATCCGACACACCTATAAGGGGTCGTTAGGGAAATACAACTGTTTGAAGGTGTCCAAATTGATGTCAGAGGCCTCTGTAAGGGTGCTACCGCACGCGCATGCGCGACACCATTGTGGTTATTTTAACACAGTTGGATAGCCAATGTATCCCTTTCAATGTTTCCAAAAGATTTGAAAAGATTTGGTTATTGCAAAGTGTTTCAAGAGACCTGTACATTTACTCCCAAAACGAAAATTGGCGCGTTTCTCAAACACACAAGGCAGGACAATGTCTTTTCGATTTGGTGACATGGAAGTCCTTTTGCTGGAGAGGTGAAAAACACATTTTTCTTAAATATGGAGCGATTTTAGTGCATGATGGCTCGTTGGAAAGCTCTTCAAATTCTGAGACGTTTGATACCAAATCCGACACACCTATAAGGGGTCGTTAGGGAAATACAACTGTTTGAAGGTGTCCAAATTGACGTCAGAGGCCTCTGTTAGAGTGCTACCGCACGCGCATGCGCGACACCATTGTGGTTATTTTAACACAGTTGGATAGCCAATGTATCCCTTTCAATGTTTCCAAAAGATTTGAAAAGATTTGGTTATCGCAAAGTGTTTCAAGAGACCTGCACATTTACTCCCAAAACGAAAATTGGCGCGTTTCTCAAACACACAAGGCAGGACAATGTCTTTTCGATTTGGTGACTTGGAAGTCCTTTTGCTGGAGAGGTGAAAAACACATTTTTCTTAAATATGAAGCGATTTTAGTGCATGATGGCTCGTTGGAAAGCTCTTCAAATTCTGAGACGTTCGATACCAAATCCGACACACCTATAAGGGGTCGTTAGGGAAATACAACTGTTTGAAATTGTCCAAATTGATGTCAGAGGCCTCTGTTAGAGTGCTACCGCACGCGCATGCGCGACACCATTGTGCTTATTTTAACACAGTTGGATAGCCAATGTATCCCTTTCAATGTTTCCAAAAGATTTGAAAAGATTTGGTTATTGCAAAGTGTTTCAAGAGACCTGCACATTTACTCCCAAAACGAAAATTGGCGCGTTTCTTAAACACACAAGGCAGGACAATGTCTTTTCGATTTGGTGACTTGGAAGTCCTTTTGCTGGAGAGGTGAAAAACACATTGTTCTTAAATATGAAGCGATTTTAGTGCATGATGGCTCGTTGGAAAGCTCTTCAAATTCTGAGACGTTTGATACCAAATCCGACACACCTATAAGGGGTCGTTAGGGAAATACAACTGTTTGAAGGTGTCCAAATTGACGTCAGTGGCCTCTGTTAGAGTGCTACCGCACGCGCATGCGCGACACCATTGTGGTTATTTTAACACAGTTGGATATCCAATGTATCCCTTTCAATGTTTCCAAAAGATTTGAAAAGATTTGGTTATTGCAAAGTGTTTCAAGAGACCTGTACATTTACTCCCAAAACGAAAATTGGCGCGTTTCTCAAACACACAAGGCAGGACAATGTCTTTTCGATTTGATGACTTGGAAGTCCTTTTGCTGGAGAGTTGAAAAACACATTTTTCTTAAATATGAAGCGATTTTAGTGCATGATGGCTCGTTGGAAAGCTCTTCAAATTCTTAGACGTTCGATACCAAATCCGACACACCTATAAGGGGTCGTTAGGGAAATTCAACTGTTTGAAGTTGTCCAAATTGACGTCAGAGGCCTCTGTTAGAGTGCTACCGCACGCGCATGCGCGACACCATTGTGGTTATTTTAACACAGTTGGATAGCCAATGTATCCCTTTCAATGTTTCCAAAAGATTTGAAAAGATTTGGTTATTGCAAAGTGTTTCAAGAGACCTGCACATTTACTCCCAAAACGAAAATTGGCGCGTTTCTTAAACACACAAGGCAGGACAATGTCTTTTCGATTTGGTGACTTGGAAGTCCTTTTGCTGGAGAGGTGAAAAACACATTTTTCTTAAATATGAAGCGATTTTAGTGCATGATGGCTCGTTGGAAAGCTCTTCAAATTCTGACACGTTTGATACCAAATCCGACACACCTATAAGGGGTCGTTAGGGAAATACAACTGTTTGAAGGTGTCCAAATTGACGTCAGAGGCCTCTGTTAGAGTACTACCGCACGCGCATGCGCGACACCATTGTGGTTATTTTAACACAGTTGGATAGCCAATGTATCCCTTTCAATGTTTCCAAAAGATTTGAAAAGATTTGGTTATTGCAAAGTGTTTCAAGAGACCTGTACATTTACTCCCAAAACGAAAATTGGCGCGTTTCTCAAACACACACGGCAGGACAATGTCTTTTCGATTTGGTGACTTGGAAGTCCTTTTGCTGGAGAGGTGAAAAACACATTTTTCTTAAATATGAAGCGATTTTAGTGCATGATGGCTCGTTGGAAAGCTCTTCAAATTCTGAGACGTTTGATACCAAATCCGACACACCTATAAGGGGTCGTTAGGGAAATACAACTGTTTGAAGGTGTCCAAATTGATGTCAGAGGCCTCTGTAAGGGTGCTACCGCACGCGCATGCGCGACACCATTGTGGTTATTTTAACACAGTTGGATAGCCAATGTATCCCTTTCAATGTTTCCAAAAGATTTGAAAAGATTTGGTTATTGCAAAGTGTTTCAAGAGACCTGTACATTTACTCCCAAAACGAAAATTGGCGCGTTTCTCAAACACACAAGGCAGGACAATGTCTTTTCGATTTGGTGACATGGAAGTCCTTTTGCTGGAGAGGTGAAAAACACATTTTTCTTAAATATGAAGCGATTTTAGTGCATGATGGCTCGTTGGAAAGCTCTTCAAATTCTGAGACGTTTGATACCAAATCCGACACACCTATAAGGGGTCGTTAGGGAAATACAACTGTTTGAAGGTGTCCAAATTGACGTCAGAGGCCTCTGTTAGAGTGCTACCGCACGCGCATGCGCGACACCATTGTGGTTATTTTAACACAGTTGGATAGCCAATGTATCCCTTTCAATGTTTCCAAAAGATTTGAAAAGATTTGGTTATCGCAAAGTGTTTCAAGAGACCTGCACATTTACTCCCAAAACGAAAATTGGCGCGTTTCTCAAACACACAAGGCAGGACAATGTCTTTTCGATTTGGTGACTTGGAAGTCCTTTTGCTGGAGAGGTGAAAAACACATTTTTCTTAAATATGAAGCGATTTTAGTGCATGATGGCTCGTTGGAAAGCTCTTCAAATTCTGAGACGTTCGATACCAAATCCGACACACCTATAAGGGGTCGTTAGGGAAATACAACTGTTTGAAATTGTCCAAATTGATGTCAGAGGCCTCTGTTAGAGTGCTACCGCACGCGCATGCGCGACACCATTGTGCTTATTTTAACACAGTTGGATAGCCAATGTATCCCTTTCAATGTTTCCAAAAGATTTGAAAAGATTTGGTTATTGCAAAGTGTTTCAAGAGACCTGCACATTTACTCCCAAAACGAAAATTGGCGCGTTTCTTAAACACACAAGGCAGGACAATGTCTTTTCGATTTGGTGACTTGGAAGTCCTTTTGCTGGAGAGGTGAAAAACACATTGTTCTTAAATATGAAGCGATTTTAGTGCATGATGGCTCGTTGGAAAGCTCTTCAAATTCTGAGACGTTTGATACCAAATCCGACACACCTATAAGGGGTCGTTAGGGAAATACAACTGTTTGAAGGTGTCCAAATTGACGTCAGTGGCCTCTGTTAGAGTGCTACCGCACGCGCATGCGCGACACCATTGTGGTTATTTTAACACAGTTGGATATCCAATGTATCCCTTTCAATGTTTCCAAAAGATTTGAAAAGATTTGGTTATTGCAAAGTGTTTCAAGAGACCTGTACATTTACTCCCAAAACGAAAATTGGCGCGTTTCTCAAACACACAAGGCAGGACAATGTCTTTTCGATTTGATGACTTGGAAGTCCTTTTGCTGGAGAGTTGAAAAACACATTTTTCTTAAATATGAAGCGATTTTAGTGCATGATGGCTCGTTGGAAAGCTCTTCAAATTCTTAGACGTTCGATACCAAATCCGACACACCTATAAGGGGTCGTTAGGGAAATTCAACTGTTTGAAGTTGTCCAAATTGACGTCAGAGGCCTCTGTTAGAGTGCTACCGCACGCGCATGCGCGACACCATTGTGGTTATTTTAACACAGTTGGATAGCCAATGTATCCCTTTCAATGTTTCCAAAAGATTTGAAAAGATTTGGTTATTGCAAAGTGTTTCAAGAGACCTGCACATTTACTCCCAAAACGAAAATTGGCGCGTTTCTCAAACACACAAGGCAGGACAATGTCTTTTCGATTTGGTGACTTGGAAGTCCTTTTGCTGGAGAGGTGAAAAACACATTTTTCTTAAATATGAAGCGATTTTAGTGCATGATGGCTCGTTGGAAAGCTCTTCAAATTCTGAGACGTTTGATACCAAATCCGACACACCTATAAGGGGTCGTTAGGGAAATACAACTGTTTGAAGGTGTCCAAATTGACGTCAGAGGCCTCTGTTAGAGTGCTACCGCACGCGCATGCGCGACACCATTGTGGTTATCTTAACACAGTTGGATAGCCAATGTATCCCTTTCAATGTTTCCAAAAGATTTGAAAAGATTTGGTTATTGCAAAGTGTTTCAAGAGACCTGTACATTTACTCCCAAAACGAAAATTGGCGCGTTTCTCAAACACACAAGGCAGGACAATGTCTTTTCGATTTGGTGACTTGGAAGTCCTTTTGCTGGAGAGGTGAAAAACACATTTTTCTTAAATATGAAGCGATTTTAGTGCATGATGGCTCGTTGGAAAGCTCTTCAAATTCTGAGACGTTTGATACCAAATCCGACACACCTATAAGGGGTCGTTAGGGAAATACAACTGTTTGAAGGTGTCCAAATTGACGTCAGAGGCCTCTGTTAGGGTGCTACCGCACGCGCATGCGCGACACCATTGTGGTTATTTTAACACAGTTGGATAGCCAATGTATCCCTTTCAATGTTTCCAAAAGATTTGAAAAGATTTGGTTATTGGAAAGTGTTTCAAGAGACCTGTACATTTACTCCCGAAACGAAAATTGGCGCGTTTCTCAAACACACACGGCAGGACAATGTCTTTTCGATTTGGTGACTTGGAAGTCCTTTTGCTGGAGAGGTGAAAAACACATTTTTCTTAAATATGAAGTGATTTTAGTGCATGATGGCTCGTTGGAAAGCTCTTCAAATTCTGAGACGTTTGATACCAAATCCGACACACCTATAAGGGGTCGTTAGGGAAATACAACTGTTTGAAGGTGTCCAAATTGACGTCAGAGGCCTCTGTAAGGGTGCTACCGCACGCGCATGCGCGACACCATTGTGCTTATTTTAACACAGTTGGATAGCCAATGTATCCCTTTCAATGTTTCCAAAAGATTTGAAAAGATTTGGTTATTGCAAAGTGTTTCAAGAGACCTGTACATTTACTCCCAAAACGAAAATTGGCGCGTTTCTCAAACACACAAGGCAGGACAATGTCTTTTGCATTTGGTGACTTGGAAGTCCTTTTGCTGGAGAGGTGAAAAACACATTTTTCTTAAATATGAAGCGATTTTAGTGCATGATGGCTCGTTGGAAAGCTCTTCAAATTCTGAGACGTTCGAAACCAAATCCGACACACCTATAAGGGGTCGTTAGGGAAATACAACTGTTTGAAATTGTCCAAATTGACGTCAGAGGCCTCTGTTAGAGTGCTACCGCACGCGCATGCGCGACACCATTGTGGTTATTTTAACACAGTTGGATAGCCAATGTATCCCTTTCAATGTTTCCAAAAGATTTGAAAAGATTTGGTTATTGCAAAGTGTTTCAAGAGACCTGCACATTTACTCCCAAAACGAAAATTGGCGCGTTTCTCAAACACACAAGGCAGGACAATGTCTTTTCGATTTGGTGACTTGGAAGTCCTTTTGCTGGAGAGTTGAAAAACACATTTTTCTTAAATATGAAGCGATTTTAGTGCATGATGGCTCGTTGGAAAGCTCTTCAAATTCTGAGACGTTCGAAACCAAATCCGACACACCTATAAGGGGTCGTTAGGGAAATACAACTGTTTGAAGGTGTCCAAATTGACGTCAGAGGCCTCTGTTAGAGTGCTACCGCACGCGCATGCGCGACACCATTGTGGTTATTTTAACACAGTTGGATAGCCAATGTATCCCTTTCAATGTTTCCAAAAGATTTGAAAAATTTGGTTATTGCAAAGTGTTTCAAGAGACCTGCACATTTACTCCCAAAACGAAAATTGGCGCGTTTCTCAAACACACAAGGCAGGACAATGTCTTTTCGATTTGGTGACTTGGAAGTCCTTTTGCTGGAGAGGTGAAAAACACATTTTTCTTAAATATGAAGCGATTTTAGTGCATGATGGCTCGTTGGAAAGCTCTTCAAATTCTGAGACGTTTGATACCAAATCCGACACACATATAAGGGGTCGTTAGGGAAATACAACTGTTTGAAGGTGTCCAAATTGACGTCAGAGGCCTCTGTTAGAGTGCTACCGCACGCGCATGCGCGACACCATTGTGGTTATCTTAACACAGTTGGATAGCCAATGTATCCCTTTCAATGTTTCCAAAAGATTTGAAAAGATTTGGTTATTGCAAAGTGTTTCAAGAGACCTGTACATTTACTCCCAAAACGAAAATTGGCGCGTTTCTCAAACACACAAGGCAGGACAATGTCTTTTCGATTTGGTGACTTGGAAGTCCTTTTGCTGGAGAGTTGAAAAACACATTTTTCTTAAATATGAAGCGATTTTAGTGCATGATGGCTCGTTGGAAAGCTCTTCAAATTCTGAGACGTTCGAAACCAAATCCGACACACCTATAAGGGGTCGTTAGGGAAATACAACTGTTTGAAATTGTCCAAATTGACGTCAGAGGCCTCTGTTAGAGTGCTACCGCACGCGCATGCGCGACACCATTGTGGTTATTTTAACACAGTTGGATAGCCAATGTATCCCTTTCAATGTTTCCAAAAGATTTGAAAAGATTTGGTTATTGCAAAGTGTTTCAAGAGACCTGCACATTTACTCCCAAAACGAAAATTGGCGCGTTTCTCAAACACACAAGGCAGGACAATGTCTTTTCGATTTGATGACTTGGAAGTCCTTTTGCTGGAGAGTTGAAAAACACATTTTTCTTAAATATGAAGCGATTTTAGTGCATGATGGCTCGTTGGAAAGCTCTTCAAATTCTTAGACGTTCGATACCAAATCCGACACACCTATAAGGGGTCGTTAGGGAAATTCAACTGTTTGAAGTTGTCCAAATTGACGTCAGAGGCCTCTGTTAGAGTGCTACCGCACGCGCATGCGCGACACCATTGTGGTTATTTTAACACAGTTGGATAGCCAATGTATCCCTTTCAATGTTTCCAAAAGATTTGAAAAGATTTGGTTATTGCAAAGTGTTTCAAGAGACCTGCACATTTACTCCCAAAACGAAAATTGGCGCGTTTCTCAAACACACAAGGCAGGACAATGTCTTTTCGATTTGGTGACTTGGAAGTCCTTTTGCTGGAGAGGTGAAAAACACATTTTTCTTAAATATGAAGCGATTTTAGTGCATGATGGCTCGTTGGAAAGCTCTTCAAATTCTGAGACGTTTGATACCAAATCCGACACACCTATAAGGGGTCGTTAGGGAAATACAACTGTTTGAAGGTGTCCAAATTGACGTCAGAGGCCTCTGTTAGAGTGCTACCGCACGCGCATGCGCGACACCATTGTGGTTATCTTAACACAGTTGGATAGCCAATGTATCCCTTTCAATGTTTCCAAAAGATTTGAAAAGATTTGGTTATTGCAAAGTGTTTCAAGAGACCTGTACATTTACTCCCAAAACGAAAATTGGCGCGTTTCTCAAACACACAAGGCAGGACAATGTCTTTTCGATTTGGTGACTTGGAAGTCCTTTTGCTGGAGAGGTGAAAAACACATTTTTCTTAAATATGAAGCGATTTTAGTGCATGATGGCTCGTTGGAAAGCTCTTCAAATTCTGAGACGTTTGATACCAAATCCGACACACCTATAAGGGGTCGTTAGGGAAATACAACTGTTTGAAGGTGTCCAAATTGACGTCAGAGGCCTCTGTTAGGGTGCTACCGCACGCGCATGCGCGACACCATTGTGGTTATTTTAACACAGTTGGATAGCCAATGTATCCCTTTCAATGTTTCCAAAAGATTTGAAAAGATTTGGTTATTGGAAAGTGTTTCAAGAGACCTGTACATTTACTCCCGAAACGAAAATTGGCGCGTTTCTCAAACACACACGGCAGGACAATGTCTTTTCGATTTGGTGACTTGGAAGTCCTTTTGCTGGAGAGGTGAAAAACACATTTTTCTTAAATATGAAGTGATTTTAGTGCATGATGGCTCGTTGGAAAGCTCTTCAAATTCTGAGACGTTTGATACCAAATCCGACACACCTATAAGGGGTCGTTAGGGAAATACAACTGTTTGAAGGTGTCCAAATTGACGTCAGAGGCCTCTGTAAGGGTGCTACCGCACGCGCATGCGCGACACCATTGTGCTTATTTTAACACAGTTGGATAGCCAATGTATCCCTTTCAATGTTTCCAAAAGATTTGAAAAGATTTGGTTATTGCAAAGTGTTTCAAGAGACCTGTACATTTACTCCCAAAACGAAAATTGGCGCGTTTCTCAAACACACACGGCAGGACAATGTCTTTTCGATTTGGTGACTTGGAAGTCCTTTTGCTGGAGAGGTGAAAAACACATTTTTCTTAAATATGAAGCGATTTTAGTGCATGATGGCTCGTTGGAAAGCTCTTCAAATTCTGAGACGTTTGATACCAAATCCGACACACCTATAAGGGGTCGTTAGGGAAATACAACTGTTTGAAGGTGTCCAAATTGACGTCAGAGGCCTCTGTTAGGGTGCTACCGCACGCGCATGCGCGACACCATTGTGGTTATTTTAACACAGTTGGATAGCCAATGTATCCCTTTCAATGTTTCCAAAAGATTTGAAAAGATTTGGTTATTGGAAAGTGTTTCAAGAGACCTGTACATTTACTCCCGAAACGAAAATTGGCGCGTTTCTCAAACACACACGGCAGGACAATGTCTTTTCGATTTGGTGACTTGGAAGTCCTTTTGCTGGAGAGGTGAAAAACACATTTTTCTTAAATATGAAGTGATTTTAGTGCATGATGGCTCGTTGGAAAGCTCTTCAAATTCTGAGACGTTTGATACCAAATCCGACACACCTATAAGGGGTCGTTAGGGAAATACAACTGTTTGAAGGTGTCCAAATTGACGTCAGAGGCCTCTGTAAGGGTGCTACCGCACGCGCATGCGCGACACCATTGTGGTTATTTTAACACAGTTGGATAGCCAATGTATCCCTTTCAATGTTTCCAAAAGATTTGAAAAGATTTGGTTATTGCAAAGTGTTTCAAGAGACCTGCACATTTACTCCCAAAACGAAAATTGGCGCGTTTCTCAAACACACAAGGCAGGACAATGTCTTTTCGATTTGATGACTTGGAAGTCCTTTTGCTGGAGAGTTGAAAAACACATTTTTCTTAAATATGAAGCGATTTTAGTGCATGATGGCTCGTTGGAAAGCTCTTCAAATTCTTAGACGTTCGATACCAAATCCGACACACCTATAAGGGGTCGTTAGGGAAATTCAACTGTTTGAAGTTGTCCAAATTGACGTCAGAGGCCTCTGTTAGAGTGCTACCGCACGCGCATGCGCGACACCATTGTGGTTATTTTAACACAGTTGGATAGCCAATGTATCCCTTTCAATGTTTCCAAAAGATTTGAAAAGATTTGGTTATTGCAAAGTGTTTCAAGAGACCTGCACATTTACTCCCAAAACGAAAATTGGCGCGTTTCTCAAACACACAAGGCAGGACAATGTCTTTTCGATTTGGTGACTTGGAAGTCCTTTTGCTGGAGAGGTGAAAAACACATTTTTCTTAAATATGAAGCGATTTTAGTGCATGATGGCTCGTTGGAAAGCTCTTCAAATTCTGAGACGTTTGATACCAAATCCGACACACCTATAAGGGGTCGTTAGGGAAATACAACTGTTTGAAGGTGTCCAAATTGACGTCAGAGGCCTCTGTTAGAGTGCTACCGCACGCGCATGCGCGACACCATTGTGGTTATCTTAACACAGTTGGATAGCCAATGTATCCCTTTCAATGTTTCCAAAAGATTTGAAAAGATTTGGTTATTGCAAAGTGTTTCAAGAGACCTGTACATTTACTCCCAAAACGAAAATTGGCGCGTTTCTCAAACACACAAGGCAGGACAATGTCTTTTCGATTTGGTGACTTGGAAGTCCTTTTGCTGGAGAGGTGAAAAACACATTTTTCTTAAATATGAAGCGATTTTAGTGCATGATGGCTCGTTGGAAAGCTCTTCAAATTCTGAGACGTTTGATACCAAATCCGACACACCTATAAGGGGTCGTTAGGGAAATACAACTGTTTGAAGGTGTCCAAATTGACGTCAGAGGCCTCTGTTAGGGTGCTACCGCACGCGCATGCGCGACACCATTGTGGTTATTTTAACACAGTTGGATAGCCAATGTATCCCTTTCAATGTTTCCAAAAGATTTGAAAAGATTTGGTTATTGGAAAGTGTTTCAAGAGACCTGTACATTTACTCCCGAAACGAAAATTGGCGCGTTTCTCAAACACACACGGCAGGACAATGTCTTTTCGATTTGGTGACTTGGAAGTCCTTTTGCTGGAGAGGTGAAAAACACATTTTTCTTAAATATGAAGTGATTTTAGTGCATGATGGCTCGTTGGAAAGCTCTTCAAATTCTGAGACGTTTGATACCAAATCCGACACACCTATAAGGGGTCGTTAGGGAAATACAACTGTTTGAAGGTGTCCAAATTGACGTCAGAGGCCTCTGTAAGGGTGCTACCGCACGCGCATGCGCGACACCATTGTGCTTATTTTAACACAGTTGGATAGCCAATGTATCCCTTTCAATGTTTCCAAAAGATTTGAAAAGATTTGGTTATTGCAAAGTGTTTCAAGAGACCTGTACATTTACTCCCAAAACGAAAATTGGCGCGTTTCTCAAACACACAAGGCAGGACAATGTCTTTTGCATTTGGTGACTTGGAAGTCCTTTTGCTGGAGAGGTGAAAAACACATTTTTCTTAAATATGAAGCGATTTTAGTGCATGATGGCTCGTTGGAAAGCTCTTCAAATTCTGAGACGTTCGAAACCAAATCCGACACACCTATAAGGGGTCGTTAGGGAAATACAACTGTTTGAAATTGTCCAAATTGACGTCAGAGGCCTCTGTTAGAGTGCTACCGCACGCGCATGCGCGACACCATTGTGGTTATTTTAACACAGTTGGATAGCCAATGTATCCCTTTCAATGTTTCCAAAAGATTTGAAAAATTTGGTTATTGCAAAGTGTTTCAAGAGACCTGCACATTTACTCCCAAAACGAAAATTGGCGCGTTTCTCAAACACACAAGGCAGGACAATGTCTTTTCGATTTGGTGACTTGGAAGTCCTTTTGCTGGAGAGGTGAAAAACACATTTTTCTTAAATATGAAGCGATTTTAGTGCATGATGGCTCGTTGGAAAGCTCTTCAAATTCTGAGACGTTTGATACCAAATCCGACACACATATAAGGGGTCGTTAGGGAAATACAACTGTTTGAAGGTGTCCAAATTGACGTCAGAGGCCTCTGTTAGAGTGCTACCGCACGCGCATGCGCGACACCATTGTGGTTATCTTAACACAGTTGGATAGCCAATGTATCCCTTTCAATGTTTCCAAAAGATTTGAAAAGATTTGGTTATTGCAAAGTGTTTCAAGAGACCTGTACATTTACTCCCAAAACGAAAATTGGCGCGTTTCTCAAACACACAAGGCAGGACAATGTCTTTTCGATTTGGTGACTTGGAAGTCCTTTTGCTGGAGAGTTGAAAAACACATTTTTCTTAAATATGAAGCGATTTTAGTGCATGATGGCTCGTTGGAAAGCTCTTCAAATTCTGAGACGTTCGAAACCAAATCCGACACACCTATAAGGGGTCGTTAGGGAAATACAACTGTTTGAAATTGTCCAAATTGACGTCAGAGGCCTCTGTTAGAGTGCTACCGCACGCGCATGCGCGACACCATTGTGGTTATTTTAACACAGTTGGATAGCCAATGTATCCCTTTCAATGTTTCCAAAAGATTTGAAAAGATTTGGTTATTGCAAAGTGTTTCAAGAGACCTGCACATTTACTCCCAAAACGAAAATTGGCGCGTTTCTCAAACACACAAGGCAGGACAATGTCTTTTCGATTTGGTGACTTGGAAGTCCTTTTGCTGGAGAGGTGAAAAACACATTTTTCTTAAATATGAAGCGATTTTAGTGCATGATGGCTCGTTGGAAAGCTCTTCAAATTCTGAGACGTTTGATACCAAATCCGACACACCTATAAGGGGTCGTTAGGGAAATACAACTGTTTGAAGGTGTCCAAATTGACGTCAGTGGCCTCTGTTAGAGTGCTACCGCACGCGCATGCGCGACACCATTGTGGTTATTTTAACACAGTTGGATAGCCAATGTATCCCTTTCAATGTTTCCAAAAGATTTGAAAAGATTTGGTTATTGCAAAGTGTTTCAAGAGACCTGCACATTTACTCCCAAAACGAAAATTGGCGCGTTTCTCAAACACACAAGGCAGGACAATGTCTTTTCGATTTGGTGACTTGGAAGTCCTTTTGCTGGAGAGTTGAAAAACACATTTTTCTTAAATATGAAGCGATTTTAGTGCATGATGGCTCGTTGGAAAGCTCTTCAAATTCTGAGACGTTCGAAACCAAATCCGACACACCTATAAGGGGTCGTTAGGGAAATACAACTGTTTGAAGGTGTCCAAATTGACGTCAGAGGCCTCTGTTAGAGTGCTACCGCACGCGCATGCGCGACACCATTGTGGTTATTTTAACACAGTTGGATAGCCAATGTATCCCTTTCAATGTTTCCAAAAGATTTGAAAAGATTTGGTTATTGCAAAGTGTTTCAAGAGACCTGCACATTTACTCCCAAAACGAAAATTGGCGCGTTTCTCAAACACACAAGGCAGGACAATGTCTTTTCGATTTGGTGACTTGGAAGTCCTTTTGCTGGAGAGGTGAAAAACACATTTTTCTTAAATATGAAGCGATTTTAGTGCATGATGGCTCGTTGGAAAGCTCTTCAAATTCTGAGACGTTTGATACCAAATCCGACACACATATAAGGGGTCGTTAGGGAAATACAACTGTTTGAAGGTGTCCAAATTGACGTCAGAGGCCTCTGTTAGAGTGCTACCGCACGCGCATGCGCGACACCATTGTGGTTATCTTAACACAGTTGGATAGCCAATGTATCCCTTTCAATGTTTCCAAAAGATTTGAAAAGATTTGGTTATTGCAAAGTGTTTCAAGAGACCTGCACATTTACTCCCAAAACGAAAATTGGCGCGTTTCTCAAACACACAAGGCAGGACAATGTCTTTTCGATTTGGTGACTTGGAAGTCCTTTTGCTGGAGAGTTGAAAAACACATTTTTCTTAAATATGAAGCGATTTTAGTGCATGATGGCTCGTTGGAAAGCTCTTCAAATTCTGAGACGTTCGAAACCAAATCCGACACACCTATAAGGGGTCGTTAGGGAAATACAACTGTTTGAAGGTGTCCAAATTGACGTCAGAGGCCTCTGTTAGAGTGCTACCGCACGCGCATGCGCGACACCATTGTGGTTATTTTAACACAGTTGGATAGCCAATGTATCCCTTTCAATGTTTCCAAAAGATTTGAAAAGATTTGGTTATTGCAAAGTGTTTCAAGAGACCTGCACATTTACTCCCAAAACGAAAATTGGCGCGTTTCTCAAACACACAAGGCAGGACAATGTCTTTTCGATTTGGTGACTTGGAAGTCCTTTTGCTGGAGAGGTGAAAAACACATTTTTCTTAAATATGAAGCGATTTTAGTGCATGATGGCTCGTTGGAAAGCTCTTCAAATTCTGAGACGTTTGATACCAAATCCGACACACATATAAGGGGTCGTTAGGGAAATACAACTGTTTGAAGGTGTCCAAATTGACGTCAGAGGCCTCTGTTAGAGTGCTACCGCACGCGCATGCGCGACACCATTGTGGTTATCTTAACACAGTTGGATAGCCAATGTATCCCTTTCAATGTTTCCAAAAGATTTGAAAAGATTTGGTTATTGCAAAGTGTTTCAAGAGACCTGTACATTTACTCCCAAAACGAAAATTGGCGCGTTTCTCAAACACACAAGGCAGGACAATGTCTTTTCGATTTGGTGACTTGGAAGTCCTTTTGCTGGAGAGTTGAAAAACACATTTTTCTTAAATATGAAGCGATTTTAGTGCATGATGGCTCGTTGGAAAGCTCTTCAAATTCTGAGACGTTCGAAACCAAATCCGACACACCTATAAGGGGTCGTTAGGGAAATACAACTGTTTGAAATTGTCCAAATTGATGTCAGAGGCCTCTGTTAGAGTGCTACCGCACGCGCATGCGCGACACCATTGTGGTTATTTTAACACAGTTGGATAGCCAATGTATCCCTTTCAATGTTTCCAAAAGATTTGAAAAGATTTGGTTATTGCAAAGTGTTTCAAGAGACCTGCACATTTACTCCCAAAACGAAAATTGGCGCGTTTCTCAAACACACAAGGCAGGACAATGTCTTTTCGATTTGGTGACTTGGAAGTCCTTTTGCTGGAGAGGTGAAAAACACATTTTTCTTAAATATGAAGCGATTTTAGTGCATGATGGCTCGTTGGAAAGCTCTTCAAATTCTGAGACGTTTGATACCAAATCCGACACACCTATAAGGGGTCGTTAGGGAAATACAACTGTTTGAAGGTGTCCAAATTGACGTCAGTGGCCTCTGTTAGAGTGCTACCGCACGCGCATGCGCGACACCATTGTGGTTATTTTAACACAGTTGGATAGCCAATGTATCCCTTTCAATGTTTCCAAAAGATTTGAAAAGATTTGGTTATTGCAAAGTGTTTCAAGAGACCTGCACATTTACTCCCAAAACGAAAATTGGCGCGTTTCTCAAACACACAAGGCAGGACAATGTCTTTTCGATTTGGTGACTTGGAAGTCCTTTTGCTGGAGAGTTGAAAAACACATTTTTCTTAAATATGAAGCGATTTTAGTGCATGATGGCTCGTTGGAAAGCTCTTCAAATTCTGAGACGTTCGAAACCAAATCCGACACACCTATAAGGGGTCGTTAGGGAAATACAACTGTTTGAAGGTGTCCAAATTGACGTCAGAGGCCTCTGTTAGAGTGCTACCGCACGCGCATGCGCGACACCATTGTGGTTATTTTAACACAGTTGGATAGCCAATGTATCCCTTTCAATGTTTCCAAAAGATTTGAAAAGATTTGGTTATTGCAAAGTGTTTCAAGAGACCTGCACATTTACTCCCAAAACGAAAATTGGCGCGTTTCTCAAACACACAAGGCAGGACAATGTCTTTTCGATTTGATGACTTGGAAGTCCTTTTGCTGGAGAGTTGAAAAACACATTTTTCTTAAATATGAAGCGATTTTAGTGCATGATGGCTCGTTGGAAAGCTCTTCAAATTCTGAGACGTTCGAAACCAAATCCGACACACCTATAAGGGGTCGTTAGGGAAATACAACTGTTTGAAGGTGTCCAAATTGACGTCAGAGGCCTCTGTTAGGGTGCTACCGCACGCGCATGCGCGACACCATTGTGGTTATTTTAACACAGTTGGATAGCCAATGTATCCCTTTCAATGTTTCCAAAAGATTTGAAAAGATTTGGTTATTGCAAAGTGTTTCAAGAGACCTGTACATTTACTCCCAAAACGAAAATTGGCGCGTTTCTCAAACACACAAGGCAGGACAATGTCTTTTCGATTTGGTGACTTGGAAGTCCTTTTGCTGGAGAGGTGAAAAACACATTTTTCTTAAATATGAAGCGATTTTAGTGCATGATGGCTCGTTGGAAAGCTCTTCAAATTCTGACACGTTTGATACCAAATCCGACACACCTATAAGGGGTCGTTAGGGAAATACAACTGTTTGAAGGTGTCCAAATTGACGTCAGAGGCCTCTGTTAGAGTACTACCGCACGCGCATGCGCGACACCATTGTGGTTATTTTAACACAGTTGGATAGCCAATGTATCCCTTTCAATGTTTCCAAAAGATTTGAAAAGATTTGGTTATTGCAAAGTGTTTCAAGAGACCTGTACATTTACTCCCAAAACGAAAAATGGCGCGTTTCTCAAACACACACGGCAGGACAATGTCTTTTCGATTTGGTGACTTGGAAGTCCTTTTGCTGGAGAGGTGAAAAACACATTTTTCTTAAATATGAAGCGATTTTAGTGCATGATGGCTCGTTGGAAAGCTCTTCAAATTCTGAGACGTTTGATACCAAATCCGACACACCTATAAGGGGTCGTGAGGGAAATACAACTGTTTGAAGGTGTCCAAATTGACGTCAGAGGCCTCTGTAAGGGTGCTACCGCACGCGCATGCGCGACACCATTGTGGTTATTTTAACACAGTTGGATAGCCAATGTATCCCTTTCAATGTTTCCAAAAGATTTGAAAAGATTTGGTTATTGCAAAGTGTTTCAAGTGACCTGTACATTTACTCCCAAAACGAAAATTGGCGCGTTTCTCAAACACACAAGGCAGGACAATGTCTTTTCGATTTGGTGACTTGGAAGTCCTTTTGCTGGAGAGGTGAAAAACACATTTTTCTTAAATATGAAGCGATTTTAGTGCATGATGGCTCGTTGGAAAGCTCTTCAAATTCTGAGACGTTTGATACCAAATCCGACACACCTATAAGGGGTCGTTAGGGAAATACAACTGTTTGAAGGTGTCCAAATTGACGTCAGAGGCCTCTGTTAGAGTGCTACCGCACGCGCATGCGCGACACCATTGTGGTTATTTTAACACAGTTGGATAGCCAATGTATCCCTTTCAATGTTTCCAAAAGATTTGAAAAGATTTGGTTATCGCAAAGTGTTTCAAGAGACCTGCACATTTACTCCCAAAACGAAAATTGGCGCGTTTCTCAAACACACAAGGCAGGTCAATGTCTTTTCGATTTGGTGACTTGGAAGTCCTTTTGCTGGAGAGGTGAAAAACACATTTTTCTTAAATATGAAGCGATTTTAGTGCATGATGGCTCGTTGGAAAGCTCTTCAAATTCTGAGACGTTTGATACCAAATCCGACACACCTATAAGGGGTCGTTAGGGAAATACAACTGTTTGAAGGTGTCCAAATTGACGTCAGTGGCCTCTGTTAGAGTGCTACCGCACGCGCATGCGCGACACCATTGTGGTTATTTTAACACAGTTGGATAGCCAATGTATCCCTTTCAATGTTTCCAAAAGATTTGAAAAGATTTGGTTATTGCAAAGTGTTTCAAGAGACCTGCACATTTACTCCCAAAACGAAAATTGGCGCGTTTCTCAAACACACAAGGCAGGACAATGTCTTTTCGATTTGGTGACTTGGAAGTCCTTTTGCTGGAGAGTTGAAAAACACATTTTTCTTAAATATGAAGCGATTTTAGTGCATGATGGCTCGTTGGAAAGCTCTTCAAATTCTGAGACGTTTGATACCAAATCCGACACACCTATAAGGGGTCGTTAGGGAAATACAACTGTTTGAAGGTGTCCAAATTGACGTCAGAGGCCTCTGTTAGAGTGCTACCGCACGCGCATGCGCGACACCATTGTGGTTATCTTAACACAGTTGGATAGCCAATGTATCCCTCTCAATGTTTCCAAAAGATTTGAAAAGATTTGGTTATTGCAAAGTGTTTCAAGAGACCTGCACATTTACTCCCAAAACGAAAATTGGCGCGTTTCTCAAACACACAAGGCAGGACAATGTCTTTTCGATTTGATGACTTGGAAGTCCTTTTGCTGGAGAGTTGAAAAACACATTTTTCTTAAATATGAAGCGATTTTAGTGCATGATGGCTCGTTGGAAAGCTCTTCAAATTCTGAGACGTTCGATACCAAATCCGACACACCTATAAGGGGTCGTTAGGGAAATACAACTGTTTGAAGGTGTCCAAATTGATGTCAGAGGCCTCTGTTAAAGTGCTACCGCACGCGCATGCGCGACACCATTGTGGTTATTTTAACACAGTTGGATAGCCAATGTATCCCTTTCAATGTTTCCAAAAGATTTGAAAAGATTTGGTTATTGCAAAGTGTTTCAAGAGACCTGCACATTTACTCCCAAAACGAAAATTGGCGCGTTTCTTAAACACACAAGGCAGGACAATGTCTTTTCGATTTGGTGACTTGGAAGTCCTTTTGCTGGAGAGGTGAAAAACACATTTTTCTTAAATATGAAGCGATTTTAGTGCATGATGGCTCGTTGGAAAGCTCTTCAAATTCTGACAGGTTTGATACCAAATCCGACACACCTATAAGGGGTCGTTAGGGAAATACAACTGTTTGAAGGTGTCCAAATTGACGTCAGAGGCCTCTGTTAGGGTGCTACCGCACGCGCATGCGCGACACCATTGTGGTTATTTTAACACAGTTGGATAGCCAATGTATCCCTTTCAATGTTTCCAAAAGATTTGAAAAGATTTGGTTATTGCAAAGTGTTTCAAGAGACCTGTACATTTACTCCCAAAACGAAAATTGGCGCGTTTCTCAAACACACAAGGCAGGACAATGTCTTTTCGATTTGGTGACTTGGAAGTCCTTTTGCTGGAGAGGTGAAAAACACATTTTTCTTAAATATGAAGCGATTTTAGTGCATGATGGCTCGTTGGAAAGCTCTTCAAATTCTGAGACGTTCGATACCAAATCCGACACACCTATAAGGGGTCGTTAGGGAAATACAACTGTTTGAAGGTGTCCAAATTGATGTCAGAGGCCTCTGTTAAAGTGCTACCGCACGCGCATGCGCGACACCATTGTGGTTATTTTAACACAGTTGGATAGCCAATGTATCCCTTTCAATGTTTCCAAAAGATTTGAAAAGATTTGGTTATTGCAAAGTGTTTCAAGAGACCTGCACATTTACTCCCAAAACGAAAATTGGCGCGTTTCTCAAACACACAAGGCAGGACAATGTCTTTTCGATTTGATGACTTGGAAGTCCTTTTGCTGGAGAGTTGAAAAACACATTTTTCTTAAATATGAAGCGATTTTAGTGCATGATGGCTCGTTGGAAAGCTCTTCAAATTCTGAGACGTTCGATACCAAATCCGACACACCTATAAGGGGTCGTTAGGGAAATACAACTGTTTGAAGGTGTCCAAATTGATGTCAGAGGCCTCTGTTAAAGTGCTACCGCACGCGCATGCGCGACACCATTGTGGTTATTTTAACACAGTTGGATAGCCAATGTATCCCTTTCAATGTTTCCAAAAGATTTGAAAAGATTTGGTTATTGCAAAGTGTTTCAAGAGACCTGCACATTTACTCCCAAAACGAAAATTGGCGCGTTTCTTAAACACACAAGGCAGGACAATGTCTTTTCGATTTGGTGACTTGGAAGTCCTTTTGCTGGAGAGGTGAAAAACACATTTTTCTTAAATATGAAGCGATTTTAGTGCATGATGGCTCGTTGGAAAGCTCTTCAAATTCTGACAGGTTTGATACCAAATCCGACACACCTATAAGGGGTCGTTAGGGAAATACAACTGTTTGAAGGTGTCCAAATTGACGTCAGAGGCCTCTGTTAGGGTGCTACCGCACGCGCATGCGCGACACCATTGTGGTTATTTTAACACAGTTGGATAGCCAATGTATCCCTTTCAATGTTTCCAAAAGATTTGAAAAGATTTGGTTATTGCAAAGTGTTTCAAGAGACCTGTACATTTACTCCCAAAACGAAAATTGGCGCGTTTCTCAAACACACAAGGCAGGACAATGTCTTTTCGATTTGGTGACTTGGAAGTCCTTTTGCTGGAGAGGTGAAAAACACATTTTTCTTAAATATGAAGCGATTTTAGTGCATGATGGCTCGTTGGAAAGCTCTTCAAATTCTGAGACGTTCGATACCAAATCCGACACACCTATAAGGGGTCGTTAGGGAAATACAACTGTTTGAAGGTGTCCAAATTGATGTCAGAGGCCTCTGTTAAAGTGCTACCGCACGCGCATGCGCGACACCATTGTGGTTATTTTAACACAGTTGGATAGCCAATGTATCCCTTTCAATGTTTCCAAAAGATTTGAAAAGATTTGGTTATTGCAAAGTGTTTCAAGAGACCTGCACATTTACTCCCAAAACGAAAATTGGCGCGTTTCTTAAACACACAAGGCAGGACAATGTCTTTTCGATTTGGTGACTTGGAAGTCCTTTTGCTGGAGAGGTGAAAAACACATTTTTCTTAAATATGAAGCGATTTTAGTGCATGATGGCTCGTTGGAAAGCTCTTCAAATTCTGAGACGTTTGATACCAAATCCGACACACCTATAAGGGGTCGTTAGGGAAATACAACTGTTTGAAGGTGTCCAAATTGATGTCAGAGGCCTCTGTTAGAGTGCTACCGCACGCGCATGCGCGACACCATTGTGGTTATTTTAACACAGTTGGATAGCCAATGTATCCCTTTCAATGTTTCCAAAAGATTTGAAAAGATTTGGTTATTGCAAAGTGTTTCAAGAGACCTGCACATTTACTCCCAAAACGAAAATTGGCGCGTTTCTTAAACACACAAGGCAGGACAATGTCTTTTCGATTTGGTGACTTGGAAGTCCTTTTGCTGGAGAGGTGAAAAACACATTTTTCTTAAATATGAAGCGATTTTAGTGCATGATGGCTCGTTGGAAAGCTCTTCAAATTCTGAGACGTTTGATACCAAATCCGACACACCTATAAGGGGTCGTTAGGGAAATACAACTGTTTGAAGGTGTCCAAATTGACGTCAGAGGCCTCTGTTAGAGTACTACCGCACGCGCATGCGCGACACCATTGTGGTTATTTTAACACAGTTGGATAGCCAATGTATCCCTTTCAATGTTTCCAAAAGATTTGAAAAGATTTGGTTATTGCAAAGTGTTTCAAGAGACCTGTACATTTACTCCCAAAACGAAAATTGGCGCGTTTCTCAAACACACAAGGCAGGACAATGTCTTTTCGATTTGGTGACTTGGAAGTCCTTTTGCTGGAGAGGTGAAAAACACATTTTTCTTAAATATGAAGCGATTTTAGTGCATGATGGCTCGTTGGAAAGCTCTTCAAATTCTGAGACGTTTGATACCAAATCCGACACACCTATAAGGGGTCGTTAGGGAAATACAACTGTTTGAAGGTGTCCAAATTGACGTCAGAGGCCTCTGTTAGAGTGCTACCGCACGCGCATGCGCGACACCATTGTGGTTATTTTAACACAGTTGGATAGCCAATATATCCCTTTCAATGTTTCCAAAAGATTTGAAAAGATTTGGTTATTGCAAAGTGTTTCAAGAGACCTGCACATTTACTCCCAAAACGAAAATTGGCGCGTTTCTTAAACACACAAGGCAGGACAATGTCTTTTCGATTTGGTGACTTGGAAGTCCTTTTGCTGGAGAGGTGAAAAACACATTTTTCTTAAATATGAAGCGATTTTAGTGCATGATGGCTCGTTGGAAAGCTCTTCAAATTCTGAGACGTTTGATACCAAATCCGACACACCTATAAGGGGTCGTTAGGGAAATACAACTGTTTGAAGGTGTCCAAATTGACGTCAGAGGCCTCTGTTAGAGTACTACCGCACGCGCATGCGCGACACCATTGTGGTTATTTTAACACAGTTGGATAGCCAATGTATCCCTTTCAATGTTTCCAAAAGATTTGAAAAGATTTGGTTATTGCAAAGTGTTTCAAGAGACCTGCACATTTACTCCCAAAACGAAAATTGGCGCGTTTCTTAAACACACAAGGCAGGACAATGTCTTTTCGAATTGGTGACTTGGAAGTCCTTTTGCTGGAGAGGTGAAAAACACATTTTTCTTAAATATGAAGCGATTTTAGTGCATGATGGCTCGTTGGAAAGCTCTTCAAATTCTGAGACGTTTGATACCAAATCCGACACACCTATAAGGGGTCGTTAGGGAAATACAACTGTTTGAAGGTGTCCAAATTGACGTCAGAGGCCTCTGTTAGGGTGCTACCGCACGCGCATGCGCGACACCATTGTGGTTATTTTAACACAGTTGGATAGCCAATGTATCCCTTTCAATGTTTCCAAAAGATTTGAAAAGATTTGGTTATTGCAAAGTGTTTCAAGAGACCTGTACATTTACTCCCAAAACGAAAATTGGCGCGTTTCTCAAACACACAAGGCAGGACAATGTCTTTTCGATTTGGTGACTTGGAAGTCCTTTTGCTGGAGAGGTGAAAAACACATTTTTCTTAAATATGAAGCGATTTTAGTGCATGATGGCTCGTTGGAAAGCTCTTCAAATTCTGAGACGTTTGATACCAAATCCGACACACCTATAAGGGGTCGTTAGGGAAATACAACTGTTTGAAGGTGTCCAAATTGATGTCAGAGGCCTCTGTTAGAGTGCTACCGCACGCGCATGCGCGACACCATTGTGGTTATTTTAACACAGTTGGATAGCCAATGTATCCCTTTCAATGTTTCCAAAAGATTTGAAAAGATTTGGTTATTGCAAAGTGTTTCAAGAGACCTGCACATTTACTCCCAAAACGAAAATTGGCGCGTTTCTCAAACACACAAGGCAGGACAATGTCTTTTCGATTTGGTGACTTGGAAGTCCTTTTGCTGGAGAGTTGAAAAACACATTTTTCTTAAATATGAAGCGATTTTAGTGCATGATGGCTCGTTGGAAAGCTCTTCAAATTCTGAGACGTTCGATACCAAATCCGACACACCTATAAGGGGTCGTTAGGGAAATACAACTGTTTGAAGGTGTCCAAATTGATGTCAGAGGCCTCTGTTAAAGTGCTACCGCACGCGCATGCGCGACACCATTGTGGTTATTTTAACACAGTTGGATAGCCAATGTATCCCTTTCAATGTTTCCAAAAGATTTGAAAAGATTTGGTTATTGCAAAGTGTTTCAAGAGACCTGCACATTTACTCCCAAAACGAAAATTGGCGCGTTTCTTAAACACACAAGGCAGGACAATGTCTTTTCGATTTGGTGACTTGGAAGTCCTTTTGCTGGAGAGGTGAAAAACACATTTTTCTTAAATATGAAGCGATTTTAGTGCATGATGGCTCGTTGGAAAGCTCTTCAAATTCTGACAGGTTTGATACCAAATCCGACACACCTATAAGGGGTCGTTAGGGAAATACAACTGTTTGAAGGTGTCCAAATTGACGTCAGAGGCCTCTGTTAGGGTGCTACCGCACGCGCATGCGCGACACCATTGTGGTTATTTTAACACAGTTGGATAGCCAATGTATCCCTTTCAATGTTTCCAAAAGATTTGAAAAGATTTGGTTATTGCAAAGTGTTTCAAGAGACCTGTACATTTACTCCCAAAACGAAAATTGGCGCGTTTCTCAAACACACAAGGCAGGACAATGTCTTTTCGATTTGGTGACTTGGAAGTCCTTTTGCTGGAGAGGTGAAAAACACATTTTTCTTAAATATGAAGCGATTTTAGTGCATGATGGCTCGTTGGAAAGCTCTTCAAATTCTGAGACGTTCGATACCAAATCCGACACACCTATAAGGGGTCGTTAGGGAAATACAACTGTTTGAAGGTGTCCAAATTGATGTCAGAGGCCTCTGTTAAAGTGCTACCGCACGCGCATGCGCGACACCATTGTGGTTATTTTAACACAGTTGGATAGCCAATGTATCCCTTTCAATGTTTCCAAAAGATTTGAAAAGATTTGGTTATTGCAAAGTGTTTCAAGAGACCTGCACATTTACTCCCAAAACGAAAATTGGCGCGTTTCTCAAACACACAAGGCAGGACAATGTCTTTTCGATTTGATGACTTGGAAGTCCTTTTGCTGGAGAGTTGAAAAACACATTTTTCTTAAATATGAAGCGATTTTAGTGCATGATGGCTCGTTGGAAAGCTCTTCAAATTCTGAGACGTTCGATACCAAATCCGACACACCTATAAGGGGTCGTTAGGGAAATACAACTGTTTGAAGGTGTCCAAATTGATGTCAGAGGCCTCTGTTAAAGTGCTACCGCACGCGCATGCGCGACACCATTGTGGTTATTTTAACACAGTTGGATAGCCAATGTATCCCTTTCAATGTTTCCAAAAGATTTGAAAAGATTTGGTTATTGCAAAGTGTTTCAAGAGACCTGTACATTTACTCCCAAAACGAAAATTGGCGCGTTTCTCAAACACACAAGGCAGGACAATGTCTTTTCGATTTGGTGACTTGGAAGTCCTTTTGCTGGAGAGGTGAAAAACACATTTTTCTTAAATATGAAGCGATTTTAGTGCATGATGGCTCGTTGGAAAGCTCTTCAAATTCTGACAGGTTTGATACCAAATCCGACACACCTATAAGGGGTCGTTAGGGAAATACAACTGTTTGAAGGTGTCCAAATTGACGTCAGAGGCCTCTGTTAGGGTGCTACCGCACGCGCATGCGCGACACCATTGTGGTTATTTTAACACAGTTGGATAGCCAATGTATCCCTTTCAATGTTTCCAAAAGATTTGAAAAGATTTGGTTATTGCAAAGTGTTTCAAGAGACCTGTACATTTACTCCCAAAACGAAAATTGGCGCGTTTCTCAAACACACAAGGCAGGACAATGTCTTTTCGATTTGGTGACTTGGAAGTCCTTTTGCTGGAGAGGTGAAAAACACATTTTTCTTAAATATGAAGCGATTTTAGTGCATGATGGCTCGTTGGAAAGCTCTTCAAATTCTGAGACGTTCGATACCAAATCCGACACACCTATAAGGGGTCGTTAGGGAAATACAACTGTTTGAAGGTGTCCAAATTGATGTCAGAGGCCTCTGTTAAAGTGCTACCGCACGCGCATGCGCGACACCATTGTGGTTATTTTAACACAGTTGGATAGCCAATGTATCCCTTTCAATGTTTCCAAAAGATTTGAAAAGATTTGGTTATTGCAAAGTGTTTCAAGAGACCTGCACATTTACTCCCAAAACGAAAATTGGCGCGTTTCTTAAACACACAAGGCAGGACAATGTCTTTTCGATTTGGTGACTTGGAAGTCCTTTTGCTGGAGAGGTGAAAAACACATTTTTCTTAAATATGAAGCGATTTTAGTGCATGATGGCTCGTTGGAAAGCTCTTCAAATTCTGAGACGTTTGATACCAAATCCGACACACCTATAAGGGGTCGTTAGGGAAATACAACTGTTTGAAGGTGTCCAAATTGATGTCAGAGGCCTCTGTTAGAGTGCTACCGCACGCGCATGCGCGACACCATTGTGGTTATTTTAACACAGTTGGATAGCCAATGTATCCCTTTCAATGTTTCCAAAAGATTTGAAAAGATTTGGTTATTGCAAAGTGTTTCAAGAGACCTGCACATTTACTCCCAAAACGAAAATTGGCGCGTTTCTTAAACACACAAGGCAGGACAATGTCTTTTCGATTTGGTGACTTGGAAGTCCTTTTGCTGGAGAGGTGAAAAACACATTTTTCTTAAATATGAAGCGATTTTAGTGCATGATGGCTCGTTGGAAAGCTCTTCAAATTCTGAGACGTTTGATACCAAATCCGACACACCTATAAGGGGTCGTTAGGGAAATACAACTGTTTGAAGGTGTCCAAATTGACGTCAGAGGCCTCTGTTAGAGTACTACCGCACGCGCATGCGCGACACCATTGTGGTTATTTTAACACAGTTGGATAGCCAATGTATCCCTTTCAATGTTTCCAAAAGATTTGAAAAGATTTGGTTATTGCAAAGTGTTTCAAGAGACCTGTACATTTACTCCCAAAACGAAAATTGGCGCGTTTCTCAAACACACAAGGCAGGACAATGTCTTTTCGATTTGGTGACTTGGAAGTCCTTTTGCTGGAGAGGTGAAAAACACATTTTTCTTAAATATGAAGCGATTTTAGTGCATGATGGCTCGTTGGAAAGCTCTTCAAATTCTGAGACGTTTGATACCAAATCCGACACACCTATAAGGGGTCGTTAGGGAAATACAACTGTTTGAAGGTGTCCAAATTGACGTCAGAGGCCTCTGTTAGAGTGCTACCGCACGCGCATGCGCGACACCATTGTGGTTATTTTAACACAGTTGGATAGCCAATATATCCCTTTCAATGTTTCCAAAAGATTTGAAAAGATTTGGTTATTGCAAAGTGTTTCAAGAGACCTGCACATTTACTCCCAAAACGAAAATTGGCGCGTTTCTTAAACACACAAGGCAGGACAATGTCTTTTCGATTTGGTGACTTGGAAGTCCTTTTGCTGGAGAGGTGAAAAACACATTTTTCTTAAATATGAAGCGATTTTAGTGCATGATGGCTCGTTGGAAAGCTCTTCAAATTCTGAGACGTTTGATACCAAATCCGACACACCTATAAGGGGTCGTTAGGGAAATACAACTGTTTGAAGGTGTCCAAATTGACGTCAGAGGCCTCTGTTAGAGTACTACCGCACGCGCATGCGCGACACCATTGTGGTTATTTTAACACAGTTGGATAGCCAATGTATCCCTTTCAATGTTTCCAAAAGATTTGAAAAGATTTGGTTATTGCAAAGTGTTTCAAGAGACCTGCACATTTACTCCCAAAACGAAAATTGGCGCGTTTCTTAAACACACAAGGCAGGACAATGTCTTTTCGAATTGGTGACTTGGAAGTCCTTTTGCTGGAGAGGTGAAAAACACATTTTTCTTAAATATGAAGCGATTTTAGTGCATGATGGCTCGTTGGAAAGCTCTTCAAATTCTGAGACGTTTGATACCAAATCCGACACACCTATAAGGGGTCGTTAGGGAAATACAACTGTTTGAAGGTGTCCAAATTGACGTCAGAGGCCTCTGTTAGGGTGCTACCGCACGCGCATGCGCGACACCATTGTGGTTATTTTAACACAGTTGGATAGCCAATGTATCCCTTTCAATGTTTCCAAAAGATTTGAAAAGATTTGGTTATTGCAAAGTGTTTCAAGAGACCTGTACATTTACTCCCAAAACGAAAATTGGCGCGTTTCTCAAACACACAAGGCAGGACAATGTCTTTTCGATTTGGTGACTTGGAAGTCCTTTTGCTGGAGAGGTGAAAAACACATTTTTCTTAAATATGAAGCGATTTTAGTGCATGATGGCTCGTTGGAAAGCTCTTCAAATTCTGAGACGTTTGATACCAAATCCGACACACCTATAAGGGGTCGTTAGGGAAATACAACTGTTTGAAGGTGTCCAAATTGATGTCAGAGGCCTCTGTTAGAGTGCTACCGCACGCGCATGCGCGACACCATTGTGGTTATTTTAACACAGTTGGATAGCCAATGTATCCCTTTCAATGTTTCCAAAAGATTTGAAAAGATTTGGTTATTGCAAAGTGTTTCAAGAGACCTGCACATTTACTCCCAAAACGAAAATTGGCGCGTTTCTCAAACACACAAGGCAGGACAATGTCTTTTCGATTTGGTGACTTGGAAGTCCTTTTGCTGGAGAGTTGAAAAACACATTTTTCTTAAATATGAAGCGATTTTAGTGCATGATGGCTCGTTGGAAAGCTCTTCAAATTCTGAGACGTTCGATACCAAATCCGACACACCTATAAGGGGTCGTTAGGGAAATACAACTGTTTGAAGGTGTCCAAATTGACGTCAGAGGCCTCTGTTAGAGTGCTACCGCACGCGCATGCGCGACACCATTGTGGTTATTTTAACACAGTTGGATAGCCAATATATCCCTTTCAATGTTTCCAAAAGATTTGAAAAGATTTGGTTATTGGAAAGTGTTTCAAGAGACCTGCACATTTACTCCCAAAACGAAAATTGGCGCGTTTCTTAAACACACAAGGCAGGACAATGTCTTTTCGAATTGGTGACTTGGAAGTCCTTTTGCTGGAGAGGTGAAAAACACATTTTTCTTAAATATGAAGCGATTTTAGTGCATGATGGCTCGTTGGAAAGCTCTTCAAATTCTGAGACGTTTGATACCAAATCCGACACACCTATAAGGGGTCGTTAGGGAAATACAACTGTTTGAAGGTGTCCAAATTGACGTCAGAGGCCTCTGTTAGGGTGCTACCGCACGCGCATGCGCGACACCATTGTGGTTATTTTAACACAGTTGGATAGCCAATGTATCCCTTTCAATGTTTCCAAAAGATTTGAAAAGATTTGGTTATTGCAAAGTGTTTCAAGAGACCTGTACATTTACTCCCAAAACGAAAATTGGCGCGTTTCTCAAACACACAAGGCAGGACAATGTCTTTTCGATTTGGTGACTTGGAAGTCCTTTTGCTGGAGAGGTGAAAAACACATTTTTCTTAAATATGAAGCGATTTTAGTGCATGATGGCTCGTTGGAAAGCTCTTCAAATTCTGAGACGTTTGATACCAAATCCGACACACCTATAAGGGGTCGTTAGGGAAATACAACTGTTTAAATTGTCCAAATTGATGTCAGAGGCCTCTGTTAGAGTGCTACCGCACGCGCATGCGCGACACCATTGTGGTTATTTTAACACAGTTGGATAGCCAATGTATCCCTTTCAATGTTTCCAAAAGATTTGAAAAGATTTGGTTATTGCAAAGTGTTTCAAGAGACCTGCACATTTACTCCCAAAACGAAAATTGGCGCGTTTCTCAAACACACAAGGCAGGACAATGTCTTTTCGATTTGGTGACTTGGAAGTCCTTTTGCTGGAGAGTTGAAAAACACATTTTTCTTAAATATGAAGCGATTTTAGTGCATGATGGCTCGTTGGAAAGCTCTTCAAATTCTGAGACGTTCGATACCAAATCCGACACACCTATAAGGGGTCGTTAGGGAAATACAACTGTTTAAATTGTCCAAATTGATGTCAGAGGCCTCTGTTAGAGTGCTACCGCACGCGCATGCGCGACACCATTGTGGTTATTTTAACACAGTTGGATAGCCAATGTATCCCTTTCAATGTTTCCAAAAGATTTGAAAAGATTTGGTTATTGCAAAGTGTTTCAAGAGACCTGCACATTTACTCCCAAAACGAAAATTGGCGCGTTTCTCAAACACACAAGGCAGGACAATGTCTTTTCGATTTGGTGACTTGGAAGTCCTTTTGCTGGAGAGGTGAAAAACACATTTTTCTTAAATATGAAGCGATTTTAGTGCATGATGGCTCGTTGGAAAGCTCTTCAAATTCTGAGACGTTTGATACCAAATCCGACACACCTATAAGGGGTCGTTAGGGAAATACAACTGTTTGAAGGTGTCCAAATTGACGTCAGAGGCCTCTGTTAGGGTGCTACCGCACGCGCATGCGCGACACCATTGTGGTTATTTTAACACAGTTGGATAGCCAATGTATCCCTTTCAATGTTTCCAAAAGATTTGAAAAGATTTGGTTATTGCAAAGTGTTTCAAGAGACCTGTACATTTACTCCCAAAACGAAAATTGGCGCGTTTCTCAAACACACAAGGCAGGACAATGTCTTTTCGATTTGGTGACTTGGAAGTCCTTTTGCTGGAGAGGTGAAAAACACATTTTTCTTAAATATGAAGCGATTTTAGTGCATGATGGCTCGTTGGAAAGCTCTTCAAATTCTGAGACGTTTGATACCAAATCCGACACACCTATAAGGGGTCGTTAGGGAAATACAACTGTTTGAAGGTGTCCAAATTGACGTCAGTGGCCTCTGTTAGAGTGCTACCGCACGCGCATGCGCGACACCATTGTGGTTATTTTAACACAGTTGGATAGCCAATATATCCCTTTCAATGTTTCCAAAAGATTTGAAAAGATTTGGTTATTGCAAAGTGTTTCAAGAGACCTGCACATTTACTCCCAAAACGAAAATTGGCGCGTTTCTTAAACACACAAGGCAGGACAATGTCTTTTCGAATTGGTGACTTGGAAGTCCTTTTGCTGGAGAGGTGAAAAACACATTTTTCTTAAGTATGAAGCGATTTTAGTGCATGATGGCTCGTTGGAAAGCTCTTCAAATTCTGAGACGTTTGATACCAAATCCGACACACCTATAAGGGGTCGTTAGGGAAATACAACTGTTTGAAGGTGTCCAAATTGACGTCAGAGGCCTCTGTTAGGGTGCTACCGCACGCGCATGCGCGACACCATTGTGGTTATTTTAACACAGTTGGATAGCCAATGTATCCCTTTCAATGTTTCCAAAAGATTTGAAAAGATTTGGTTATTGCAAAGTGTTTCAAGAGACCTGTACATTTACTCCCAAAACGAAAATTGGCGCGTTTCTCAAACACACAAGGCAGGACAATGTCTTTTCGATTTGGTGACTTGGAAGTCCTTTTGCTGGAGAGGTGAAAAACACATTTTTCTTAAATATGAAGCGATTTTAGTGCACGATGGCTCGTTGGAAAGCTCTTCAAATTCTGAGACGTTTGATACCAAATCCGACACACCTATAAGGGGTCGTTAGGGAAATACAACTGTTTGAAGGTGTCCAAATTGATGTCAGAGGCCTCTGTTAGAGTGCTACCGCACGCGCATGCGCGACACCATTGTGGTTATTTTAACACAGTTGGATAGCCAATGTATCCCTTTCAATGTTTCCAAAAGATTTGAAAAGATTTGGTTATTGCAAAGTGTTTCAAGAGACCTGTACATTTACTCCCAAAACGAAAATTGGCGCGTTTCTCAAACACACAAGGCAGGACAATGTCTTTTCGATTTGGTGACTTGGAAGTCCTTTTGCTGGAGAGGTGAAAAACACATTTTTCTTAAATATGAAGCGATTTTAGTGCATGATGGCTCGTTGGAAAGCTCTTCAAATTCTGAGACGTTCGATACCAAATCCGACACACCTATAAGGGGTCGTTAGGGAAATACAACTGTTTGAAGGTGTCCAAATTGACGTCAGAGGCCTCTGTTAGGGTGCTACCGCACGCGCATGCGCGACACCATTGTGGTTATTTTAACACAGTTGGATAGCCAATGTATCCCTTTCAATGTTTCCAAAAGATTTGAAAAGATTTGGTTATTGCAAAGTGTTTCAAGAGACCTGTACATTTACTCCCAAAACGAAAATTGGCGCGTTTCTCAAACACACAAGGCAGGACAATGTCTTTTCGATTTGGTGACTTGGAAGTCCTTTTGCTGGAGAGGTGAAAAACACATTTTTCTTAAATATGAAGCGATTTTAGTGCATGATGGCTCGTTGGAAAGCTCTTTAAATTCTGACACATTTGATACCAAATCCGACACACCTATAAGGGGTCGTTAGGGAAATACAACTGTTTGAAGGTGTCCAAATTGACGTCAGAGGCCTCTGTTAGAGTACTACCGCACGCGCATGCGCGACACCATTGTGGTTATTTTAACACAGTTGGATAGCCAATGTATCCCTTTCAATGTTTCCAAAAGATTTGAAAAGATTTGGTTATTGCAAAGTGTTTCAAGAGACCTGTACATTTACTCCCAAAACGAAAATTGGCGCGTTTCTCAAACACACAAGGCAGGACAATGTCTTTTCGATTTGGTGACTTGGAAGTCCTTTTGCTGGAGAGGTGAAAAACACATTTTTCTTAAATATGAAGCGATTTTAGTGCATGATGGCTCGTTGGAAAGCTCTTCAAATTCTGAGACGTTTGATACCAAATCCGACACACCTATAAGGGGTCGTTAGGGAAATACAACTGTTTGAAGGTGTCCAAATTGACGTCAGAGGCCTCTGTTAGAGTGCTACCGCACGCGCATGCGCGACACCATTGTGGTTATTTTAACACAGTTGGATAGCCAATGTATCCCTTTCAATGTTTCCAAAAGATTTGAAAAGATTTGGTTATTGCAAAGTGTTTCAAGAGACCTGCACATTTACTCCCAAAACGAAAATTGGCGCGTTTCTCAAACACACAAGGCAGGACAATGTCTTTTCGATTTGGTGACTTGGAAGTCCTTTTGCTGGAGAGTTGAAAAACACATTTTTCTTAAATATGAAGCGATTTTAGTGCATGATGGCTCGTTGGAAAGCTCTTCAAATTCTGAGACGTTCGATACCAAATCCGACACACCTATAAGGGGTCGTTAGGGAAATACAACTGTTTAAATTGTCCAAATTGATGTCAGAGGCCTCTGTTAGAGTGCTACCGCACGCGCATGCGCGACACCATTGTGGTTATTTTAACACAGTTGGATAGCCAATGTATCCCTTTCAATGTTTCCAAAAGATTTGAAAAGATTTGGTTATTGCAAAGTGTTTCAAGAGACCTGCACATTTACTCCCAAAACGAAAATTGGCGCGTTTCTCAAACACACAAGGCAGGACAATGTCTTTTCGATTTGGTGACTTGGAAGTCCTTTTGCTGGAGAGGTGAAAAACACATTTTTCTTAAATATGAAGCGATTTTAGTGCATGATGGCTCGTTGGAAAGCTCTTCAAATTCTGACACGTTTGATACCAAATCCGACACACCTATAAGGGGTCGTTAGGGAAATACAACTGTTTGAAGGTGTCCAAATTGACGTCAGAGGCCTCTGTTAGAGTGCTACCGCACGCGCATGCGCGACACCATTGTGGTTATTTTAACACAGTTGGATAGCCAATGTATCCCTTTCAATGTTTCCAAAAGATTTGAAAAGATTTGGTTATTGCAAAGTGTTTCAAGAGACCTGTACATTTACTCCCAAAACGAAAATTGGCGCGTTTCTCAAACACACAAGGCAGGACAATGTCTTTTCGATTTGGTGACTTGGAAGTCCTTTTGCTGGAGAGGTGAAAAACACATTTTTCTTAAATATGAAGCGATTTTAGTGCATGATGGCTCGTTGGAAAGCTCTTCAAATTCTGAGACGTTTGATACCAAATCCGACACACCTATAAGGGGTCGTTAGGGAAATACAACTGTTTGAAGGTGTCCAAATTGACGTCAGAGGCCTCTGTTAGAGTGCTACCGCACGCGCATGCGCGACACCATTGTGGTTATTTTAACACAGTTGGATAGCCAATGTATCCCTTTCAATGTTTCAAAAAGATTTGAAAAGATTTGGTTATTGCAAAGTGTTTCAAGAGACCTGCACATTTACTCCCAAAACGAAAATTGGCGCGTTTCTCAAACACACAAGGCAGGACAATGTCTTTTCGATTTGGTGACTTGGAAGTCCTTTTGCTGGAGAGGTGAAAAACACATTTTTCTTAAATATGAAGCGATTTTAGTGCATGATGGCTCGTTGGAAAGCTCTTTAAATTCTGACACATTTGATACCAAATCCGACACACCTATAAGGGGTCGTTAGGGAAATACAACTGTTTGAAGGTGTCCAAATTGACGTCAGAGGCCTCTGTTAGAGTACTACCGCACGCGCATGCGCGACACCATTGTGGTTATTTTAACACAGTTGGATAGCCAATGTATCCCTTTCAATGTTTCCAAAAGATTTGAAAAGATTTGGTTATTGCAAAGTGTTTCAAGAGACCTGTACATTTACTCCCAAAACGAAAATTGGCGCGTTTCTCAAACACACAAGGCAGGACAATGTCTTTTCGATTTGGTGACTTGGAAGTCCTTTTGCTGGAGAGGTGAAAAACACATTTTTCTTAAATATGAAGCGATTTTAGTGCATGATGGCTCGTTGGAAAGCTCTTCAAATTCTGAGACGTTTGATACCAAATCCGACACACCTATAAGGGGTCGTTAGGGAAATACAACTGTTTGAAGGTGTCCAAATTGACGTCAGAGGCCTCTGTTAGAGTGCTACCGCACGCGCATGCGCGACACCATTGTGGTTATTTTAACACAGTTGGATAGCCAATGTATCCCTTTCAATGTTTCCAAAAGATTTGAAAAGATTTGGTTATTGCAAAGTGTTTCAAGAGACCTGCACATTTACTCCCAAAACGAAAATTGGCGCGTTTCTCAAACACACAAGGCAGGACAATGTCTTTTCGATTTGGTGACTTGGAAGTCCTTTTGCTGGAGAGTTGAAAAACACATTTTTCTTAAATATGAAGCGATTTTAGTGCATGATGGCTCGTTGGAAAGCTCTTCAAATTCTGAGACGTTCGATACCAAATCCGACACACCTATAAGGGGTCGTTAGGGAAATACAACTGTTTAAATTGTCCAAATTGATGTCAGAGGCCTCTGTTAGAGTGCTACCGCACGCGCATGCGCGACACCATTGTGGTTATTTTAACACAGTTGGATAGCCAATGTATCCCTTTCAATGTTTCCAAAAGATTTGAAAAGATTTGGTTATTGCAAAGTGTTTCAAGAGACCTGCACATTTACTCCCAAAACGAAAATTGGCGCGTTTCTCAAACACACAAGGCAGGACAATGTCTTTTCGATTTGGTGACTTGGAAGTCCTTTTGCTGGAGAGGTGAAAAACACATTTTTCTTAAATATGAAGCGATTTTAGTGCATGATGGCTCGTTGGAAAGCTCTTCAAATTCTGAGACGTTTGATACCAAATCCGACACACCTATAAGGGGTCGTTAGGGAAATACAACTGTTTGAAGGTGTCCAAATTGACGTCAGTGGCCTCTGTTAGAGTGCTACCGCACGCGCATGCGCGACACCATTGTGGTTATTTTAACACAGTTGGATAGCCAATGTATCCCTTTCAATGTTTCCAAAAGATTTGAAAAGATTTGGTTATTGCAAAGTGTTTCAAGAGACCTGTACATTTACTCCCAAAACGAAAATTGGCGCGTTTCTCAAACACACAAGGCAGGACAATGTCTTTTCGATTTGGTGACTTGGAAGTCCTTTTGCTGGAGAGGTGAAAAACACATTTTTCTTAAATATGAAGCGATTTTAGTGCATGATGGCTCGTTGGAAAGCTCTTCAAATTCTGAGACGTTTGATACCAAATCCGACACACCTATAAGGGGTCGTTAGGGAAATACAACTGTTTGAAGGTGTCCAAATTGACGTCAGTGGCCTCTGTTAGAGTGCTACCGCACGCGCATGCGCGACACCATTGTGGTTATTTTAACTCAGTTGGATAGCCAATGTATCCCTTTCAATGTTTCCAAAAGATTTGAAAAGATTTGGTTATTGCAAAGTGTTTCAAGAGACCTGTACATTTACTCCCAAAACGAAAATTGGCGCGTTTCTCAAACACACAAGGCAGGACAATGTCTTTTCGATTTGGTGACTTGGAAGTCCTTTTGCTGGAGAGATGAAAAACACATTTTTCTTAAATATGAAGCGATTTTAGTGCATGATGGCTCGTTGGAAAGCTCTTCAAATTCTGAGACGTTTGATACCAAATCCGACACACCTATAAGGGGTCGTTAGGGAAATACAACTGTTTCAAGGTGTCCAAATTGACGTCAGAGGCCTCTGTTAGAGTGCTACCGCACGCGCATGCGCGACACCATTGTGGTTATTTTAACACAGTTGGATAGCCAATGTATCCCTTTCAATGTTTCAAAAAGATTTGAAAAGATTTGGTTACTGCAAAGTGTTTCAAGAGACCTGCACATTTACTCCCAAAACGAAAATTGGCGCGTTTCTCAAACACACAAGGCAGGACAATGTCTTTTCGATTTGGTGACTTGGAAGTCCTTTTGCTGGAGAGGTGAAAAACACATTTTTCTTAAATATGAAGCGATTTTAGTGCATGATGGCTCGTTGGAAAGCTCTTCAAATTCTGAGACGTTCGATACCAAATCCGACACACCTATAAGGGGTCGTTAGGGAAATACAACTGTTTGAAGGTGTCCAAATTGACGTCAGAGGCCTCTGTTAGAGTACTACCGCACGCGCATGCGCGACACCATTGTGGTTATTTTAACACAGTTGGATAGCCAATGTATCCCTTTCAATGTTTCCAAAAGATTTGAAAAGATTTGGTTATTGCAAAGTGTTTCAAGAGACCTCTACATTTACTCCCAAAACGAAAATTGGCGCGTTTCTCAAACACACAAGGCAGGACAATGTCTTTTCGATTTGGTGACTTGGAAGTCCTTTTGCTGGAGAGGTGAAAAACACATTTTTCTTAAATATGAAGCGATTTTAGTGCATGATGGCTCGTTGGAAAGCTCTTCAAATTCTGAGACGTTTGATACCAAATCCGACACACCTATAAGGGGTCGTTAGGGAAATACAACTGTTTGAAGGTGTCCAAATTGACGTCAGTGGCCTCTGTTAGAGTGCTACCGCACGCGCATGCGCGACACCATTGTGGTTATTTTAACACAGTTGGATAGCCAATGTATCCCTTTCAATGTTTCCAAAAGATTTGAAAAGATTTGGTTATTGCAAAGTGTTTCAAGAGACCTGCACATTTACTCCCAAAACGAAAATTGGCGCGTTTCTCAAACACACAAGGCAGGACAATGTCTTTTCGATTTGGTGACTTGGAAGTCCTTTTGCTGGAGAGTTGAAAAACACATTTTTCTTAAATATGAAGCGATTTTAGTGCATGATGGCTCGTTGGAAAGCTCTTCAAATTCTGAGACGTTCGATACCAAATCCGACACACCTATAAGGGGTCGTTAGGGAAATACAACTGTTTAAATTGTCCAAATTGATGTCAGAGGCCTCTGTTAGAGTGCTACCGCACGCGCATGCGCGACACCATTGTGGTTATTTTAACACAGTTGGATAGCCAATGTATCCCTTTCAATGTTTCCAAAAGATTTGAAAAGATTTGGTTATTGCAAAGTGTTTCAAGAGACCTGCACATTTACTCCCAAAACGAAAATTGGCGCGTTTCTCAAACACACAAGGCAGGACAATGTCTTTTCGATTTGGTGACTTGGAAGTCCTTTTGCTGGAGAGGTGAAAAACACATTTTTCTTAAATATGAAGCGATTTTAGTGCATGATGGCTCGTTGGAAAGCTCTTCAAATTCTGAGACGTTTGATACCAAATCCGACACACCTATAAGGGGTCGTTAGGGAAATACAACTGTTTGAAGGTGTCCAAATTGACGTCAGTGGCCTCTGTTAGAGTGCTACCGCACGCGCATGCGCGACACCATTGTGGTTATTTTAACACAGTTGGATAGCCAATGTATCCCTTTCAATGTTTCCAAAAGATTTGAAAAGATTTGGTTATTGCAAAGTGTTTCAAGAGACCTGCACATTTACTCCCAAAACGAAAATTGGCGCGTTTCTCAAACACACAAGGCAGGACAATGTCTTTTCGATTTGGTGACTTGGAAGTCCTTTTGCTGGAGAGGTGAAAAACACATTTTTCTTAAATATGAAGCGATTTTAGTGCATGATGGCTCGTTGGAAAGCTCTTCAAATTCTGAGACGTTTGATACCAAATTCGACACACCTATAAGGGGTCGTTAGGGAAATACAACTGTTTGAAGGTGTCCAAATTGACGTCAGTGGCCTCTGTTAGAGTGCTACCGCACGCGCATGCGCGACACCATTGTGGTTATTTTAACTCAGTTGGATAGCCAATGTATCCCTTTCAATGTTTCCAAAAGATTTGAAAAGATTTGGTTATTGCAAAGTGTTTCAAGAGACCTGTACATTTACTCCCAAAACGAAAATTGGCGCGTTTCTCAAACACACAAGGCAGGACAATGTCTTTTCGATTTGGTGACTTGGAAGTCCTTTTGCTGGAGAGGTGAAAAACACGTTTTTCTTAAATATGAAGCGATTTTAGTGCATGATGGCTCGTTGGAAAGCTCTTCAAATTCTGAGACGTTTGATACCAAATCCGACACACCTATAAGGGGTCGTTAGGGAAATACAACTGTTTCAAGGTGTCCAAATTGACGTCAGAGGCCTCTGTTAGAGTGCTACCGCACGCGCATGCGCGACACCATTGTGGTTATTTTAACACAGTTGGATAGCCAATGTATCCCTTTCAATGTTTCAAAAAGATTTGAAAAGATTTGGTTACTGCAAAGTGTTTCAAGAGACCTGCACATTTACTCCCAAAACGAAAATTGGCGCGTTTCTCAAACACACAAGGCAGGACAATGTCTTTTCGATTTGGTGACTTGGAAGTCCTTTTGCTGGAGAGGTGAAAAACACATTTTTCTTAAATATGAAGCGATTTTAGTGCATGATGGCTCGTTGGAAAGCTCTTCAAATTCTGAGACGTTCGATACCAAATCCGACACACCTATAAGGGGTCGTTAGGGAAATACAACTGTTTAAATTGTCCAAATTGATGTCAGAGGCCTCTGTTAGAGTGCTACCGCACGCGCATGCGCGACACCATTGTGGTTATTTTAACACAGTTGGATAGCCAATGTATCCCTTTCAATGTTTCCAAAAGATTTGAAAAGATTTGGTTATTGCAAAGTGTTTCAAGAGACCTGCACATTTACTCCCAAAACGAAAATTGGCGCGTTTCTCAAACACACAAGGCAGGACAATGTCTTTTCGATTTGGTGACTTGGAAGTCCTTTTGCTGGAGAGGTGAAAAACACATTTTTCTTAAATATGAAGCGATTTTAGTGCATGATGGCTCGTTGGAAAGCTCTTCAAATTCTGAGACGTTTGATACCAAATCCGACACACCTATAAGGGGTCGTTAGGGAAATACAACTGTTTGAAGGTGTCCAAATTGACGTCAGTGGCCTCTGTTAGAGTGCTACCGCACGCGCATGCGCGACACCATTGTGGTTATTTTAACACAGTTGGATAGCCAATGTATCCCTTTCAATGTTTCCAAAAGATTTGAAAAGATTTGGTTATTGCAAAGTGTTTCAAGAGACCTGCACATTTACTCCCAAAACGAAAATTGGCGCGTTTCTCAAACACACAAGGCAGGACAATGTCTTTTCGATTTGGTGACTTGGAAGTCCTTTTGCTGGAGAGGTGAAAAACACATTTTTCTTAAATATGAAGCGATTTTAGTGCATGATGGCTCGTTGGAAAGCTCTTCAAATTCTGAGACGTTTGATACCAAATTCGACACACCTATAAGGGGTCGTTAGGGAAATACAACTGTTTGAAGGTGTCCAAATTGACGTCAGTGGCCTCTGTTAGAGTGCTACCGCACGCGCATGCGCGACACCATTGTGGTTATTTTAACTCAGTTGGATAGCCAATGTATCCATTTCAATGTTTCCAAAAGATTTGAAAAGATTTGGTTATTGCAAAGTGTTTCAAGAGACCTGCACATTTACTCCCAAAACGAAAATTGGCGCGTTTCTCAAACACACAAGGCAGGACAATGTCTTTTCGATTTGGTGACTTGGAAGTCCTTTTGCTGGAGAGGTGAAAAACACATTTTTCTTAAATATGAAGCGATTTTAGAGCATGATGGCTCGTTGGAAAGCTCTTCAAATTCTGAGACGTTTGATACCAAATCCGACACACCTATAAGGGGTCGTTAGGGAAATACAACTGTTTGAAGGTGTCCAAATTGACGTCAGTGGCCTCTGTTAGAGTGCTACCGCACGCGCATGCGCGACACCATTGTGGTTATTTTAAATCAGTTGGATAGCCAATGTATCCATTTCAATGTTTCCAAAAGATTTGAAAAGATTTGGTTATTGCAAAGTGTTTCAAGAGACCTGCACATTTACTCCCAAAACGAAAATTGGCGCGTTTCTCAAACACACAAGGCAGGACAATGTCTTTTCGATTTGGTGACTTGGAAGTCCTTTTGCTGGAGAGGTGAAAAACACATTTTTCTTAAATATGAAGCGATTTTAGTGCATGATGGCTCGTTGGAAAGCTCTTCAAATTCTGAGACGTTCGATACCAAATCCGACACACCTATAAGGGGTCGTTAGGGAAATACAACTGTTTGAAGGTGTCCAAATTGACGTCAGAGGCCTCTGTTAGGGTGCTACCGCACGCGCATGCGCGACACCATTGTGGTTATTTTAACACAGTTGGATAGCCAATGTATCCCTTTCAATGTTTCCAAAAGATTTGAAAAGATTTGGTTATTGCAAAGTGTTTCAAGAGACCTGTACATTTACTCCCAAAACGAAAATTGGCGCGTTTCTCAAACACACAAGGCAGGACAATGTCTTTTCGATTTGGTGACTTGGAAGTCCTTTTGCTGGAGAGGTGAAAAACACATTTTTCTTAAATATGAAGCGATTTTAGTGCATGATGGCTCGTTGGAAAGCTCTTTAAATTCTGACACATTTGATACCAAATCCGACACACCTATAAGGGGTCGTTAGGGAAATACAACTGTTTGAAGGTGTCCAAATTGACGTCAGAGGCCTCTGTTAGAGTACTACCGCACGCGCATGCGCGACACCATTGTGGTTATTTTAACACAGTTGGATAGCCAATGTATCCCTTTCAATGTTTCCAAAAGATTTGAAAAGATTTGGTTATTGCAAAGTGTTTCAAGAGACCTGTACATTTACTCCCAAAACGAAAATTGGCGCGTTTCTCAAACACACAAGGCAGGACAATGTCTTTTCGATTTGGTGACTTGGAAGTCCTTTTGCTGGAGAGGTGAAAAACACATTTTTCTTAAATATGAAGCGATTTTAGTGCATGATGGCTCGTTGGAAAGCTCTTCAAATTCTGAGACGTTTGATACCAAATCCGACACACCTATAAGGGGTCGTTAGGGAAATACAACTGTTTGAAGGTGTCCAAATTGACGTCAGAGGCCTCTGTTAGAGTGCTACCGCACGCGCATGCGCGACACCATTGTGGTTATTTTAACACAGTTGGATAGCCAATGTATCCCTTTCAATGTTTCCAAAAGATTTGAAAAGATTTGGTTATTGCAAAGTGTTTCAAGAGACCTGCACATTTACTCCCAAAACGAAAATTGGCGCGTTTCTCAAACACACAAGGCAGGACAATGTCTTTTCGATTTGGTGACTTGGAAGTCCTTTTGCTGGAGAGGTGAAAAACACATTTTTCTTAAATATGAAGCGATTTTAGTGCATGATGGCTCGTTGGAAAGCTCTTCAAATTCTGAGACGTTCGATACCAAATCCGACACACCTATAAGGGGTCGTTAGGGAAATACAACTGTTTAAATTGTCCAAATTGATGTCAGAGGCCTCTGTTAGAGTGCTACCGCACGCGCATGCGCGACACCATTGTGGTTATTTTAACACAGTTGGATAGCCAATGTATCCCTTTCAATGTTTCCAAAAGATTTGAAAAGATTTGGTTATTGCAAAGTGTTTCAAGAGACCTGCACATTTACTCCCAAAACGAAAATTGGCGCGTTTCTCAAACACACAAGGCAGGACAATGTCTTTTCGATTTGGTGACTTGGAAGTCCTTTTGCTGGAGAGGTGAAAAACACATTTTTCTTAAATATGAAGCGATTTTAGTGCATGATGGCTCGTTGGAAAGCTCTTCAAATTCTGAGACGTTTGATACCAAATCCGACACACCTATAAGGGGTCGTTAGGGAAATACAACTGTTTGAAGGTGTCCAAATTGACGTCAGTGGCCTCTGTTAGAGTGCTACCGCACGCGCATGCGCGACACCATTGTGGTTATTTTAACACAGTTGGATAGCCAATGTATCCCTTTCAATGTTTCCAAAAGATTTGAAAAGATTTGGTTATTGCAAAGTGTTTCAAGAGACCTGCACATTTACTCCCAAAACGAAAATTGGCGCGTTTCTCAAACACACAAGGCAGGACAATGTCTTTTCGATTTGGTGACTTGGAAGTCCTTTTGCTGGAGAGGTGAAAAACACATTTTTCTTAAATATGAAGCGATTTTAGTGCATGATGGCTCGTTGGAAAGCTCTTCAAATTCTGAGACGTTTGATACCAAATCCGACACACCTATAAGGGGTCGTTAGGGAAATACAACTGTTTGAAGGTGTCCAAATTGACGTCAGTGGCCTCTGTTAGAGTGCTACCGCACGCGCATGCGCGACACCATTGTGGTTATTTTAACACAGTTGGATAGCCAATGTATCCCTTTCAATGTTTCCAAAAGATTTGAAAAGATTTGGTTATTGCAAAGTGTTTCAAGAGACCTGCACATTTACTCCCAAAACGAAAATTGGCGCGTTTCTCAAACACACAAGGCAGGACAATGTCTTTTCGATTTGGTGACTTGGAAGTCCTTTTGCTGGAGAGTTGAAAAACACATTTTTCTTAAATATGAAGCGATTTTAGTGCATGATGGCTCGTTGGAAAGCTCTTCAAATTCTGAGACGTTTGATACCAAATCCGACACACCTATAAGGGGTCGTTAGGGAAATACAACTGTTTGAAGGTGTCCAAATTGACGTCAGTGGCCTCTGTTAGAGTGCTACCGCACGCGCATGCGCGACACCATTGTGGTTATTTTAACTCAGTTGGATAGCCAATGTATCCATTTCAATGTTTCCAAAAGATTTGAAAAGATTTGGTTATTGCAAAGTGTTTCAAGAGACCTGCACATTTACTCCCAAAACGAAAATTGGCGCGTTTCTCAAACACACAAGGCAGGACAATGTCTTTTCGATTTGGTGACTTGGAAGTCCTTTTGCTGGAGAGGTGAAAAACACATTTTTCTTAAATATGAAGCGATTTTAGTGCATGATGGCTCGTTGGAAAGCTCTTCAAATTCTGAGACGTTTGATACCAAATCCGACACACCTATAAGGGGTCGTTAGGGAAATACAACTGTTTGAAGGTGTCCAAATTGACGTCAGTGGCCTCGGTTAGAGTGCTACCGCACGCGCATGCGCGACACCATTGTGGTTATTTTAACTCAGTTGGATAGCCAATGTATCCATTTCAATGTTTCCAAAAGATTTGAAAAGATTTGGTTATTGCAAAGTGTTTCAAGAGACCTGCACATTTACTCCCAAAACGAAAATTGGCGCGTTTCTCAAACACACAAGGCAGGACAATGTCTTTTCGATTTGGTGACTTGGAAGTCCTTTTGCTGGAGAGTTGAAAAACACATTTTTCTTAAATATGAAGCGATTTTAGTGCATGATGGCTCGTTGGAAAGCTCTTCAAATTCTGAGACGTTCGATACCAAATCCGACACACCTATAAGGGGTCGTTAGGGAAATACAACTGTTTGAAGGTGTCCAAATTGATGTCAGAGGCCTCTGTTAGAGTGCTACCGCACGCGCATGCGCGACACCATTGTGGTTATTTTAACTCAGTTGGATAGCCAATGTATCCATTTCAATGTTTCCAAAAGATTTGAAAAGATTTGGTTATTGCAAAGTGTTTCAAGAGACCTGCACATTTACTCCCAAAACGAAAATTGGCGCGTTTCTCAAACACACAAGGCAGGACAATGTCTTTTCGATTTGGTGACTTGGAAGTCCTTTTGCTGGAGAGTTGAAAAACACATTTTTCTTAAATATGAAGCGATTTTAGTGCATGATGGCTCGTTGGAAAGCTCTTCAAATTCTGAGACGTTCGATACCAAATCCGACACACCTATAAGGGGTCGTTAGGGAAATACAACTGTTTGAAGGTGTCCAAATTGATGTCAGAGGCCTCTGTTAAAGTGCTACCGCACGCGCATGCGCGACACCATTGTGGTTATTTTAACACAGTTGGATAGCCAATGTATCCCTTTCAATGTTTCCAAAAGATTTGAAAAGATTTGGTTATTGCAAAGTGTTTCAAGAGACCTGCACATTTACTCCCAAAACGAAAATTGGCGCGTTTCTTAAACACACAAGGCAGGACAATGTCTTTTCGATTTGATGACTTGGAAGTCCTTTTGCTGGAGAGGTGAAAAACACATTTTTCTTAAATATGAAGCGATTTTAGTGCATGATGGCTCGTTGGAAAGCTCTTCAAATTCTGAGACGTTTGATACCAAATCCGACACACCTATAAGGGGTCGTTAGGGAAATACAACTGTTTGAAGGTGTCCAAATTGACGTCAGTGGCCTCTGTTAGAGTGCTACCGCACGCGCATGCGCGACACCATTGTGGTTATTTTAACACAGTTGGATAGCCAATGTATCCCTTTCAATGTTTCCAAAAGATTTGAAAAGATTTGGTTATTGCAAAGTGTTTCAAGAGACCTGCACATTTACTCCCAAAACGAAAATTGGCGCGTTTCTCAAACACACAAGGCAGGACAATGTCTTTTCGATTTGGTGACTTGGAAGTCCTTTTGCTGGAGAGGTGAAAAACACATTTTTCTTAAATATGAAGCGATTTTAGTGCATGATGGCTCGTTGGAAAGCTCTTCAAATTCTGAGACGTTTGATACCAAATCCGACACACCTATAAGGGGTCGTTAGGGAAATACAACTGTTTGAAGGTGTCCAAATTGACGTCAGAGGCCTCTGTTAGGGTGCTACCGCACGCGCATGCGCGACACCATTGTGGTTATTTTAACACAGTTGGATAGCCAATGTATCCCTTTCAATGTTTCCAAAAGATTTGAAAAGATTTGGTTATTGCAAAGTGTTTCAAGAGACCTGTACATTTACTCCCAAAACGAAAATTGGCGCGTTTCTCAAACACACAAGGCAGGACAATGTCTTTTCGATTTGGTGACTTGGAAGTCCTTTTGCTGGAGAGGTGAAAAACACATTTTTCTTAAATATGAAGCGATTTTAGTGCATGATGGCTCGTTGGAAAGCTCTTTAAATTCTGACACATTTGATACCAAATCCGACACACCTATAAGGGGTCGTTAGGGAAATACAACTGTTTGAAGGTGTCCAAATTGACGTCAGAGGCCTCTGTTAGAGTACTACCGCACGCGCATGCGCGACACCATTGTGGTTATTTTAACACAGTTGGATAGCCAATGTATCCCTTTCAATGTTTCCAAAAGATTTGAAAAGATTTGGTTATTGCAAAGTGTTTCAAGAGACCTGTACATTTACTCCCAAAACGAAAATTGGCGCGTTTCTCAAACACACAAGGCAGGACAATGTCTTTTCGATTTGGTGACTTGGAAGTCCTTTTGCTGGAGAGGTGAAAAACACATTTTTCTTAAATATGAAGCGATTTTAGTGCATGATGGCTCGTTGGAAAGCTCTTTAAATTCTGACACATTTGATAACAAATCCGACACACCTATAAGGGGTCGTTAGGGAAATACAACTGTTTGAAGGTGTCCAAATTGACGTCAGAGGCCTCTGTTAGAGTACTATCGCACGCGCATGCGCGACACCATTGTGGTTATTTTAACACAGTTGGATAGCCAATGTATCCCTTTCAATGTTTCCAAAAGATTTGAAAAGATTTGGTTATTGCAAAGTGTTTCAAGAGACCTGTACATTTACTCCCAAAACGAAAATTGGCGCGTTTCTCAAACACACAAGGCAGGACAATGTCTTTTCGATTTGGTGACTTGGAAGTCCTTTTGCTGGAGAGGTGAAAAACACATTTTTCTTAAATATGAAGCGATTTTAGTGCATGATGGCTCGTTGGAAAGCTCTTCAAATTCTGAGACGTTTGATACCAAATCCGACACACCTATAAGGGGTCGTTAGGGAAATACAACTGTTTGAAGGTGTCCAAATTGACGTCAGAGGCCTCTGTTAGAGTGCTACCGCACGCGCATGCGCGACACCATTGTGGTTATTTTAACACAGTTGGATAGCCAATGTATCCCTTTCAATGTTTCCAAAAGATTTGAAAAGATTTGGTTATTGCAAAGTGTTTCAAGAGACCTGCACATTTACTCCCAAAACGAAAATTGGCGCGTTTCTCAAACACACAAGGCAGGACAATGTCTTTTCGATTTGGTGACTTGGAAGTCCTTTTGCTGGAGAGTTGAAAAACACATTTTTCTTAAATATGAAGCGATTTTAGTGCATGATGGCTCGTTGGAAAGCTCTTCAAATTCTGAGACGTTCGATACCAAATCCGACACACCTATAAGGGGTCGTTAGGGAAATACAACTGTTTAAATTGTCCAAATTGATGTCAGAGGCCTCTGTTAGAGTGCTACCGCACGCGCATGCGCGACACCATTGTGGTTATTTTAACACAGTTGGATAGCCAATGTATCCCTTTCAATGTTTCCAAAAGATTTGAAAAGATTTGGTTATTGCAAAGTGTTTCAAGAGACCTGCACATTTACTCCCAAAACGAAAATTGGCGCGTTTCTCAAACACACAAGGCAGGACAATGTCTTTTCGATTTGGTGACTTGGAAGTCCTTTTGCTGGAGAGGTGAAAAACACATTTTTCTTAAATATGAAGCGATTTTAGTGCATGATGGCTCGTTGGAAAGCTCTTCAAATTCTGAGACGTTTGATACCAAATCCGACACACCTATAAGGGGTCGTTAGGGAAATACAACTGTTTGAAGGTGTCCAAATTGACGTCAGTGGCCTCTGTTAGAGTGCTACCGCACGCGCATGCGCGACACCATTGTGGTTATTTTAACACAGTTGGATAGCCAATGTATCCCTTTCAATGTTTCCAAAAGATTTGAAAAGATTTGGTTATTGCAAAGTGTTTCAAGAGACCTGCACATTTACTCCCAAAACGAAAATTGGCGCGTTTCTCAAACACACAAGGCAGGACAATGTCTTTTCGATTTGGTGACTTGGAAGTCCTTTTGCTGGAGAGGTGAAAAACACATTTTTCTTAAATATGAAGCGATTTTAGTGCATGATGGCTCGTTGGAAAGCTCTTCAAATTCTGAGACGTTTGATACCAAATCCGACACACCTATAAGGGGTCGTTAGGGAAATACAACTGTTTGAAGGTGTCCAAATTGACGTCAGTGGCCTCTGTTAGAGTGCTACCGCACGCGCATGCGCGACACCATTGTGGTTATTTTAACTCAGTTGGATAGCCAATGTATCCATTTCAATGTTTCCAAAAGATTTGAAAAGATTTGGTTATTGCAAAGTGTTTCAAGAGACCTGCACATTTACTCCCAAAACGAAAATTGGCGCGTTTCTCAAACACACAAGGCAGGACAATGTCTTTTCGATTTGGTGACTTGGAAGTCCTTTTGCTGGAGAGGTGAAAAACACATTTTTCTTAAATATGAAGCGATTTTAGTGCATGATGGCTCGTTGGAAAGCTCTTCAAATTCTGAGACGTTTGATACCAAATCCGACACACCTATAAGGGGTCGTTAGGGAAATACAACTGTTTGAAGGTGTCCAAATTGACGTCAGTGGCCTCTGTTAGAGTGCTACCGCACGCGCATGCGCGACACCATTGTGGTTATTTTAACTCAGTTGGATAGCCAATGTATCCATTTCAATGTTTCCAAAAGATTTGAAAAGATTTGGTTATTGCAAAGTGTTTCAAGAGACCTGCACATTTACTCCCAAAACGAAAATTGGCGCGTTTCTCAAACACACAAGGCAGGACAATGTCTTTTCGATTTGGTGACTTGGAAGTCCTTTTGCTGGAGAGGTGAAAAACACATTTTTCTTAAATATGAAGCGATTTTAGTGCATGATGGCTCGTTGGAAAGCTCTTCAAATTCTGAGACGTTTGATACCAAATCCGACACACCTATAAGGGGTCGTTAGGGAAATACAACTGTTTGAAGGTGTCCAAATTGACGTCAGTGGCCTCTGTTAGAGTGCTACCGCACGCGCATGCGCGACACCATTGTGGTTATTTTAACACAGTTGGATAGCCAATGTATCCCTTTCAATGTTTCCAAAAGATTTGAAAAGATTTGGTTATTGCAAAGTGTTTCAAGAGACCTGCACATTTACTCCCAAAACGAAAATTGGCGCGTTTCTCAAACACACAAGGCAGGACAATGTCTTTTCGATTTGGTGACTTGGAAGTCCTTTTGCTGGAGAGGTGAAAAACACATTTTTCTTAAATATGAAGCGATTTTAGTGCATGATGGCTCGTTGGAAAGCTCTTCAAATTCTGAGACGTTTGATACCAAATCCGACACATCTATAAGGGGTCGTTAGGGAAATACAACTGTTTGAAGGTGTCCAAATTGACTTCAGTGGCCTCTGTTAGAGTGCTACCGCACGCGCATGCGCGACACCATTGTGGTTATTTTAACACAGTTGGATAGCCAATGTATCCATTTCAATGTTTCCAAAAGATTTGAAAAGATTTGGTTATTGCAAAGTGTTTCAAGAGACCTGCACATTTACTCCCAAAACGAAAATTGGCGCGTTTCTCAAACACACAAGGCAGGACAATGTCTTTTCGATTTGGTGACTTGGAAGTCCTTTTGCTGGAGAGTTGAAAAACACATTTTTCTTAAATATGAAGCGATTTTAGTGCATGATGGCTCTTTGGAAAGCTCTTCAAATTCTGAGACGTTCGATACCAAATCCGACACACCTATAAGGGGTCGTTAGGGAAATACAACTGTTTGAAGGTGTCCAAATTGACGTCAGAGGCCTCTGTTAGAGTGCTACCGCACGCGCATGCGCGACACCATTGTGGTTATTTTAACACAGTTGGATAGCCAATGTATCCCTTTCAATGTTTCCAAAAGATTTGAAAAGATTTGGTTATTGCAAAGTGTTTCAAGAGACCTGCACATTTACTCCCAAAACGAAAATTGGCGCGTTTCTCAAACACACAAGGCAGGACAATGTCTTTTCGATTTGGTGACTTGGAAGTCCTTTTGCTGGAGAGTTGAAAAACACATTTTTCTTAAATATGAAGCGATTTTAGTGCATGATGGCTCGTTGGAAAGCTCTTCAAATTCTGAGACGTTCGATACCAAATCCGACACACCTATAAGGGGTCGTTAGGGAAATACAACTGTTTAAATTGTCCAAATTGATGTCAGAGGCCTCTGTTAGAGTGCTACCGCACGCGCATGCGCGACACCATTGTGGTTATTTTAACACAGTTGGATAGCCAATGTATCCCTTTCAATGTTTCCAAAAGATTTGAAAAGATTTGGTTATTGCAAAGTGTTTCAAGAGACCTGCACATTTACTCCCAAAACGAAAATTGGCGCGTTTCTCAAACACACAAGGCAGGACAATGTCTTTTCGATTTGGTGACTTGGAAGTCCTTTTGCTGGAGAGGTGAAAAACACATTTTTCTTAAATATGAAGCGATTTTAGTGCATGATGGCTCGTTGGAAAGCTCTTCAAATTCTGAGACGTTTGATACCAAATCCGACACACCTATAAGGGGTCGTTAGGGAAATACAACTGTTTGAAGGTGTCCAAATTGACGTCAGTGGCCTCTGTTAGAGTGCTACCGCACGCGCATGCGCGACACCATTGTGGTTATTTTAACACAGTTGGATAGCCAATGTATCCCTTTCAATGTTTCCAAAAGATTTGAAAAGATTTGGTTATTGCAAAGTGTTTCAAGAGACCTGCACATTTACTCCCAAAACGAAAATTGGCGCGTTTCTCAAACACACAAGGCAGGACAATGTCTTTTCGATTTGGTGACTTGGAAGTCCTTTTGCTGGAGAGTTGAAAAACACATTTTTCTTAAATATGAAGCGATTTTAGTGCATGATGGCTCGTTGGAAAGCTCTTCAAATTCTGAGACGTTTGATACCAAATCCGACACACCTATAAGGGGTCGTTAGGGAAATACAACTGTTTGAAGGTGTCCAAATTGACGTCAGTGGCCTCTGTTAGAGTGCTACCGCACGCGCATGCGCGACACCATTGTGGTTATTTTAACTCAGTTGGATAGCCAATGTATCCATTTCAATGTTTCCAAAAGATTTGAAAAGATTTGGTTATTGCAAAGTGTTTCAAGAGACCTGCACATTTACTCCCAAAACGAAAATTGGCGCGTTTCTCAAACACACAAGGCAGGACAATGTCTTTTCGATTTGGTGACTTGGAAGTCCTTTTGCTGGAGAGGTGAAAAACACATTTTTCTTAAATATGAACGATTTTAGTGCATGATGGCTCGTTGGAAAGCTCTTCAAATTCTGACAGGTTTGATACCAAATCCGACACACCTATAAGGGGTCGTTAGGGAAATACAACTGTTTGAAGGTGTCCAAATTGACGTCAGTGGCCTCTGTTAGAGTGCTACCGCACGCGCATGCGCGACACCATTGTGGTTATTTTAACTCAGTTGGATAGCCAATGTATCCATTTCAATGTTTCCAAAAGATTTGAAAAGATTTGGTTATTGCAAAGTGTTTCAAGAGACCTGCACATTTACTCCCAAAACGAAAATTGGCGCGTTTCTCAAACACACAAGGCAGGACAATGTCTTTTCGATTTGGTGACTTGGAAGTCCTTTTGCTGGAGAGTTGAAAAACACATTTTTCTTAAATATGAAGCGATTTTAGTGCATGATGGCTCGTTGGAAAGCTCTTCAAATTCTGAGACGTTCGATACCAAATCCGACACACCTATAAGGGATCGTTAGGGAAATACAACTGTTTGAAGGTGTCCAATTTGACGTCAGAGGCCTCTGTTAAAGTGCTACCGCACGCGCATGCGCGACACCATTGTGGTTATTTTAACACAGTTGGATAGCCAATGTATCCCTTTCAATGTTTCCAAAAGATTTGAAAAGATTTGGTTATTGCAAAGTGTTTCAAGAGACCTGCACATTTACTCCCAAAACGAAAATTGGCGCGTTTCTTAAACACACAAGGCAGGACAATGTCTTTTCGATTTGATGACTTGGAAGTCCTTTTGCTGGAGAGGTGAAAAACACATTTTTCTTAAATATGAAGCGATTTTAGTGCATGATGGCTCGTTGGAAAGCTCTTCAAATTCTGAGACGTTTGATACCAAATCCGACACACCTATAAGGGGTCGTTAGGGAAATACAACTGTTTGAAGGTGTCCAAATTGACGTCAGTGGCCTCTGTTAGAGTGCTACCGCACGCGCATGCGCGACACCATTGTGGTTATTTTAACACAGTTGGATAGCCAATGTATCCCTTTCAATGTTTCCAAAAGATTTGAAAAGATTTGGTTATTGCAAAGTGTTTCAAGAGACCTGCACATTTACTCCCAAAACGAAAATTGGCGCGTTTCTCAAACACACAAGGCAGGACAATGTCTTTTCGATTTGGTGACTTGGAAGTCCTTTTGCTGGAGAGGTGAAAAACACATTTTTCTTAAATATGAAGCGATTTTAGTGCATGATGGCTCGTTGGAAAGCTCTTCAAATTCTGAGACGTTTGATACCAAATCCGACACACCTATAAGGGGTCGTTAGGGAAATACAACTGTTTGAAGGTGTCCAAATTGACGTCAGAGGCCTCTGTTAGGGTGCTACCGCACGCGCATGCGCGACACCATTGTGGTTATTTTAACACAGTTGGATAGCCAATGTATCCCTTTCAATGTTTCCAAAAGATTTGAAAAGATTTGGTTATTGCAAAGTGTTTCAAGAGACCTGTACATTTACTCCCAAAACGAAAATTGGCGCGTTTCTCAAACACACAAGGCAGGACAATGTCTTTTCGATTTGGTGACTTGGAAGTCCTTTTGCTGGAGAGGTGAAAAACACATTTTTCTTAAATATGAAGCGATTTTAGTGCATGATGGCTCGTTGGAAAGCTCTTTAAATTCTGACACATTTGATACCAAATCCGACACACCTATAAGGGGTCGTTAGGGAAATACAACTGTTTGAAGGTGTCCAAATTGACGTCAGAGGCCTCTGTTAGAGTACTACCGCACGCGCATGCGCGACACCATTGTGGTTATTTTAACACAGTTGGATAGCCAATGTATCCCTTTCAATGTTTCCAAAAGATTTGAAAAGATTTGGTTATTGCAAAGTGTTTCAAGAGACCTGTACATTTACTCCCAAAACGAAAATTGGCGCGTTTCTCAAACACACAAGGCAGGACAATGTCTTTTCGATTTGGTGACTTGGAAGTCCTTTTGCTGGAGAGGTGAAAAACACATTTTTCTTAAATATGAAGCGATTTTAGTGCATGATGGCTCGTTGGAAAGCTCTTCAAATTCTGAGACGTTTGATACCAAATCCGACACACCTATAAGGGGTCGTTAGGGAAATACAACTGTTTAAATTGTCCAAATTGATGTCAGAGGCCTCTGTTAGAGTGCTACCGCACGCGCATGCGCGACACCATTGTGGTTATTTTAACACAGTTGGATAGCCAATGTATCCCTTTCAATGTTTCCAAAAGATTTGAAAAGATTTGGTTATTGCAAAGTGTTTCAAGAGACCTGCACATTTACTCCCAAAACGAAAATTGGCGCGTTTCTCAAACACACAAGGCAGGACAATGTCTTTTCGATTTGGTGACTTGGAAGTCCTTTTGCTGGAGAGGTGAAAAACACATTTTTCTTAAATATGAAGCGATTTTAGTGCATGATGGCTCGTTGGAAAGCTCTTCAAATTCTGAGACGTTTGATACCAAATCCGACACACCTATAAGGGGTCGTTAGGGAAATACAACTGTTTGAAGGTGTCCAAATTGACGTCAGTGGCCTCTGTTAGAGTGCTACCGCACGCGCATGCGCGACACCATTGTGGTTATTTTAACACAGTTGGATAGCCAATGTATCCCTTTCAATGTTTCCAAAAGATTTGAAAAGATTTGGTTATTGCAAAGTGTTTCAAGAGACCTGCACATTTACTCCCAAAACGAAAATTGGCGCGTTTCTCAAACACACAAGGCAGGACAATGTCTTTTCGATTTGGTGACTTGGAAGTCCTTTTGCTGGAGAGGTGAAAAACACATTTTTCTTAAATATGAAGCGATTTTAGTGCATGATGGCTCGTTGGAAAGCTCTTCAAATTCTGAGACGTTTGATACCAAATCCGACACACCTATAAGGGGTCGTTAGGGAAATACAACTGTTTGAAGGTGTCCAAATTGACGTCAGTGGCCTCTGTTAGAGTGCTACCGCACGCGCATGCGCGACACCATTGTGGTTATTTTAACTCAGTTGGATAGCCAATGTATCCATTTCAATGTTTCCAAAAGATTTGAAAAGATTTGGTTATTGCAAAGTGTTTCAAGAGACCTGCACATTTACTCCCAAAACGAAAATTGGCGCGTTTCTCAAACACACAAGGCAGGACAATGTCTTTTCGATTTGGTGACTTGGAAGTCCTTTTGCTGGAGAGGTGAAAAACACATTTTTCTTAAATATGAAGCGATTTTAGTGCATGATGGCTCGTTGGAAAGCTCTTCAAATTCTGAGACGTTCGATACCAAATCCGACACACCTATAAGGGGTCGTTAGGGAAATACAACTGTTTGAAGGTGTCCAAATTGACGTCAGAGGCCTCTGTTAAAGTGCTACCGCACGCGCATGCGCGACACCATTGTGGTTATTTTAACACAGTTGGATAGCCAATGTATCCCTTTCAATGTTTCCAAAAGATTTGAAAAGATTTGGTTATCGCAAAGTGTTTCAAGAGACCTGCACATTTACTCCCAAAACGAAAATTGGCGCGTTTCTCAAACACACAAGGCAGGACAATGTCTTTTCGATTTGGTGACTTGGAAGTCCTTTTGCTGGAGAGTTGAAAAACACATTTTTCTTAAATATGAAGCGATTTTAGTGCATGATGGCTCGTTGGAAAGCTCTTCAAATTCTGAGACGTTTGATACCAAATCCGACACACCTATAAGGGGTCGTTAGGGAAATACAACTGTTTGAAGGTGTCCAAATTGACGTCAGTGGCCTCTGTTAGAGTGCTACCGCACGCGCATGCGCGACACCATTGTGGTTATTTTAACACAGTTGGATAGCCAATGTATCCCTTTCAATGTTTCCAAAAGATTTGAAAAGATTTGGTTATTGCAAAGTGTTTCAAGAGACCTGCACATTTACTCCCAAAACGAAAATTGGCGCGTTTCTCAAACACACAAGGCAGGACAATGTCTTTTCGATTTGGTGACTTGGAAGTCCTTTTGCTGGAGAGTTGAAAAACACATTTTTCTTAAATATGAAGCGATTTTAGTGCATGATGGCTCGTTGGAAAGCTCTTCAAATTCTGAGACGTTCGATACCAAATCCGACACACCTATAAGGGGTCGTTAGGGAAATACAACTGTTTGAAGGTGTCCAAATTGACGTCAGAGGCCTCTGTTAGAGTGCTACCGCACGCGCATGCGCGACACCATTGTGGTTATTTTAACACAGTTGGATAGCCAATGTATCCCTTTCAATGTTTCCAAAAGATTTGAAAAGATTTGGTTATCGCAAAGTGTTTCAAGAGACCTGCACATTTACTCCCAAAACGAAAATTGGCGCGTTTCTCAAACACACAAGGCAGGACAATGTCTTTTCGATTTGGTGACTTGGAAGTCCTTTTGCTGGAGAGTTGAAAAACACATTTTTCTTAAATATGAAGCGATTTTAGTGCATGATGGCTCGTTGGAAAGCTCTTCAAATTCTGAGACGTTCGATACCAAATCCGACACACCTATAAGGGGTCGTTAGGGAAATACAACTGTTTGAAATTGTCCAAATTGATGTCAGAGGCCTCTGTTAGAGTGCTACCGCACGCGCATGCGCGACACCATTGTGGTTATTTTAACACAGTTGGATAGCCAATGTATCCCTTTCAATGTTTCCAAAAGATTTGAAAAGATTTGGTTATTGCAAAGTGTTTCAAGAGACCTGCACATTTACTCCCAAAACGAAAATTGGCGCGTTTCTCAAACACACAAGGCAGGACAATGTCTTTTCGATTTGGTGACTTGGAAGTCCTTTTGCTGGAAAGGTGAAAAAACACATTTTTCTTAAATATGAAGCGATTTTAGTTGCATGATGGCTCGTTGGAAAGCTCTTCAAATTCTGAGACGTTTGATACCAAATCCGACACACCTATAAGGGGTCGTTAGGGAAATACAACTGTTTGAAGGTGTCCAAATTGACGTCAGAGGCCTCTGTAAGGGTGCTACCGCACGCGCATGCGCGACACCATTGTGGTTATTTTAACACAGTTGGATAGCCAATGTATCCCTTTCAATGTTTCCAAAAGATTTGAAAAGATTTGGTTATTGCAAAGTGTTTCAAGAGACCTGCACATTTACTCCCAAAACGAAAATTGGCGCGTTTCTCAAACACACAAGGCAGGACAATGTCTTTTCGATTTGGTGACTTGGAAGTCCTTTTGCTGGAGAGGTGAAAAACACATTTTTCTTAAATATGAAGCGATTTTAGTGCATGATGGCTCGTTGGAAAGCTCTTCAAATTCTGAGACGTTCGAAACCAAATCCGACACACCTATAAGGGGTCGTTAGGGAAATACAACTGTTTGAAGGTGTCCAAATTGACGTCAGAGGCCTCTGTTAGAGTGCTACCGCACGCGCATGCGCGACACCATTGTGGTTATTTTAACACAGTTGGATAGCCAATGTATCCCTTTCAATGTTTCCAAAAGATTTGAAAAGATTTGGTTATTGCAAAGTGTTTCAAGAGACCTGCACATTTACTCCCAAAACGAAAATTGGCGCGTTTCTCAAACACACAAGGCAGGACAATGTCTTTTCGATTTGGTGACTTGGAAGTCCTTTTGCTGGAAAGGTGAAAAAACACATTTTTCTTAAATATGAAGCGATTTTAGTGCATGATGGCTCGTTGGAAAGCTCTTCAAATTCTGAGACGTTTGATACCAAATCCGACACACCTATAAGGGGTCGTTAGGGAAATACAACTGTTTGAAGGTGTCCAAATTGACGTCAGTGGCCTCTGTTAAAGTGCTACCGCACGCGCATGCGCGACACCATTGTGGTTATTTTAACACAGTTGGATAGCCAATGTATCCCTTTCAATGTTTCCAAAAGATTTGAAAAGATTTGGTTATTGCAAAGTGTTTCAAGAGACCTGCACATTTACTCCCAAAACGAAAATTGGCGCGTTTCTCAAACACACAAGGCAGGACAATGTCTTTTCGATTTGGTGACTTGGAAGTCCTTTTGCTGGAGAGTTGAAAAACACATTTTTCTTAAATATGAAGCGATTTTAGTGCATGATGGCTCGTTGGAAAGCTCTTCAAATTCTGAGACGTTCGAAACCAAATCCGACACACCTATAAGGGGTCGTTAGGGAAATACAACTGTTTGAAGGTGTCCAAATTGACGTCAGAGGCCTCTGTTAGAGTGCTACCGCACGCGCATGCGCGACACCATTGTGGTTATTTTAACACAGTTGGATAGCCAATGTATCCCTTTCAATGTTTCCAAAAGATTTGAAAAGATTTGGTTATTGCAAAGTGTTTCAAGAGACCTGCACATTTACTCCCAAAACGAAAATTGGCGCGTTTCTCAAACACACAAGGCAGGACAATGTCTTTTCGATTTGGTGACTTGGAAGTCCTTTTGCTGGAGAGTTGAAAAACACATTTTTCTTAAATATGAAGCGATTTTAGTGCATGATGGCTCGTTGGAAAGCTCTTCAAATTCTGAGACGTTTGATACCAAATCCGACACACCTATAAGGGGTCGTTAGGGAAATACAACTGTTTGAAGGTGTCCAAATTGACGTCAGTGGCCTCTGTTAGAGTGCTACCGCACGCGCATGCGCGACACCATTGTGGTTATTTTAACACAGTTGGATAGCCAATGTATCCCTTTCAATGTTTCCAAAAGATTTGAAAAGATTTGGTTATTGCAAAGTGTTTCAAGAGACCTGCACATTTACTCCCAAAACGAAAATTGGCGCGTTTCTCAAACACACAAGGCAGGACAATGTCTTTTCGATTTGGTGACTTGGAAGTCCTTTTGCTGGAGAGTTGAAAAACACATTTTTCTTAAATATGAAGCGATTTTAGTGCATGATGGCTCGTTGGAAAGCTCTTCAAATTCTGAGACGTTCGAAACCAAATCCGACACACCTATAAGGGGTCGTTAGGGAAATACAACTGTTTGAAGGTGTCCAAATTGACGTCAGAGGCCTCTGTTAGAGTGCTACCGCACGCGCATGCGCGACACCATTGTGGTTATTTTAACACAGTTGGATAGCCAATGTATCCCTTTCAATGTTTCCAAAAGATTTGAAAAGATTTGGTTATTGCAAAGTGTTTCAAGAGACCTGCACATTTACTCCCAAAACGAAAATTGGCGCGTTTCTCAAACACACAAGGCAGGACAATGTCTTTTCGATTTGGTGACTTGGAAGTCCTTTTGCTGGAAAGGTGAAAAAACACATTTTTCTTAAATATGAAGCGATTTTAGTGCATGATGGCTCGTTGGAAAGCTCTTCAAATTCTGAGACGTTTGATACCAAATCCGACACACCTATAAGGGGTCGTTAGGGAAATACAACTGTTTGAAGGTGTCCAAATTGACGTCAGAGGCCTCTGTAAGGGTGCTACCGCACGCGCATGCGCGACACCATTGTGGTTATTTTAACACAGTTGGATAGCCAATGTATCCCTTTCAATGTTTCCAAAAGATTTGAAAAGATTTGGTTATTGCAAAGTGTTTCAAGAGACCTGCACATTTACTCCCAAAACGAAAATTGGCGCGTTTCTCAAACACACAAGGCAGGACAATGTCTTTTCGATTTGGTGACTTGGAAGTCCTTTTGCTGGAGAGTTGAAAAACACATTTTTCTTAAATATGAAGCGATTTTAGTGCATGATGGCTCGTTGGAAAGCTCTTCGAATTCTGAGACGTTCGATACCAAATCCGACACACCTATAAGGGGTCGTTAGGGAAATACAACTGTTTGAAATTGTCCAAATTGACGTCAGTGGCCTCTGTTAGAGTGCTACCGCACGCGCATGCGCGACACCATTGTGGTTATTTTAACACAGTTGGATAGCCAATGTATCCCTTTCAATGTTTCCAAAAGATTTGAAAAGATTTGGTTATTGCAAAGTGTTTCAAGAGACCTGCACATTTACTCCCAAAACGAAAATTGGCGCGTTTCTCAAACACACAAGGCAGGACAATGTCTTTTCGATTTGGTGACTTGGAAGTCCTTTTGCTGGAGAGTTGAAAAACACATTTTTCTTAAATATGAAGCGATTTTAGTGCATGATGGCTCGTTGGAAAGCTCTTCAAATTCTGAGACGTTCGAAACCAAATCCGACACACCTATAAGGGGTCGTTAGGGAAATACAACTGTTTGAAGGTGTCCAAATTGACGTCAGAGGCCTCTGTTAGAGTGCTACCGCACGCGCATGCGCGACACCATTGTGGTTATTTTAACACAGTTGGATAGCCAATGTATCCCTTTCAATGTTTCCAAAAGATTTGAAAAGATTTGGTTATTGCAAAGTGTTTCAAGAGACCTGCACATTTACTCCCAAAACGAAAATTGGCGCGTTTCTTAAACACACAAGGCAGGACAATGTCTTTTCGATTTGGTGACTTGGAAGTCCTTTTGCTGGAGAGGTGAAAAACACATTTTTCTTAAATATGAAGCGATTTTAGTGCATGATGGCTCGTTGGAAAGCTCTTCAAATTCTGAGACGTTCGATACCAAATCCGACACACCTATAAGGGGTCGTTAGGGAAATACAACTGTTTGAAGGTGTCCAAATTGATGTCAGAGGCCTCTGTTAGAGTGCTACCGCACGCGCATGCGCGACACCATTGTGGTTATTTTAACACAGTTGGATAGCCAATGTATCCCTTTCAATGTTTCCAAAAGATTTGAAAAGATTTGGTTATTGCAAAGTGTTTCAAGAGACCTGCACATTTACTCCCAAAACGAAAATTGGCGCGTTTCTCAAACACACAAGGCAGGACAATGTCTTTTCGATTTGGTGACTTGGAAGTCCTTTTGCTGGAGAGTTGAAAAACACATTTTTCTTAAATATGAAGCGATTTTAGTGCATGATGGCTCGTTGGAAAGCTCTTCAAATTCTGAGACGTTCGATACCAAATCCGACACACCTATAAGGGGTCGTTAGGGAAATACAACTGTTTGAAATTGTCCAAATTGATGTCAGAGGCCTCTGTTAGAGTGCTACCGCACGCGCATGCGCGACACCATTGTGGTTATTTTAACACAGTTGGATAGCCAATGTATCCCTTTCAATGTTTCCAAAAGATTTGAAAAGATTTGGTTATTGCAAAGTGTTTCAAGAGACCTGCACATTTACTCCCAAAACGAAAATTGGCGCGTTTCTCAAACACACAAGGCAGGACAATGTCTTTTCGATTTGGTGACTTGGAAGTCCTTTTGCTGGAGAGGTGAAAAACACATTTTTCTTAAATATGAAGCGATTTTAGTGCATGATGGCTCGTTGGAAAGCTCTTCAAATTCTGAGACGTTTGATACCAAATCCGACACACCTATAAGGGGTCGTTAGGGAAATACAACTGTTTGAAGGTGTCCAAATTGACGTCAGTGGCCTCTGTTAGAGTGCTACCGCACGCGCATGCGCGACACCATTGTGGTTATTTTAACACAGTTGGATAGCCAATGTATCCCTTTCAATGTTTCCAAAAGATTTGAAAAGATTTGGTTATTGCAAAGTGTTTCAAGAGACCTGCACATTTACTCCCAAAACGAAAATTGGCGCGTTTCTCAAACACACAAGGCAGGACAATGTCTTTTCGATTTGGTGACTTGGAAGTCCTTTTGCTGGAGAGTTGAAAAACACATTTTTCTTAAATATGAAGCGATTTTAGTGCATGATGGCTCGTTGGAAAGCTCTTCAAATTCTGAGACGTTCGATACCAAATCCGACACACCTATAAGGGGTCGTTAGGGAAATACAACTGTTTGAAATTGTCCAAATTGATGTCAGAGGCCTCTGTTAGAGTGCTACCGCACGCGCATGCGCGACACCATTGTGGTTATTTTAACACAGTTGGATAGCCAATGTATCCCTTTCAATGTTTCCAAAAGATTTGAAAAGATTTGGTTATTGCAAAGTGTTTCAAGAGACCTGCACATTTACTCCCAAAACGAAAATTGGCGCGTTTCTCAAACACACAAGGCAGGACAATGTCTTTTCGATTTGGTGACTTGGAAGTCCTTTTGCTGGAGAGTTGAAAAACACATTTTTCTTAAATATGAAGCGATTTTAGTGCATGATGGCTCGTTGGAAAGCTCTTCAAATTCTGAGACGTTCGATACCAAATCCGACACACCTATAAGGGGTCGTTAGGGAAATACAACTGTTTGAAATTGTCCAAATTGATGTCAGAGGCCTCTGTTAGAGTGCTACCGCACGCGCATGCGCGACACCATTGTGGTTATTTTAACACAGTTGGATAGCCAATGTATCCCTTTCAATGTTTCCAAAAGATTTGAAAAGATTTGGTTATTGCAAAGTGTTTCAAGAGACCTGCACATTTACTCCCAAAACGAAAATTGGCGCGTTTCTTAAACACACAAGGCAGGACAATGTCTTTTCGATTTGGTGACTTGGAAGTCCTTTTGCTGGAGAGGTGAAAAACACATTTTTCTTAAATATGAAGCGATTTTAGTGCATGATGGCTCGTTGGAAAGCTCTTCAAATTCTGAGACGTTCGATACCAAATCCGACACACCTATAAGGGGTCGTTAGGGAAATACAACTGTTTGAAGGTGTCCAAATTGATGTCAGAGGCCTCTGTTAGAGTGCTACCGCACGCGCATGCGCGACACCATTGTGGTTATTTTAACACAGTTGGATAGCCAATGTATCCCTTTCAATGTTTCCAAAAGATTTGAAAAGATTTGGTTATTGCAAAGTGTTTCAAGATACCTGCACATTTACTCCCAAAACGAAAATTGGCGCGTTTCTCAAACACACAAGGCAGGACAATGTCTTTTCGATTTGGTGACTTGGAAGTCCTTTTGCTGGAGAGTTGAAAAACACATTTTTCTTAAATATGAAGCGATTTTAGTGCATGATGGCTCGTTGGAAAGCTCTTCAAATTCTGAGAAGTTCGATACCAAATCCGACACACCTATAAGGGGTCGTTAGGGAAATACAACTGTTTGAAATTGTCCAAATTGATGTCAGAGGCCTCTGTTAGAGTGCTACCGCACGCGCATGCGCGACACCATTGTGGTTATTTTAACACAGTTGGATAGCCAATGTATCCCTTTCAATGTTTCCAAAAGATTTGAAAAGATTTGGTTATTGCAAAGTGTTTCAAGAGACCTGCACATTTACTCCCAAAACGAAAATTGGCGCGTTTCTCAAACACACAAGGCAGGACAATGTCTTTTCGATTTGGTGACTTGGAAGTCCTTTTGCTGGAGAGGTGAAAAACACATTTTTCTTAAATATGAAGCGATTTTAGTGCATGATGGCTCGTTGGAAAGCTCTTCAAATTCTGAGACGTTTGATACCAAATCCGACACACCTATAAGGGGTCGTTAGGGAAATACAACTGTTTGAAGGTGTCCAAATTGACGTCAGTGGCCTCTGTTAGAGTGCTACCGCACGCGCATGCGCGACACCATTGTGGTTATTTTAACACAGTTGGATAGCCAATGTATCCCTTTCAATGTTTCCAAAAGATTTGAAAAGATTTGGTTATTGCAAAGTGTTTCAAGAGACCTGCACATTTACTCCCAAAACGAAAATTGGCGCGTTTCTCAAACACACAAGGCAGGACAATGTCTTTTCGATTTGGTGACTTGGAAGTCCTTTTGCTGGAGAGTTGAAAAACACATTTTTCTTAAATATGAAGCGATTTTAGTGCATGATGGCTCGTTGGAAAGCTCTTCAAATTCTGAGACGTTCGAAACCAAATCCGACACACCTATAAGGGGTCGTTAGGGAAATACAACTGTTTGAAGGTGTCCAAATTGACGTCAGAGGCCTCTGTTAGAGTGCTACCGCACGCGCATGCGCGACACCATTGTGGTTATTTTAACACAGTTGGATAGCCAATGTATCCCTTTCAATGTTTCCAAAAGATTTGAAAAGATTTGGTTATTGCAAAGTGTTTCAAGAGACCTGCACATTTACTCCCAAAACGAAAATTGGCGCGTTTCTTAAACACACAAGGCAGGACAATGTCTTTTCGATTTGGTGACTTGGAAGTCCTTTTGCTGGAGAGGGGAAAAACACATTTTTCTTAAATATGAAGCGATTTTAGTGCATGATGGCTCGTTGGAAAGCTCTTCAAATTCTGAGACGTTCGATACCAAATCCGACACACCTATAAGGGGTCGTTAGGGAAATACAACTGTTTGAAGGTGTCCAAATTGATGTCAGAGGCCTCTGTTAAAGTGCTACCGCACGCGCATGCGCGACACCATTGTGGTTATTTTAACACAGTTGGATAGCCAATGTATCCCTTTCAATGTTTCCAAAAGATTTGAAAAGATTTGGTTATTGCAAAGTGTTTCAAGAGACCTGTACATTTACTCCCAAAACGAAAATTGGCGCGTTTCTTAAACACACAAGGCAGGACAATGTCTTTTCGATTTGGTGACTTGGAAGTCCTTTTGCTGGAGAGGTGAAAAACACATTTTTCTTAAATATGAAGCGATTTTAGTGCATGATGGCTCGTTGGAAAGCTCTTCAAATTCTGAGACGTTTGATACTAAATCCGACACACCTATAAGGGGTCGTTAGGGAAATACAACTGTTTGAAGGTGTCCAAATTGACGTCAGAGGCCTCTGTTAGGGTGCTACCGCACGCGCATGCGCGACACCATTGTGGTTATTTTAACACAGTTGGATAGCCAATGTATCCCTTTCAATGTTTCCAAAAGATTTGAAAAGATTTGGTTATTGCAAAGTGTTTCAAGAGACCTGTACATTTACTCCCAAAACGAAAATTGGCGCGTTTCTCAAACACACAAGGCAGGACAATGTCTTTTCGATTTGGTGACTTGGAAGTCCTTTTGCTGGAGAGTTGAAAAACACATTTTTCTTAAATATGAAGCGATTTTAGTGCATGATGGCTCGTTGGAAAGCTCTTCAAATTCTGAGACGTTCGATACCAAATCCGACACACCTATAAGGGGTCGTTAGGGAAATACAACTGTTTGAAATTGTCCAAATTGATGTCAGAGGCCTCTGTTAGAGTGCTACCGCACGCGCATGCGCGACACCATTGTGGTTATTTTAACACAGTTGGATAGCCAATGTATCCCTTTCAATGTTTCCAAAAGATTTGAAAAGATTTGGTTATTGCAAAGTGTTTCAAGAGACCTGCACATTTACTCCCAAAACGAAAATTGGCGCGTTTCTCAAACACACAAGGCAGGACAATGTCTTTTCGATTTGGTGACTTGGAAGTCCTTTTGCTGGAGAGTTGAAAAACACATTTTTCTTAAATATGAAGCGATTTTAGTGCATGATGGCTCGTTGGAAAGCTCTTTAAATTCTGAGACGTTTGATACCAAATCCGACACACCTATAAGGGGTCGTTAGGGAAATACAACTGTTTGAAGGTGTCCAAATTGACGTCAGTGGCCTCTGTTAGAGTGCTACCGCACGCGCATGCGCGACACCATTGTGGTTATTTTAACACAGTTGGATAGCCAATGTATCCCTTTCAATGTTTCCAAAAGATTTGAAAAGATTTGGTTATTGCAAAGTGTTTCAAGAGACCTGCACATTTACTCCCAAAACGAAAATTGGCGCGTTTCTCAAACACACAAGGCAGGACAATGTCTTTTCGATTTGGTGACTTGGAAGTCCTTTTGCTGGAGAGTTGAAAAACACATTTTTCTTAAATATGAAGCGATTTTAGTGCATGATGGCTCGTTGGAAAGCTCTTCAAATTCTGAGACGTTCGAAACCAAATCCGACACACCTATAAGGGGTCGTTAGGGAAATACAACTGTTTGAAGGTGTCCAAATTGACGTCAGAGGCCTCTGTTAGAGTGCTACCGCACGCGCATGCGCGACACCATTGTGGTTATTTTAACACAGTTGGATAGCCAATGTATCCCTTTCAATGTTTCCAAAAGATTTGAAAAGATTTGGTTATTGCAAAGTGTTTCAAGAGACCTGCACATTTACTCCCAAAACGAAAATTGGCGCGTTTCTCAAACACACAAGGCAGGACAATGTCTTTTCGATTTGATGACTTGGAAGTCCTTTTGCTGGAGAGTTGAAAAACACATTTTTCTTAAATATGAAGCGATTTTAGTGCATGATGGCTCGTTGGAAAGCTCTTTAAATTCTGACAAGTTCGATACCAAATCCGACACACCTATAAGGGGTCGTTAGGGAAATACAACTGTTTGAAGGTGTCCAAATTGATGTCAGAGGCCTCTGTTAAAGTGCTACCGCACGCGCATGCGCGACACCATTGTGGTTATTTTAACACAGTTGGATAGCCAATGTATCCCTTTCAATGTTTCCAAAAGATTTGAAAAGATTTGGTTATTGCAAAGTGTTTCAAGAGACCTGCACATTTACTCCCAAAACGAAAATTGGCGCGTTTCTTAAACACACAAGGCAGGACAATGTCTTTTCGATTTGGTGACTTGGAAGTCCTTTTGCTGGAGAGTTGAAAAACACATTTTTCTTAAATATGAAGCGATTTTAGTGCATGATGGCTCGTTGGAAAGCTCTTCAAATTCTGAGACGTTCGAAACCAAATCCGACACACCTATAAGGGGTCGTTAGGGAAATACAACTGTTTGAAGGTGTCCAAATTGACGTCAGAGGCCTCTGTTAGAGTGCTACCGCACGCGCATGCGCGACACCATTGTGGTTATTTTAACACAGTTGGATAGCCAATGTATCCCTTTCAATGTTTCCAAAAGATTTGAAAAGATTTGGTTATTGCAAAGTGTTTCAAGAGACCTGCACATTTACTCCCAAAACGAAAATTGGCGCGTTTCTTAAACACACAAGGCAGGACAATGTCTTTTCGATTTGGTGACTTGGAAGTCCTTTTGCTGGAGAGGGGAAAAACACATTTTTCTTAAATATGAAGCGATTTTAGTGCATGATGGCTCGTTGGAAAGCTCTTCAAATTCTGAGACGTTCGATACCAAATCCGACACACCTATAAGGGGTCGTTAGGGAAATACAACTGTTTGAAGGTGTCCAAATTGATGTCAGAGGCCTCTGTTAAAGTGCTACCGCACGCGCATGCGCGACACCATTGTGGTTATTTTAACACAGTTGGATAGCCAATGTATCCCTTTCAATGTTTCCAAAAGATTTGAAAAGATTTGGTTATTGCAAAGTGTTTCAAGAGACCTGTACATTTACTCCCAAAACGAAAATTGGCGCGTTTCTTAAACACACAAGGCAGGACAATGTCTTTTCGATTTGGTGACTTGGAAGTCCTTTTGCTGGAGAGGTGAAAAACACATTTTTCTTAAATATGAAGCGATTTTAGTGCATGATGGCTCGTTGGAAAGCTCTTCAAATTCTGAGACGTTTGATACTAAATCCGACACACCTATAAGGGGTCGTTAGGGAAATACAACTGTTTGAAGGTGTCCAAATTGACGTCAGAGGCCTCTGTTAGGGTGCTACCGCACGCGCATGCGCGACACCATTGTGGTTATTTTAACACAGTTGGATAGCCAATGTATCCCTTTCAATGTTTCCAAAAGATTTGAAAAGATTTGGTTATTGCAAAGTGTTTCAAGAGACCTGTACATTTACTCCCAAAACGAAAATTGGCGCGTTTCTCAAACACACAAGGCAGGACAATGTCTTTTCGATTTGGTGACTTGGAAGTCCTTTTGCTGGAGAGTTGAAAAACACATTTTTCTTAAATATGAAGCGATTTTAGTGCATGATGGCTCGTTGGAAAGCTCTTCAAATTCTGAGACGTTCGATACCAAATCCGACACACCTATAAGGGGTCGTTAGGGAAATACAACTGTTTGAAATTGTCCAAATTGATGTCAGAGGCCTCTGTTAGAGTGCTACCGCACGCGCATGCGCGACACCATTGTGGTTATTTTAACACAGTTGGATAGCCAATGTATCCCTTTCAATGTTTCCAAAAGATTTGAAAAGATTTGGTTATTGCAAAGTGTTTCAAGAGACCTGCACATTTACTCCCAAAACGAAAATTGGCGCGTTTCTCAAACACACAAGGCAGGACAATGTCTTTTCGATTTGGTGACTTGGAAGTCCTTTTGCTGGAGAGTTGAAAAACACATTTTTCTTAAATATGAAGCGATTTTAGTGCATGATGGCTCGTTGGAAAGCTCTTTAAATTCTGAGACGTTTGATACCAAATCCGACACACCTATAAGGGGTCGTTAGGGAAATACAACTGTTTGAAGGTGTCCAAATTGACGTCAGTGGCCTCTGTTAGAGTGCTACCGCACGCGCATGCGCGACACCATTGTGGTTATTTTAACACAGTTGGATAGCCAATGTATCCCTTTCAATGTTTCCAAAAGATTTGAAAAGATTTGGTTATTGCAAAGTGTTTCAAGAGACCTGCACATTTACTCCCAAAACGAAAATTGGCGCGTTTCTCAAACACACAAGGCAGGACAATGTCTTTTCGATTTGGTGACTTGGAAGTCCTTTTGCTGGAGAGTTGAAAAACACATTTTTCTTAAATATGAAGCGATTTTAGTGCATGATGGCTCGTTGGAAAGCTCTTCAAATTCTGAGACGTTCGAAACCAAATCCGACACACCTATAAGGGGTCGTTAGGGAAATACAACTGTTTGAAGGTGTCCAAATTGACGTCAGAGGCCTCTGTTAGAGTGCTACCGCACGCGCATGCGCGACACCATTGTGGTTATTTTAACACAGTTGGATAGCCAATGTATCCCTTTCAATGTTTCCAAAAGATTTGAAAAGATTTGGTTATTGCAAAGTGTTTCAAGAGACCTGCACATTTACTCCCAAAACGAAAATTGGCGCGTTTCTCAAACACACAAGGCAGGACAATGTCTTTTCGATTTGATGACTTGGAAGTCCTTTTGCTGGAGAGTTGAAAAACACATTTTTCTTAAATATGAAGCGATTTTAGTGCATGATGGCTCGTTGGAAAGCTCTTTAAATTCTGACAAGTTCGATACCAAATCCGACACACCTATAAGGGGTCGTTAGGGAAATACAACTGTTTGAAGGTGTCCAAATTGATGTCAGAGGCCTCTGTTAAAGTGCTACCGCACGCGCATGCGCGACACCATTGTGGTTATTTTAACACAGTTGGATAGCCAATGTATCCCTTTCAATGTTTCCAAAAGATTTGAAAAGATTTGGTTATTGCAAAGTGTTTCAAGAGACCTGCACATTTACTCCCAAAACGAAAATTGGCGCGTTTCTTAAACACACAAGGCAGGACAATGTCTTTTCGATTTGGTGACTTGGAAGTCCTTTTGCTGGAGAGTTGAAAAACACATTTTTCTTAAATATGAAGCGATTTTAGTGCATGATGGCTCGTTGGAAAGCTCTTTAAATTCTGACACATTTGATACCAAATCCGACACACCTATAAGGGGTCGTTAGGGAAATACAACTGTTTGAAGGTGTCCAAATTGACGTCAGAGGCCTCTGTTAGAGTGCTACCGCACGCGCATGCGCGACACCATTGTGGTTATTTTAACACAGTTGGATAGCCAATGTATCCCTTTCAATGTTTCCAAAAGATTTGAAAAGATTTGGTTATTGCAAAGTGTTTCAAGAGACCTGCACATTTACTCCCAAAACGAAAATTGGCGCGTTTCTTAAACACACAAGGCAGGACAATGTCTTTTCGATTTGGTGACTTGGAAGTCCTTTTGCTGGAGAGGGGAAAAACACATTTTTCTTAAATATGAAGCGATTTTAGTGCATGATGGCTCGTTGGAAAGCTCTTCAAATTCTGAGACGTTCGATACCAAATCCGACACACCTATAAGGGGTCGTTAGGGAAATACAACTGTTTGAAGGTGTCCAAATTGATGTCAGAGGCCTATGTTAAAGTGCTACCGCACGCGCATGCGCGACACCATTGTGGTTATTTTAACACAGTTGGATAGCCAATGTATCCCTTTCAATGTTTCCAAAAGATTTGAAAAGATTTGGTTATTGCAAAGTGTTTCAAGAGACCTGTACATTTACTCCCAAAACGAAAATTGGCGCGTTTCTCAAACACACAAGGCAGGACAATGTCTTTTCGATTTGGTGACTTGGAAGTCCTTTTGCTGGAGAGTTGAAAAACACATTTTTCTTAAATATGAAGCGATTTTAGTGCATGATGGCTCGTTGGAAAGCTCTTCAAATTCTGAGACGTTTGATACCAAATCCGACACACCTATAAGGGGTCGTTAGGGAAATACAACTGTTTGAAGGTGTCCAAATTGACGTCAGAGGCCTCTGTTAGAGTGCTACCGCACGCGCATGCGCGACACCATTGTGGTTATTTTAACACAGTTGGACAGCCAATATATCCCTTTCAATGTTTCCAAAAGATTTGAAAAGATTTGGTTATTGCAAAGTGTTTCAAGAGACCTGCACATTTACTCCCAAAACGAAAATTGGCGCGTTTCTTAAACACACAAGGCAGGACAATGTCTTTTCGATTTGGTGACTTGGAAGTCCTTTTGCTGGAGAGGTGAAAAACACATTTTTCTTAAATATGAAGCGATTTTAGTGCATGATGGCTCGTTGGAAAGCTCTTCAAATTCTGAGACGTTTGATACTAAATCCGACACACCTATAAGGGGTCGTTAGGGAAATACAACTGTTTGAAGGTGTCCAAATTGACGTCAGAGGCCTCTGTTAGGGTGCTACCGCACGCGCATGCGCGACACCATTGTGGTTATTTTAACACAGTTGGATAGCCAATGTATCCCTTTCAATGTTTCCAAAAGATTTGAAAAGATTTGGTTATTGCAAAGTGTTTCAAGAGACCTGTACATTTACTCCCAAAACGAAAATTGGCGCGTTTCTCAAACACACAAGGCAGGACAATGTCTTTTCGATTTGGTGACTTGGAAGTCCTTTTGCTGGAGAGTTGAAAAACACATTTTTCTTAAATATGAAGCGATTTTAGTGCATGATGGCTCGTTGGAAAGCTCTTCAAATTCTGAGACGTTCGATACCAAATCCGACACACCTATAAGGGGTCGTTAGGGAAATACAACTGTTTGAAATTGTCCAAATTGATGTCAGAGGCCTCTGTTAGAGTGCTACCGCACGCGCATGCGCGACACCATTGTGGTTATTTTAACACAGTTGGATAGCCAATGTATCCCTTTCAATGTTTCCAAAAGATTTGAAAAGATTTGGTTATTGCAAAGTGTTTCAAGAGACCTGCACATTTACTCCCAAAACGAAAATTGGCGCGTTTCTCAAACACACAAGGCAGGACAATGTCTTTTCGATTTGGTGACTTGGAAGTCCTTTTGCTGGAGAGTTGAAAAACACATTTTTCTTAAATATGAAGCGATTTTAGTGCATGATGGCTCGTTGGAAAGCTCTTTAAATTCTGAGACGTTTGATACCAAATCCGACACACCTATAAGGGGTCGTTAGGGAAATACAACTGTTTGAAGGTGTCCAAATTGACGTCAGTGGCCTCTGTTAGAGTGCTACCGCACGCGCATGCGCGACACCATTGTGGTTATTTTAACACAGTTGGATAGCCAATGTATCCCTTTCAATGTTTCCAAAAGATTTGAAAAGATTTGGTTATTGCAAAGTGTTTCAAGAGACCTGCACATTTACTCCCAAAACGAAAATTGGCGCGTTTCTCAAACACACAAGGCAGGACAATGTCTTTTCGATTTGGTGACTTGGAAGTCCTTTTGCTGGAGAGTTGAAAAACACATTTTTCTTAAATATGAAGCGATTTTAGTGCATGATGGCTCGTTGGAAAGCTCTTCAAATTCTGAGACGTTCGAAACCAAATCCGACACACCTATAAGGGGTCGTTAGGGAAATACAACTGTTTGAAGGTGTCCAAATTGACGTCAGAGGCCTCTGTTAGAGTACTACCGCACGCGCATGCGCGACACCATTGTGGTTATTTTAACACAGTTGGATAGCCAATGTATCCCTTTAGTGTTTCCAAAAGATTTGAAAAGATTTGGTTATTGCAAAGTGTTTCAAGAGACCTGTACATTTACTCCCAAAACGAAAATTGGCGCGTTTCTCAAACACACAAGGCAGGACAATGTCTTTTCGATTTGGTGACTTGGAAGTCCTTTTGCTGGAGAGGTGAAAAACACATTTTTCTTAAATATGAAGCGATTTTAGTGCATGATGGCTCGTTGGAAAGCTCTTTAAATTCTGACACATTTGATACCAAATCCGACACACCTATAAGGGGTCGTTAGGGAAATACAACTGTTTGAAGGTGTCCAAATTGACGTCAGAGGCCTCTGTTAGAGTGCTACCGCACGCGCATGCGCGACACCATTGTGGTTATTTTAACACAGTTGGATAGCCAATGTATCCCTTTCAATGTTTCCAAAAGATTTGAAAAGATTTGGTTATTGCAAAGTGTTTCAAGAGACCTGTACATTTACTCCCAAAACGAAAATTGGCGCGTTTCTCAAACACACAAGGCAGGACAATGTCTTTTCGATTTGGTGACTTGGAAGTCCTTTTGCTGGAGAGGTGAAAAACACATTTTTCTTAAATATGAAGCGATTTTAGTGCATGATGGCTCGTTGGAAAGCTCTTTAAATTCTGACACGTTCGATACCAAATCCGACACACCTATAAGGGGTCGTTAGGGAAATACAACTGTTTGAAGGTGTCCAAATTGATGTCAGAGGCCTCTGTTAAAGTGCTACCGCACGCGCATGCGCGACACCATTGTGGTTATTTTAACACAGTTGGATAGCCAATGTATCCCTTTCAATGTTTCCAAAAGATTTGAAAAGATTTGGTTATTGCAAAGTGTTTCAAGAGACCTGCACATTTACTCCCAAAACGAAAATTGGCGCGTTTCTTAAACACACAAGGCAGGACAATGTCTTTTCGATTTGGTGACTTGGAAGTCCTTTTGCTGGAGAGTTGAAAAACACATTTTTCTTAAATATGAAGCGATTTTAGTGCATGATGGCTCGTTGGAAAGCTCTTTAAATTCTGACACATTTGATACCAAATCCGACACACCTATAAGGGGTCGTTAGGGAAATACAACTGTTTGAAGGTGTCCAAATTGACGTCAGAGGCCTCTGTTAGAGTGCTACCGCACGCGCATGCGCGACACCATTGTGGTTATTTTAACACAGTTGGATAGCCAATGTATCCCTTTCAATGTTTCCAAAAGATTTGAAAAGATTTGGTTATTGCAAAGTGTTTCAAGAGACCTGCACATTTACTCCCAAAACGAAAATTGGCGCGTTTCTTAAACACACAAGGCAGGACAATGTCTTTTCGATTTGGTGACTTGGAAGTCCTTTTGCTGGAGAGGGGAAAAACACATTTTTCTTAAATATGAAGCGATTTTAGTGCATGATGGCTCGTTGGAAAGCTCTTCAAATTCTGAGACGTTCGATACCAAATCCGACACACCTATAAGGGGTCGTTAGGGAAATACAACTGTTTGAAGGTGTCCAAATTGATGTCAGAGGCCTATGTTAAAGTGCTACCGCACGCGCATGCGCGACACCATTGTGGTTATTTTAACACAGTTGGATAGCCAATGTATCCCTTTCAATGTTTCCAAAAGATTTGAAAAGATTTGGTTATTGCAAAGTGTTTCAAGAGACCTGTACATTTACTCCCAAAACGAAAATTGGCGCGTTTCTCAAACACACAAGGCAGGACAATGTCTTTTCGATTTGGTGACTTGGAAGTCCTTTTGCTGGAGAGTTGAAAAACACATTTTTCTTAAATATGAAGCGATTTTAGTGCATGATGGCTATTTGGAAAGCTCTTCAAATTCTGAGACGTTTGATACCAAATCCGACACACCTATAAGGGGTCGTTAGGGAAATACAACTGTTTGAAGGTGTCCAAATTGACGTCAGAGGCCTCTGTTAGAGTGCTACCGCACGCGCATGCGCGACACCATTGTGGTTATTTTAACACAGTTGGACAGCCAATATATCCCTTTCAATGTTTCCAAAAGATTTGAAAAGATTTGGTTATTGCAAAGTGTTTCAAGAGACCTGCACATTTACTCCCAAAACGAAAATTGGCGCGTTTCTTAAACACACAAGGCAGGACAATGTCTTTTCGATTTGGTGACTTGGAAGTCCTTTTGCTGGAGAGGTGAAAAACACATTTTTCTTAAATATGAAGCGATTTTAGTGCATGATGGCTCGTTGGAAAGCTCTTCAAATTCTGAGACGTTTGATACTAAATCCGACACACCTATAAGGGGTCGTTAGGGAAATACAACTGTTTGAAGGTGTCCAAATTGACGTCAGAGGCCTCTGTTAGGGTGCTACCGCACGCGCATGCGCGACACCATTGTGGTTATTTTAACACAGTTGGATAGCCAATGTATCCCTTTCAATGTTTCCAAAAGATTTGAAAAGATTTGGTTATTGCAAAGTGTTTCAAGAGACCTGTACATTTACTCCCAAAACGAAAATTGGCGCGTTTCTCAAACACACAAGGCAGGACAATGTCTTTTCGATTTGGTGACTTGGAAGTCCTTTTGCTGGAGAGTTGAAAAACACATTTTTCTTAAATATGAAGCGATTTTAGTGCATGATGGCTCGTTGGAAAGCTCTTCAAATTCTGAGACGTTCGATACCAAATCCGACACACCTATAAGGGGTCGTTAGGGAAATACAACTGTTTGAAATTGTCCAAATTGATGTCAGAGGCCTCTGTTAGAGTGCTACCGCACGCGCATGCGCGACACCATTGTGGTTATTTTAACACAGTTGGATAGCCAATGTATCCCTTTCAATGTTTCAAAAAGATTTGAAAAGATTTGGTTATTGCAAAGTGTTTCAAGAGACCTGCACATTTACTCCCAAAACGAAAATTGGCGCGTTTCTCAAACACACAAGGCAGGACAATGTCTTTTCGATTTGGTGACTTGGAAGTCCTTTTGCTGGAGAGTTGAAAAACACATTTTTCTTAAATATGAAGCGATTTTAGTGCATGATGGCTCGTTGGAAAGCTCTTTAAATTCTGAGACGTTTGATACCAAATCCGACACACCTATAAGGGGTCGTTAGGGAAATACAACTGTTTGAAGGTGTCCAAATTGACGTCAGTGGCCTCTGTTAGAGTGCTACCGCACGCGCATGCGCGACACCATTGTGGTTATTTTAACACAGTTGGATAGCCAATGTATCCCTTTCAATGTTTCCAAAAGATTTGAAAAGATTTGGTTATTGCAAAGTGTTTCAAGAGACCTGCACATTTACTCCCAAAACGAAAATTGGCGCGTTTCTCAAACACACAAGGCAGGACAATGTCTTTTCGATTTGGTGACTTGGAAGTCCTTTTGCTGGAGAGTTGAAAAACACATTTTTCTTAAATATGAAGCGATTTTAGTGCATGATGGCTCGTTGGAAAGCTCTTCAAATTCTGAGACGTTCGAAACCAAATCCGACACACCTATAAGGGGTCGTTAGGGAAATACAACTGTTTGAAGGTGTCCAAATTGACGTCAGAGGCCTCTGTTAGAGTGCTACCGCACGCGCATGCGCGACACCATTGTGGTTATTTTAACACAGTTGGATAGCCAATGTATCCCTTTCAATGTTTCCAAAAGATTTGAAAAGATTTGGTTATTGCAAAGTGTTTCAAGAGACCTGCACATTTACTCCCAAAACGAAAATTGGCGCGTTTCTCAAACACACAAGGCAGGACAATGTCTTTTCGATTTGATGACTTGGAAGTCCTTTTGCTGGAGAGTTGAAAAACACATTTTTCTTAAATATGAAGCGATTTTAGTGCATGATGGCTCGTTGGAAAGCTCTTTAAATTCTGACACGTTCGATACCAAATCCGACACACCTATAAGGGGTCGTTAGGGAAATACAACTGTTTGAAGGTGTCCAAATTGATGTCAGAGGCCTCTGTTAAAGTGCTACCGCACGCGCATGCGCGACACCATTGTGGTTATTTTAACACAGTTGGATAGCCAATGTATCCCTTTCAATGTTTCCAAAAGATTTGAAAAGATTTGGTTATTGCAAAGTGTTTCAAGAGACCTGCACATTTACTCCCAAAACGAAAATTGGCGCGTTTCTTAAACACACAAGGCAGGACAATGTCTTTTCGATTTGGTGACTTGGAAGTCCTTTTGCTGGAGAGTTGAAAAACACATTTTTCTTAAATATGAAGCGATTTTAGTGCATGATGGCTTGTTGGAAAGCTCTTTAAATTCTGACACATTTGATACCAAATCCGACACACCTATAAGGGGTCGTTAGGGAAATACAACTGTTTGAAGGTGTCCAAATTGACGTCAGAGGCCTCTGTTAGAGTACTACCGCACGCGCATGCGCGACACCATTGTGGTTATTTTAACACAGTTGGATAGCCAATGTATCCCTTTAGTGTTTCCAAAAGATTTGAAAAGATTTGGTTATTGCAAAGTGTTTCAAGAGACCTGTACATTTACTCCCAAAACGAAAATTGGCGCGTTTCTCAAACACACAAGGCAGGACAATGTCTTTTCGATTTGGTGACTTGGAAGTCCTTTTGCTGGAGAGGTGAAAAACACATTTTTCTTAAATATGAAGCGATTTTAGTGCATGATGGCTCGTTGGAAAGCTCTTTAAATTCTGACACATTTGATACCAAATCCGACACACCTATAAGGGGTCGTTAGGGAAATACAACTGTTTGAAGGTGTCCAAATTGACGTCAGAGGCCTCTGTTAGAGTGCTACCGCACGCGCATGCGCGACACCATTGTGGTTATTTTAACACAGTTGGATAGCCAATGTATCCCTTTCAATGTTTCCAAAAGATTTGAAAAGATTTGGTTATTGCAAAGTGTTTCAAGAGACCTGTACATTTACTCCCAAAACGAAAATTGGCGCGTTTCTCAAACACACAAGGCAGGACAATGTCTTTTCGATTTGGTGACTTGGAAGTCCTTTTGCTGGAGAGGTGAAAAACACATTTTTCTTAAATATGAAGCGATTTTAGTGCATGATGGCTCGTTGGAAAGCTCTTCAAATTCTGAGACGTTTGATACCAAATCCGACACACCTATAAGGGGTCGTTAGGGAAATACAACTGTTTGAAGGTGTCCAAATTGACGTCAGAGGCCTCTGTTAGAGTGCTACCGCACGCGCATGCGCGACACCATTGTGGTTACTTTAACACAGTTGGATAGCCAATCTATCCCTTTCAATGTTTCCAAAAGATTTGAAAAGATTTGGTTATTGCAAAGTGTTTCAAGAGACCTGCACATTTACTCCCAAAACGAAAATTGGCGCGTTTCTCAAACACACAAGACAGGACAATGTCTTTTCGATTTGGTGACTTGGAAGTCCTTTTGCTGGAGAGTTGAAAAACACATTTTTCTTAAATATGAAGCGATTTTAGTGCATGATGGCTCGTTGCAAAGCTCTTCAAATTCTGAGACGTTCGATACCAAATCCGACACACCTATAAGGGGTCGTTAGGGAAATACAACTGTTTAAATTGTCCAAATTGATGTCAGAGGCCTCTGTTAGAGTGCTACCGCACGCGCATGCGCGACACCATTGTGGTTATTTTAACACAGTTGGATAGCCAATGTATCCCTTTCAATGTTTCAAAAAGATTTGAAAAGATTTGGTTATTGCAAAGTGTTTCAAGAGACCTGCACATTTACTCCCAAAACGAAAATTGGCGCGTTTCTCAAACACACAAGGCAGGACAATGTCTTTTCGATTTGGTGACTTGGAAGTCCTTTTGCTGGAGAGGTGAAAAACACATTTTTCTTAAATATGAAGCGATTTTAGTGCATGATGGCTCGTTGGAAAGCTCTTCAAATTCTGAGACGTTTGATACCAAATCCGACACACCTATAAGGGGTCGTTAGGGAAATACAACTGTTTGAAGGTGTCCAAATTGACGTCAGTGGCCTCTGTTAGAGTGCTACCGCACGCGCATGCGCGACACCATTGTGGTTATTTTAACACAGTTGGATAGCCAATCTATCCCTTTCAATGTTTCCAAAAGATTTGAAAAGATTTGGTTATTGCAAAGTGTTTCAAGAGACCTGCACATTTACTCCCAAAACGAAAATTGGCGCGTTTCTCAAACACACAAGGCAGGACAATGTCTTTTCGATTTGGTGACTTGGAAGTCCTTTTGCTGGAGAGTTGAAAAACACATTTTTCTTAAATATGAAGCGATTTTAGTGCATGATGGCTCGTTGGAAAGCTCTTCAAATTCTGAGACGTTCGATACCAAATCCGACACACCTATAAGGGGTCGTTAGGGAAATACAACTGTTTGAAGGTGTCCAAATTGACGTCAGAGGCCTCTGTTAAAGTGCTACCGCACGCGCATGCGCGACACCATTGTGGTTATTTTAACACAGTTGGATAGCCAATGTATCCCTTTCAATGTTTCCAAAAGATTTGAAAAGATTTGGTTATTGCAAAGTGTTTCAAGAGACCTGCACATTTACTCCCAAAACGAAAATTGGCGCGTTTCTTAAACACACAAGGCAGGACAATGTCTTTTCGATTTGATGACTTGGAAGTCCTTTTGCTGGAGAGGTGAAAAACACATTTTTCTTAAATATTAAGCGATTTTAGTGCATGATGGCTCGTTGGAAAGCTCTTCAAATTCTGAGACGTTTGATACCAAATCCGACACACCTATAAGGGGTCGTTAGGGAAATACAACTGTTTGAAGGTGTCCAAATTGATGTCAGTGGCCTCTGTTAGAGTGCTACCGCACGCGCATGCGCGACACCATTGTGGTTATTTTAACACAGTTGGATAGCCAATGTATCCCTTTCAATGTTTCCAAAAGATTTGGAAAGATTTGGTTATTGCAAAGTGTTTCAAGAGACCTGCACATTTACTCCCAAAACGAAAATTGGCGCGTTTCTCAAACACACAAGGCAGGACAATGTCTTTTCGATTTGGTGACTTGGAAGTCCTTTTGCTGGAGAGTTGAAAAACACATTTTTCTTAAATATGAAGCGATTTTAGTGCATGATGGCTCGTTGGAAAGCTCTTCAAATTCTGAGACGTTCGATACCAAATCCGACACACCTATAAGGGGTCGTTAGGGAAATACAACTGTTTGAAGGTGTCCAAATTGACGTCAGAGGCCTCTGTTAAAGTGCTACCGCACGCGCATGCGCGACACCATTGTGGTTATTTTAACACAGTTGGATAGCCAATGTATCCCTTTCAATGTTTCCAAAAGATTTGAAAAGATTTGGTTATTGCAAAGTGTTTCAAGAGACCTGCACATTTACTCCCAAAACGAAAATTGGCGCGTTTCTTAAACACACAAGGCAGGACAGGTGAAAAACACATTTTTCTTAAATATGAAGCGATTTTAGTGCATGATGGCTCGTTGGAAAGCTCTTCAAATTCTGAGACGTTTGATACCAAATCCGACACACCTATAAGGGGTCGTTAGGGAAATACAACTGTTTGAAGGTGTCCAAATTGACGTCAGAGGCCTCTGTTAGAGTGCTACCGCACGCGCATGCGCGACACCATTGTGGTTATTTTAACACAGTTGGATAGCCAATCTATCCCTTTCAATGTTTCCAAAAGATTTGAAAAGATTTGGTTATTGCAAAGTGTTTCAAGAGACCTGCACATTTACTCCCAAAACGAAAATTGGCGCGTTTCTCAAACACACAAGACAGGACAATGTCTTTTCGATTTGGTGACTTGGAAGTCCTTTTGCTGGAGAGTTGAAAAACACATTTTTCTTAAATATGAAGCGATTTTAGTGCATGATGGCTCGTTGCAAAGCTCTTCAAATTCTGAGACGTTCGATACCAAATCCGACACACCTATAAGGGGTCGTTAGGGAAATACAACTGTTTAAATTGTCCAAATTGATGTCAGAGGCCTCTGTTAGAGTGCTACCGCACGCGCATGCGCGACACCATTGTGGTTATTTTAACACAGTTGGATAGCCAATGTATCCCTTTCAATGTTTCAAAAAGATTTGAAAAGATTTGGTTATTGCAAAGTGTTTCAAGAGACCTGCACATTTACTCCCAAAACGAAAATTGGCGCGTTTCTCAAACACACAAGGCAGGACAATGTCTTTTCGATTTGGTGACTTGGAAGTCCTTTTGCTGGAGAGGTGAAAAACACATTTTTCTTAAATATGAAGCGATTTTAGTGCATGATGGCTCGTTGGAAAGCTCTTCAAATTCTGAGACGTTTGATACCAAATCCGACACACCTATAAGGGGTCGTTAGGGAAATACAACTGTTTGAAGGTGTCCAAATTGACGTCAGTGGCCTCTGTTAGAGTGCTACCGCACGCGCATGCGCGACACCATTGTGGTTATTTTAACACAGTTGGATAGCCAATCTATCCCTTTCAATGTTTCCAAAAGATTTGAAAAGATTTGGTTATTGCAAAGTGTTTCAAGAGACCTGCACATTTACTCCCAAAACGAAAATTGGCGCGTTTCTCAAACACACAAGGCAGGACAATGTCTTTTCGATTTGGTGACTTGGAAGTCCTTTTGCTGGAGAGTTGAAAAACACATTTTTCTTAAATATGAAGCGATTTTAGTGCATGATGGCTCGTTGGAAAGCTCTTCAAATTCTAAGACGTTCGATACCAAATCCGACACACCTATAAGGGGTCGTTAGGGAAATACAACTGTTTGAAGGTGTCCAAATTGACGTCAGAGGCCTCTGTTAAAGTGCTACCGCACGCGCATGCGCGACACCATTGTGGTTATTTTAACACAGTTGGATAGCCAATGTATCCCTTTCAATGTTTCCAAAAGATTTGAAAAGATTTGGTTATTGCAAAGTGTTTCAAGAGACCTGCACATTTACTCCCAAAACGAAAATTGGCGCGTTTCTTAAACACACAAGGCAGGACAATGTCTTTTCGATTTGATGACTTGGAAGTCCTTTTGCTGGAGAGGTGAAAAACACATTTTTCTTAAATATTAAGCGATTTTAGTGCATGATGGCTCGTTGGAAAGCTCTTCAAATTCTGAGACGTTTGATACCAAATCCGACACACCTATAAGGGGTCGTTAGGGAAATACAACTGTTTGAAGGTGTCCAAATTGACGTCAGTGGCCTCTGTTAGAGTGCTACCGCACGCGCATGCGCGACACCATTGTGGTTATTTTAACACAGTTGGATAGCCAATGTATCCCTTTCAATGTTTCCAAAAGATTTGAAAAGATTTGGTTATTGCAAAGTGTTTCAAGAGACCTGCACATTTACTCCCAAAACGAAAATTGGCGCGTTTCTCAAACACACAAGGCAGGACAATGTCTTTTCGATTTGGTGACTTGGAAGTCCTTTTGCTGGAGAGTTGAAAAACACATTTTTCTTAAATATGAAGCGATTTTAGTGCATGATGGCTCGTTGGAAAGCTCTTCAAATTCTGAGACGTTCGATACCAAATCCGACACACCTATAAGGGGTCGTTAGGGAAATACAACTGTTTGAAGGTGTCCAAATTGACGTCAGAGGCCTCTGTTAAAGTGCTACCGCACGCGCATGCGCGACACCATTGTGGTTATTTTAACACAGTTGGATAGCCAATGTATCCCTTTCAATGTTTCCAAAAGATTTGAAAAGATTTGGTTATTGCAAAGTGTTTCAAGAGACCTGCACATTTACTCCCAAAACGAAAATTGGCGCGTTTCTTAAACACACAAGGCAGGACAATGTCTTTTCGATTTGATGACTTGGAAGTCCTTTTGCTGGAGAGGTGAAAAACACATTTTTCTTAAATATGAAGCGATTTTAGTGCATGATGGCTCGTTGGAAAGCTCTTCAAATTCTGAGACGTTTGATACCAAATCCGACACACCTATAAGGGGTCGTTAGGGAAATACAACTGTTTGAAGTTGTCCAAATTGACGTCAGTGGCCTCTGTTAGAGTGCTACCGCACGCGCATGCGCGACACCATTGTGGTTATTTTAACACAGTTGGATAGCCAATGTATCCATTTCAATGTTTCCAAAAGATTTGAAAAGATTTGGTTATTGCAAAGTGTTTCAAGAGACCTGCACATTTACTCCCAAAACGAAAATTGGCGCGTTTCTCAAACACACAAGGCAGGACAATGTCTTTTCGATTTGGTGACTTGGAAGTCCTTTTGCTGGAGAGTTGAAAAACACATTTTTCTTAAATATTAAGCGATTTTAGTGCATGATGGCTCGTTGGAAAGCTCTTCAAATTCTGAGACGTTCGATACCAAATCCGACACACCTATAAGGGGTCGTTAGGGAAATACAACTGTTTGAAGGTGTCCAAATTGACGTCAGAGGCCTCTGTTAAAGTGCTACCGCACGCGCATGCGCGACACCATTGTGGTTATTTTAACACAGTTGGATAGCCAATGTATCCCTTTCAATGTTTCCAAAAGATTTGAAAAGATTTGGTTATTGCAAAGTGTTTCAAGAGACCTGCACATTTACTCCCAAAACGAAAATTGGCGCGTTTCTTAAACACACAAGGCAGGACAATGTCTTTTCGATTTGATGACTTGGAAGTCCTTTTGCTGGAGAGGTGAAAAACACATTTTTCTTAAATATTAAGCGATTTTAGTGCATGATGGCTCGTTGGAAAGCTCTTCAAATTCTGAGACGTTTGATACCAAATCCGACGCACCTATAAGGGGTCGTTAGGGAAATACAACTGTTTGAAGGTGTCCAAATTGACGTCAGTGGCCTCTGTTAGAGTGCTACCGCACGCGCATGCGCGACACCATTGTGGTTATTTTAACACAGTTGGATAGCCAATGTATCCCTTTCAATGTTTCCAAAAGATTTGAAAAGATTTGGTTATTGCAAAGTGTTTCAAGAGACCTGCACATTTACTCCCAAAACGATAATTGGCGCGTTTCTCAAACACACAAGGCAGGACAATGTCTTTTCGATTTGGTGACTTGGAAGTCCTTTTGCTGGAGAGGTGAAAAACACATTTTTCTTAAATATAAAGCGATTTTAGTGCATGATGGCTCGTTGGAAAGCTCTTCAAATTCTGAGACGTTCGATACCAAATCCGACACACCTATAAGGGGTCGTTAGGGAAATACAACTGTTTGAAGGTGTCCAAATTGATGTCAGAGGCCTCTGTTAGAGTGCTACCGCACGCGCATGCGCGACACCATTGTGGTTATTTTAACACAGTTGGATAGCCAATGTATCCCTTTCAATGTTTCCAAAAGATTTGAAAAGATTTGGTTATTGCAAAGTGTTTCAAGAGACCTGCACATTTACTCCCAAAACGAAAATTGGCGCGTTTCTCAAACACACAAGGCAGGACAATGTCTTTTCGATTTGGTGACTTGGAAGTCCTTTTGCTGGAGAGTTGAAAAACACATTTTTCTTAAATATTAAGCGATTTTAGTGCATGATGGCTCGTTGGAAAGCTCTTCAAATTCTGAGACGTTCGATACCAAATCCGACACACCTATAAGGGGTCGTTAGGGAAATACAACTGTTTGAAGTTGTCCAAATTGACGTCAGAGGCCTCTGTTAGAGTGCTACCGCACGCGCATGCGCGACACCATTGTGGTTATTTTAACACAGTTGGATAGCCAATGTATCCCTTTCAATGTTTCCAAAAGATTTGAAAAGATTTGGTTATTGCAAAGTGTTTCAAGAGACCTGCACATTTACTCCCAAAACGAAAATTGGCGCGTTTCTCAAACACACAAGGCAGGACAATGTCTTTTCGATTTGGTGACTTGGAAGTCCTTTTGCTGGAGAGTTGAAAACGACATTTTTCTTAAATATGAAGCGATTTTAGTGCATGATGGCTCGTTGGAAAGCTCTTCAAATTCTGAGACGTTTGATACCAAATCCGACACACCTATAAGGGGTCGTTAGGGAAATACAACTGTTTGAAGGTGTCCAAATTGACGTCAGAGGCCTCTGTAAGGGTGCTACCGCACGCGCATGCGCGACACCATTGTGGTTATTTTAACACAGTTGGATAGCCAATGTATCCCTTTCAATGTTTCCAAAAGATTTGAAAAGATTTGGTTATTGCAAAGTGTTTCAAGAGACCTGTACATTTACTCCCAAAACGAAAATTGGCGCGTTTCTCAAACACACAAGGCAGGACAATGTCTTTTCGATTTGGTGACTTGGAAGTCCTTTTGCTGGAGAGTTGAAAAACACATTTTTCTTAAATATGAAGCGATTTTAGTGCATGATGGCTCGTTGGAAAGCTCTTCAAATTCTGAGACGTTTAATACCAAATCCGACACACCTATAAGGGGTCGTTAGGGAAATACAACTGTTTGAAGGTGTCCAAATTGATGTCAGTGGCCTCTGTTAGAGTGCTACCGCACGCGCATGCGCGACACCATTGTGGTTATTTTAACACAGTTGGATAGCCAATGTATCCCTTTCAATGTTTCCAAAAGATTTAAAAAGATTTGGTTATTGCAAAGTGTTTCAAGAGACCTGCACATTTACTCCCAAAACGAAAATTGGCGCGTTTCTCAAACACACAAGGCAGGACAATGTCTTTTCGATTTGGTGACTTGGAAGTCCTTTTGCTGGAGAGGTGAAAAACACATTTTTCTTAAATATGAAGCGATTTTAGTGCATGATGGCTCGTTGGAAAGCTCTTCAAATTCTGAGACGTTTGATACCAAATCCGACACACCTATAAGGGGTCGTTAGGGAAATACAACTGTTTGAAGGTGTCCAAATTGACGTCAGTGGCCTCTGTTAGAGTGCTACCGCACGCGCATGCGCGACACCATTGTGGTTATTTTAACACAGTTGGATAGCCAATGTATCCCTTTCAATGTTTCCAAAAGATTTGAAAAGATTTGGTTATTGCAAAGTGTTTCAAGAGACCTTCACATTTACTCCCAAAACGAAAATTGGCGCGTTTCTCAAACACACAAGGCAGGACAATGTCTTTTCGATTTGGTGACTTGGAAGTCCTTTTGCTGGAGAGTTGAAAAACACATTTTTCTTAAATATGAAGCGATTTTAGTGCATGATGGCTCGTTGGAAAGCTCTTCAAATTCTGAGACGTTCGATACCAAATCCGACACACCTATAAGGGGTCGTTAGGGAAATACAACTAATTGAAGGTGTCCAAATTGATGTCAGAGGCCTCTGTTAGAGTGCTACCGCACGCGCATGCGCGACACCATTGTGGTTATTTTAACACAGTTGGATAGCCAATGTATCCCTTTCAATGTTTCCAAAAGATTTGAAAAGATTTGGTTATTGCAAAGTGTTTCAAGAGACCTGCACATTTACTCCCAAAACGAAAATTGGCGCGTTTCTCAAACACACAAGGCAGGACAATGTCTTTTCGATTTGGTGACTTGGAAGTCCTTTTGCTGGAGAGTTGAAAAACACATTTTTCTTAAATATTAAGCGATTTTAGTGCATGATGGCTCGTTGGAAAGCTCTTCAAATTCTGAGACGTTCGATACCAAATCCGACACACCTATAAGGGGTCGTTAGGGAAATACAACTGTTTGAAGTTGTCCAAATTGACGTCAGAGGCCTCTGTTAGAGTGCTACCGCACGCGCATGCGCGACACCATTGTGGTTATTTTAACACAGTTGGATAGCCAATGTATCCCTTTCAATGTTTCCAAAAGATTTGAAAAGATTTGGTTATTGCAAAGTGTTTCAAGAGACCTGCACATTTACTCCCAAAACGAAAATTGGCGCGTTTCTCAAACACACAAGGCAGGACAATGTCTTTTCGATTTGGTGACTTGGAAGTCCTTTTGCTGGAGAGGTGAAAAACACATTTTTCTTAAATATGAAGCGATTTTAGTGCATGATGGCTCGTTGGAAAGCTCTTCAAATTCTGAGACGTTTGATACCAAATCCGACACACCTATAAGGGGTCGTTAGGGAAATACAACTGTTTGAAGGTGTCCAAATTGACGTCAGTGGCCTCTGTTAGAGTGCTACCGCACGCGCATGCGCGACACCATTGTGGTTATTTTAACACAGTTGGATAGCCAATGTATCCCTTTCAATGTTTCCAAAAGATTTGAAAAGATTTGGTTATTGCAAAGTGTTTCAAGAGACCTGCACATTTACTCCCAAAACGAAAATTGGCGCGTTTCTCAAACACACAAGGCAGGACAATGTCTTTTCGATTTGGTGACTTGGAAGTCCTTTTGCTGGAGAGGTGAAAAACACATTTTTCTTAAATATGAAGCGATTTTAGTGCATGATGGCTCGTTGGAAAGCTCTTCAAATTCTGAGACGTTTGATACCAAATCCGACACACCTATAAGGGGTCGTTAGGGAAATACAACTGTTTGAAGGTGTCCAAATTGACGTCAGAGGCCTCTGTTAAAGTGCTACCGCACGCGCATGCGCGACACCATTGTGGTTATTTTAACACAGTTGGATAGCCAATGTATCCCTTTCAATGTTTCCAAAAGATTTGAAAAGATTTGGTTATTGCAAAGTGTTTCAAGAGACCTGCACATTTACTCCCAAAACGAAAATTGGCGCGTTTCTCAAACACACAAGGCAGGACAATGTCTTTTCGATTTGGTGACTTGGAAGTCCTTTTGCTGGAGAGTTGAAAAAAACATTTTTCTTAAATATGAAGCGATTTTAGTGCATGATGGCTCGTTGGAAAGCTCTTCAAATTCTGAGACGTTCGATACCAAATCCGACTCACCTATAAGGGGTCGTTAGGGAAATACAACTGTTTGAAGTTGTCCAAATTGATGTCAGAGGCCTCTGTTAGAGTGCTACCGCACGCGCATGCGCGACACCATTGTGGTTATTTTAACACAGTTGGATAGCCAATGTATCCCTTTCAATGTTTCCAAAAGATTTGAGAAGATTTGGTTATTGCAAAGTGTTTCAAGAGACCTGCACATTTACTCCCAAAACGAAAATTGGCGCGTTTCTCAAACACACAAGGCAGGACAATGTCTTTTCGATTTGGTGACTTGGAAGTCCTTTTGCTGGAGAGGTGAAAAACACATTTTTCTTAAATATGAAGCGATTTTAGTGCATGATGGCTCGTTGGAAAGCTCTTCAAATTCTGAGACGTTTGATACCAAATCCGACACACCTATAAGGGGTCGTTAGGGAAATACAACTGTTTGAAGGTGTCCAAATTGACGTCAGAGGCCTCTGTTAAAGTGCTACCGCACGCGCATGCGCGACACCATTGTGGTTATTTTAACACAGTTGGATAGCCAATGTATCCCTTTCAATGTTTCCAAAAGATTTGAAAAGATTTGGTTATTGCAAAGTGTTTCAAGAGACCTGCACATTTACTCCCAAAACGAAAATTGGCGCGTTTCTCAAACACACAAGGCAGGACAATGTCTTTTCGATTTGGTGACTTGGAAGTCCTTTTGCTGGAGAGTTGAAAAAAACATTTTTCTTAAATATGAAGCGATTTTAGTGCATGATGGCTCGTTGGAAAGCTCTTCAAATTCTGAGACGTTCGATACCAAATCCGACTCACCTATAAGGGGTCGTTAGGGAAATACAACTGTTTGAAGTTGTCCAAATTGATGTCAGAGGCCTCTGTTAGAGTGCTACCGCACGCGCATGCGCGACACCATTGTGGTTATTTTAACACAGTTGGATAGCCAATGTATCCCTTTCAATGTTTCCAAAAGATTTGAAAAGATTTGGTTATTGCAAAGTGTTTCAAGAGACCTGCACATTTACTCCCAAAACGAAAATTGGCGCGTTTCTCAAACACACAAGGCAGGACAATGTCTTTTCGATTTGGTGACTTGGAAGTCCTTTTGCTGGAGAGGTGAAAAACACATTTTTCTTAAATATGAAGCGATTTTAGTGCATGATGGCTCGTTGGAAAGCTCTTCAAATTCTGAGACGTTTGATACCAAATCCGACACACCTATAAGGGGTCGTTAGGGGAATACAACTGTTTGAAGTTGTCCAAATTGACGTCAGAGGCCTCTGTTAAAGTGCTACCGCACGCGCATGCGCGACACCATTGTGGTTATTTTAACACAGTTGGATAGCCAATGTATCCCTTTCAATGTTTCCAAAAGATTTGAAAAGATTTGGTTATTGCAAAGTGTTTCAAGAGACCTGCACATTTACTCCCAAAACGAAAATTGGCGCGTTTCTCAAACACACAAGGCAGGACAATGTCTTTTCGATTTGGTGACTTGGAAGTCCTTTTGCTGGAGAGGTGAAAAACACATTTTTCTTAAATATGAAGCGATTTTAGTGTATGATGGCTCGTTGGAAAGCTCTTCAAATTCTGAGACGTTTGATACCAAATCCGACACACCTATAAAGGGTCGTTAGGGAAATACAACTGTTTGAAGGTGTCCAAATTGACGTCAGAGGCCTCTGTTAAAGTGCTACCGCACGCGCATGCGCGACACCATTGTGGTTATTTTAACACAGTTGGATAGCCAATGTATCCCTTTCAATGTTTCCAAAAGATTTGAAAAGATTTGGTTATTGCAAAGTGTTTCAAGAGACCTGCACATTTACTCCCAAAACGAAAATTGGCGCGTTTCTCAAACACACAAGGCAGGACAATGTCTTTTCGATTTGGTGACTTGGAAGTCCTTTTGCTGGAGAGTTGAAAAAAACATTTTTCTTAAATATGAAGCGATTTTAGTGCATGATGGCTCGTTGGAAAGCTCTTCAAATTCTGAGACGTTCGATACCAAATCCGACTCACCTATAAGGGGTCGTTAGGGAAATACAACTGTTTGAAGTTGTCCAAATTGATGTCAGAGGCCTCTGTTAGAGTGCTACCGCACGCGCATGCGCGACACCATTGTGGTTATTTTAACACAGTTGGATAGCCAATGTATCCCTTTCAATGTTTCCAAAAGATTTGAAAAGATTTGGTTATTGCAAAGTGTTTCAAGAGACCTGCACATTTACTCCCAAAACGAAAATTGGCGCGTTTCTCAAACACACAAGGCAGGACAATGTCTTTTCGATTTGGTGACTTGGAAGTCCTTTTGCTGGAGAGGTGAAAAACACATTTTTCTTAAATATGAAGCGATTTTAGTGCATGATGGCTCGTTGGAAAGCTCTTCAAATTCTGAGACGTTTGATACCAAATCCGACACACCTATAAGGGGTCGTTAGGGAAATACAACTGTTTGAAGGTGTCCAAATTGACGTCAGAGGCCTCTGTTAAAGTGCTACCGCACGCGCATGCGCGACACCATTGTGGTTATTTTAACACAGTTGGATAGCCAATGTATCCCTTTCAATGTTTCCAAAAGATTTGAAAAGATTTGGTTATTGCAAAGTGTTTCAAGAGACCTGCACATTTACTCCCAAAACGAAAATTGGCGCGTTTCTCAAACACACAAGGCAGGACAATGTCTTTTCGATTTGGTGACTTGGAAGTCCTTTTGCTGGAGAGGTGAAAAACACATTTTTCTTAAATATGAAGCGATTTTAGTGCATGATGGCTCGTTGGAAAGCTCTTCAAATTCTGAGACGTTTGATACCAAATCCGACACACCTATAAGGGGTCGTTAGGGAAATACAACTGTTTGAAGGTGTCCAAATTGACGTCAGAGGCCTCTGTTAAAGTGCTACCGCACGCGCATGCGCGACACCATTGTGGTTATTTTAACACAGTTGGATAGCCAATGTATCCCTTTCAATGTTTCCAAAAGATTTGAAAAGATTTGGTTATTGCAAAGTGTTTCAAGAGACCTGCACATTTACTCCCAAAACGAAAATTGGCGCGTTTCTCAAACACACAAGGCATGACAATGTCTTTTCGATTTGGTGACTTGGAAGTCCTTTTGCTGGAGAGGTGAAAAACACATTTTTCTTAAATATGAAGCGATTTTAGTGCATGATGGCTCGTTGGAAAGCTCTTCAAATTCTGAGACGTTTGATACCAAATCCGACACACCTATAAGGGGTCGTTAGGGAAATACAACTGTTTGAAGTTGTCCAAATTGACGTCAGAGGCCTCTGTTAAAGTGCTACCGCACGCGCATGCGCGACACCATTGTGGTTATTTTAACACAGTTGGATAGCCAATGTATCCCTTTCAATGTTTCCAAAAGATTTGAAAAGATTTGGTTATTGCAAAGTGTTTCAAGAGACCTGCACATTTACTCCCAAAACGAAAATTGGCGCGTTTCTCAAACACACAAGGCAGGACAATGTCTTTTCGATTTGGTGACTTGGAAGTCCTTTTGCTGGAGAGTTGAAAAAAACATTTTTCTTAAATATGAAGCGATTTTAGTGCATGATGGCTCGTTGGAAAGCTCTTCAAATTCTGAGACGTTCGATACCAAATCCGACTGACCTATAAGGGGTCGTTAGGGAAATACAACTGTTTGAAGTTGTCCAAATTGATGTCAGAGGCCTCTGTTAGAGTGCTACCGCACGCGCATGCGCGACACCATTGTGGTTATTTTAACACAGTTGGATAGCCAATGTATCCCTTTCAATGTTTCCAAAAGATTTGAAAAGATTTGGTTATTGCAAAGTGTTTCAAGAGACCTGCACATTTACTCCCAAAACGAAAATTGGCGCGTTTCTCAAACACACAAGGCAGGACAATGTCTTTTCGATTTGGTGACTTGGAAGTCCTTTTGCTGGAGAGGTGAAAAACACATTTTTCTTAAATATGAAGCGATTTTAGTGCATGATGGCTCGTTGGAAAGCTCTTCAAATTCTGAGACGTTTGATACCAAATCCGACACACCTATAAGGGGTCGTTAGGGAAATACAACTGTTTGAAGGTGTCCAAATTGACGTCAGAGGCCTCTGTTAAAGTGCTACCGCACGCGCATGCGCGACACCATTGTGGTTATTTTAACACAGTTGGATAGCCAATGTATCCCTTTCAATGTTTCCAAAAGATTTGAAAAGATTTGGTTATTGCAAAGTGTTTCAAGAGACCTGCACATTTACTCCCAAAACGAAAATTGGCGCGTTTCTCAAACACACAAGGCATGACAATGTCTTTTCGATTTGGTGACTTGGAAGTCCTTTTGCTGGAGAGGTGAAAAACACATTTTTCTTAAATATGAAGCGATTTTAGTGCATGATGGCTCGTTGGAAAGCTCTTCAAATTCTGAGACGTTCGATACCAAATCCGACTCACCTATAAGGGGTCGTTAGGGAAATACAACTGTTTGAAGTTGTCCAAATTGACGTCAGAGGCCTCTGTTAAAGTGCTACCGCACGCGCATGCGCGACACCATTGTGGTTATTTTAACACAGTTGGATAGCCAATGTATCCCTTTCAATGTTTCCAAAAGATTTGAAAAGATTTGGTTATTGCAAAGTGTTTCAAGAGACCTGCACATTTACTCCCAAAACGAAAATTGGCGCGTTTCTCAAACACACAAGGCAGGACAATGTCTTTTCGATTTGGTGACTTGGAAGTCCTTTTGCTGGAGAGTTGAAAAAAACATTTTTCTTAAATATGAAGCGATTTTAGTGCATGATGGCTCGTTGGAAAGCTCTTCAAATTCTGAGACGTTCGATACCAAATCCGACTCACCTATAAGGGGTCGTTAGGGAAATACAACTGTTTGAAGTTGTCCAAATTGATGTCAGAGGCCTCTGTTAGAGTGCTACCGCACGCGCATGCGCGACACCATTGTGGTTATTTTAACACAGTTGGATAGCCAATGTATCCCTTTCAATGTTTCCAAAAGATTTGAAAAGATTTGGTTATTGCAAAGTGTTTCAAGAGACCTGCACATTTACTCCCAAAACGAAAATTGGCGCGTTTCTCAAACACACAAGGCAGGACAATGTCTTTTCGATTTGGTGACTTGGAAGTCCTTTTGCTGGAGACGTGAAAAACACATTTTTCTTAAATATGAAGCGATTTTAGTGCATGATGGCTCGTTGGAAAGCTCTTCAAATTCTGAGACGTTTGATACCAAATCCGACACACCTATAAGGGGTCGTTAGGGAAATACAACTGTTTGAAGGTGTCCAAATTGACGTCAGAGGCCTCTGTTAAAGTGCTACCGCACGCGCATGCGCGACACCATTGTGGTTATTTTAACACAGTTGGATAGCCAATGTATCCCTTTCAATGTTTCCAAAAGATTTGAAAAGATTTGGTTATTGCAAAGTGTTTCAAGAGACCTGCACATTTACTCCCAAAACGAAAATTGGCGCGTTTCTCAAACACACAAGGCAGGACAATGTCTTTTCGATTTGGTGACTTGGAAGTCCTTTTGCTGGAGAGGTGAAAAACACATTTTTCTTAAATATGAAGCGATTTTAGTGCATGATGGCTCGTTGGAAAGCTCTTCAAATTCTGAGACGTTTGATACCAAATCCGACACACCTATAAGGGGTCGTTAGGGAAATACAACTGTTTGAAGGTGTCCAAATTGACGTCAGAGGCCTCTGTTAAAGTGCTACCGCACGCGCATGCGCGACACCATTGTGGTTATTTTAACACAGTTGGATAGCCAATGTATCCCTTTCAATGTTTCCAAAAGATTTGAAAAGATTTGGTTATTGCAAAGTGTTTCAAGAGACCTGCACATTTACTCCCAAAACGAAAATTGGCGCGTTTCTCAAACACACAAGGCATGACAATGTCTTTTCGATTTGGTGACTTGGAAGTCCTTTTGCTGGAGAGGTGAAAAACACATTTTTCTTAAATATGAAGCGATTTTAGTGCATGATGGCTCGTTGGAAAGCTCTTCAAATTCTGAGACGTTTGATACCAAATCCGACACACCTATAAGGGGTCGTTAGGGAAATACAACTGTTTGAAGTTGTCCAAATTGACGTCAGAGGCCTCTGTTAAAGTGCTACCGCACGCGCATGCGCGACACCATTGTGGTTATTTTAACACAGTTGGATAGCCAATGTATCCCTTTCAATGTTTCCAAAAGATTTGAAAAGATTTGGTTATTGCAAAGTGTTTCAAGAGACCTGCACATTTACTCCCAAAACGAAAATTGGCGCGTTTCTCAAACACACAAGGCAGGACAATGTCTTTTCGATTTGGTGACTTGGAAGTCCTTTTGCTGGAGAGTTGAAAAAAACATTTTTCTTAAATATGAAGCGATTTTAGTGCATGATGGCTCGTTGGAAAGCTCTTCAAATTCTGAGACGTTCGATACCAAATCCGACTGACCTATAAGGGGTCGTTAGGGAAATACAACTGTTTGAAGTTGTCCAAATTGATGTCAGAGGCCTCTGTTAGAGTGCTACCGCACGCGCATGCGCGACACCATTGTGGTTATTTTAACACAGTTGGATAGCCAATGTATCCCTTTCAATGTTTCCAAAAGATTTGAAAAGATTTGGTTATTGCAAAGTGTTTCAAGAGACCTGCACATTTACTCCCAAAACGAAAATTGGCGCGTTTCTCAAACACACAAGGCAGGACAATGTCTTTTCGATTTGGTGACTTGGAAGTCCTTTTGCTGGAGAGGTGAAAAACACATTTTTCTTAAATATGAAGCGATTTTAGTGCATGATGGCTCGTTGGAAAGCTCTTCAAATTCTGAGACGTTTGATACCAAATCCGACACACCTATAAGGGGTCGTTAGGGAAATACAACTGTTTGAAGGTGTCCAAATTGACGTCAGAGGCCTCTGTTAAAGTGCTACCGCACGCGCATGCGCGACACCATTGTGGTTATTTTAACACAGTTGGATAGCCAATGTATCCCTTTCAATGTTTCCAAAAGATTTGAAAAGATTTGGTTATTGCAAAGTGTTTCAAGAGACCTGCACATTTACTCCCAAAACGAAAATTGGCGCGTTTCTCAAACACACAAGGCATGACAATGTCTTTTCGATTTGGTGACTTGGAAGTCCTTTTGCTGGAGAGGTGAAAAACACATTTTTCTTAAATATTAAGCGATTTTAGTGCATGATGGCTCGTTGGAAAGCTCTTCAAATTCTGAGACGTTTGATACCAAATCCGACACACCTATAAGGGGTCGTTAGGGAAATACAACTGTTTGAAGTTGTCCAAATTGACGTCAGAGGCCTCTGTTAAAGTGCTACCGCACGCGCATGCGCGACACCATTGTGGTTATTTTAACACAGTTGGATAGCCAATGTATCCCTTTCAATGTTTCCAAAAGATTTGAAAAGATTTGGTTATTGCAAAGTGTTTCAAGAGACCTGCACATTTACTCCCAAAACGAAAATTGGCGCGTTTCTCAAACACACAAGGCAGGACAATGTCTTTTCGATTTGGTGACTTGGAAGTCCTTTTGCTGGAGAGTTGAAAAAAACATTTTTCTTAAATATGAAGCGATTTTAGTGCATGATGGCTCGTTGGAAAGCTCTTCAAATTCTGAGACGTTCGATACCAAATCCGACTGACCTATAAGGGGTCGTTAGGGAAATACAACTGTTTGAAGTTGTCCAAATTGATGTCAGAGGCCTCTGTTAGAGTGCTACCGCACGCGCATGCGCGACACCATTGTGGTTATTTTAACACAGTTGGATAGCCAATGTATCCCTTTCAATGTTTCCAAAAGATTTGAAAAGATTTGGTTATTGCAAAGTGTTTCAAGAGACCTGCACATTTACTCCCAAAACGAAAATTGGCGCGTTTCTCAAACACACAAGGCAGGACAATGTCTTTTCGATTTGGTGACTTGGAAGTCCTTTTGCTGGAGAGGTGAAAAACACATTTTTCTTAAATATGAAGCGATTTTAGTGCATGATGGCTCGTTGGAAAGCTCTTCAAATTCTGAGACGTTTGATACCAAATCCGACACACCTATAAGGGGTCGTTAGGGAAATACAACTGTTTGAAGGTGTCCAAATTGACGTCAGAGGCCTCTGTTAAAGTGCTACCGCACGCGCATGCGCGACACCATTGTGGTTATTTTAACACAGTTGGATAGCCAATGTATCCCTTTCAATGTTTCCAAAAGATTTGAAAAGATTTGGTTATTGCAAAGTGTTTCAAGAGACCTGCACATTTACTCCCAAAACGAAAATTGGCGCGTTTCTCAAACACACAAGGCAGGACAATGTCTTTTCGATTTGGTGACTTGGAAGTCCTTTTGCTGGAGAGGTGAAAAACACATTTTTCTTAAATATTAAGCGATTTTAGTGCATGATGGCTCGTTGGAAAGCTCTTCAAATTCTGAGACGTTTGATACCAAATCCGACACACCTATAAGGGGTCGTTAGGGAAATACAACTGTTTGAAGTTGTCCAAATTGATGTCAGAGGCCTCTGTTAAAGTGCTACCGCACGCGCATGCGCGACACCATTGTGGTTATTTTAACACAGTTGGATAGCCAATGTATCCCTTTCAATGTTTCCAAAAGATTTGAAAAGATTTGGTTATTGCAAAGTGTTTCAAGAGACCTGCACATTTACTCCCAAAACGAAAATTGGCGCGTTTCTCAAACACACAAGGCAGGACAATGTCTTTTCGATTTGGTGACTTGGAAGTCCTTTTGCTGGAGAGTTGAAAAAAACATTTTTCTTAAATATGAAGCGATTTTAGTGCATGATGGCTCGTTGGAAAGCTCTTCAAATTCTGAGACGTTCGATACCAAATCCGACTGACCTATAAGGGGTCGTTAGGGAAATACAACTGTTTGAAGTTGTCCAAATTGATGTCAGAGGCCTCTGTTAAAGTGCTACCGCACGCGCATGCGCGACACCATTGTGGTTATTTTAACACAGTTGGATAGCCAATGTATCCCTTTCAATGTTTCCAAAAGATTTGAAAAGATTTGGTTATTGCAAAGTGTTTCAAGAGACCTGCACATTTACTCCCAAAACGAAAATTGGCGCGTTTCTCAAACACACAAGGCAGGACAATGTCTTTTCGATTTGGTGACTTGGAAGTCCTTTTGCTGGAGAGGTGAAAAACACATTTTTCTTAAATATGAAGCGATTTTAGTGCATGATGGCTCGTTGGAAAGCTCTTCAAATTCTGAGACGTTTGATACCAAATCCGACACACCTATAAGGGGTCGTTAGGGAAATACAACTGTTTGAAGGTGTCCAAATTGACGTCAGAGGCCTCTGTTAAAGTGCTACCGCACGCGCATGCGCGACACCATTGTGGTTATTTTAACACAGTTGGATAGCCAATGTATCCCTTTCAATGTTTCCAAAAGATTTGAAAAGATTTGGTTATTGCAAAGTGTTTCAAGAGACCTGCACATTTACTCCCAAAACGAAAATTGGCGCGTTTCTCAAACACACAAGGCAGGACAATGTCTTTTCGATTTGGTGACTTGGAAGTCCTTTTGCTGGAGAGTTGAAAAAAACATTTTTCTTAAATATGAAGCGATTTTAGTGCATGATGGCTCGTTGGAAAGCTCTTCAAATTCTGAGACGTTCGATACCAAATCCGACTCACCTATAAGGGGTCGTTAGGGAAATACAACTGTTTGAAGTTGTCCAAATTGATGTCAGAGGCCTCTGTTAGAGTGCTACCGCACGCGCATGCGCGACACCATTGTGGTTATTTTAACACAGTTGGATAGCCAATGTATCCCTTTCAATGTTTCCAAAAGATTTGAAAAGATTTGGTTATTGCAAAGTGTTTCAAGAGACCTGCACATTTACTCCCAAAACGAAAATTGGCGCGTTTCTCAAACACACAAGGCAGGACAATGTCTTTTCGATTTGGTGACTTGGAAGTCCTTTTGCTGGAGAGGTGAAAAACACATTTTTCTTAAATATGAAGCGATTTTAGTGCATGATGGCTCGTTGGAAAGCTCTTCAAATTCTGAGACGTTTGATACCAAATCCGACACACCTATAAGGGGTCGTTAGGGAAATACAACTGTTTGAAGGTGTCCAAATTGACGTCAGAGGCCTCTGTTAAAGTGCTACCGCACGCGCATGCGCGACACCATTGTGGTTATTTTAACACAGTTGGATAGCCAATGTATCCCTTTCAATGTTTCCAAAAGATTTGAAAAGATTTGGTTATTGCAAAGTGTTTCAAGAGACCTGCACATTTACTCCCAAAACGAAAATTGGCGCGTTTCTCAAACACACAAGGCATGACAATGTCTTTTCGATTTGGTGACTTGGAAGTCCTTTTGCTGGAGAGGTGAAAAACACATTTTTCTTAAATATGAAGCGATTTTAGTGCATGATGGCTCGTTGGAAAGCTCTTCAAATTCTGAGACGTTTGATACCAAATCCGACACACCTATAAGGGGTCGTTAGGGAAATACAACTGTTTGAAGTTGTCCAAATTGATGTCAGAGGCCTCTGTTAGAGTGCTACCGCACGCGCATGCGCGACACCATTGTGGTTATTTTAACACAGTTGGATAGCCAATGTATCCCTTTCAATGTTTCCAAAAGATTTGAAAAGATTTGGTTATTGCAAAGTGTTTCAAGAGACCTGCACATTTACTCCCAAAACGAAAATTGGCGCGTTTCTCAAACACACAAGGCAGGACAATGTCTTTTCGATTTGGTGACTTGGAAGTCCTTTTGCTGGAGAGGTGAAAAACACATTTTTCTTAAATATGAAGCGATTTTAGTGTATGATGGCTCGTTGGAAAGCTCTTCAAATTCTGAGACGTTTGATACCAAATCCGACACACCTATAAAGGGTCGTTAGGGAAATACAACTGTTTGAAGGTGTCCAAATTGACGTCAGAGGCCTCTGTTAAAGTGCTACCGCACGCGCATGCGCGACACCATTGTGGTTATTTTAACACAGTTGGATAGCCAATGTATCCCTTTCAATGTTTCCAAAAGATTTGAAAAGATTTGGTTATTGCAAAGTGTTTCAAGAGACCTGCACATTTACTCCCAAAACGAAAATTGGCGCGTTTCTCAAACACACAAGGCAGGACAATGTCTTTTCGATTTGGTGACTTGGAAGTCCTTTTGCTGGAGAGTTGAAAAAAACATTTTTCTTAAATATGAAGCGATTTTAGTGCATGATGGCTCGTTGGAAAGCTCTTCAAATTCTGAGACGTTTGATACCAAATCCGACTCACCTATAAGGGGTCGTTAGGGAAATACAACTGTTTGAAGTTGTCCAAATTGATGTCAGAGGCCTCTGTTAGAGTGCTACCGCACGCGCATGCGCGACACCATTGTGGTTATTTTAACACAGTTGGATAGCCAATGTATCCCTTTCAATGTTTCCAAAAGATTTGAAAAGATTTGGTTATTGCAAAGTGTTTCAAGAGACCTGCACATTTACTCCCAAAACGAAAATTGGCGCGTTTCTCAAACACACAAGGCAGGACAATGTCTTTTCGATTTGGTGACTTGGAAGTCCTTTTGCTGGAGAGGTGAAAAACACATTTTTCTTAAATATGAAGCGATTTTAGTGCATGATGGCTCGTTGGAAAGCACTTCAAATTCTGAGACGTTTGATACCAAATCCGACACACCTATAAGGGGTCGTTAGGGAAATACAACTGTTTGAAGGTGTCCAAATTGACGTCAGAGGCCTCTGTTAAAGTGCTACCGCACGCGCATGCGCGACACCATTGTGGTTATTTTAACACAGTTGGATAGCCAATGTATCCCTTTCAATGTTTCCAAAAGATTTGAAAAGATTTGGTTATTGCAAAGTGTTTCAAGAGACCTGCACATTTACTCCCAAAACGAAAATTGGCGCGTTTCTCAAACACACAAGGCATGACAATGTCTTTTCGATTTGGTGACTTGGAAGTCCTTTTGCTGGAGAGGTGAAAAACACATTTTTCTTAAATATGAAGCGATTTTAGTGCATGATGGCTCGTTGGAAAGCTCTTCAAATTCTGAGACGTTTGATACCAAATCCGACACACCTATAAGGGGTCGTTAGGGAAATACAACTGTTTGAAGTTGTCCAAATTGACGTCAGAGGCCTCTGTTAAAGTGCTACCGCACGCGCATGCGCGACACCATTGTGGTTATTTTAACACAGTTGGATAGCCAATGTATCCCTTTCAATGTTTCCAAAAGATTTGAAAAGATTTGGTTATTGCAAAGTGTTTCAAGAGACCTGCACATTTACTCCCAAAACGAAAATTGGCGCGTTTCTCAAACACACAAGGCAGGACAATGTCTTTTCGATTTGGTGACTTGGAAGTCCTTTTGCTGGAGAGTTGAAAAAAACATTTTTCTTAAATATGAAGCGATTTTAGTGCATGATGGCTCGTTGGAAAGCTCTTCAAATTCTGAGACGTTCGATACCAAATCCGACTGACCTATAAGGGGTCGTTAGGGAAATACAACTGTTTGAAGTTGTCCAAATTGATGTCAGAGGCCTCTGTTAGAGTGCTACCGCACGCGCATGCGCGACACCATTGTGGTTATTTTAACACAGTTGGATAGCCAATGTATCCCTTTCAATGTTTCCAAAAGATTTGAAAAGATTTGGTTATTGCAAAGTGTTTCAAGAGACCTGCACATTTACTCCCAAAACGAAAATTGGCGCGTTTCTCAAACACACAAGGCAGGACAATGTCTTTTCGATTTGGTGACTTGGAAGTCCTTTTGCTGGAGAGGTGAAAAACACATTTTTCTTAAATATGAAGCGATTTTAGTGCATGATGGCTCGTTGGAAAGCTCTTCAAATTCTGAGACGTTTGATACCAAATCCGACACACCTATAAGGGGTCGTTAGGGAAATACAACTGTTTGAAGGTGTCCAAATTGACGTCAGAGGCCTCTGTTAAAGTGCTACCGCACGCGCATGCGCGACACCATTGTGGTTATTTTAACACAGTTGGATAGCCAATGTATCCCTTTCAATGTTTCCAAAAGATTTGAAAAGATTTGGTTATTGCAAAGTGTTTCAAGAGACCTGCACATTTACTCCCAAAACGAAAATTGGCGCGTTTCTCAAACACACAAGGCATGACAATGTCTTTTCGATTTGGTGACTTGGAAGTCCTTTTGCTGGAGAGGTGAAAAACACATTTTTCTTAAATATTAAGCGATTTTAGTGCATGATGGCTCGTTGGAAAGCTCTTCAAATTCTGAGACGTTTGATACCAAATCCGACACACCTATAAGGGGTCGTTAGGGAAATACAACTGTTTGAAGTTGTCCAAATTGACGTCAGAGGCCTCTGTTAAAGTGCTACCGCACGCGCATGCGCGACACCATTGTGGTTATTTTAACACAGTTGGATAGCCAATGTATCCCTTTCAATGTTTCCAAAAGATTTGAAAAGATTTGGTTATTGCAAAGTGTTTCAAGAGACCTGCACATTTACTCCCAAAACGAAAATTGGCGCGTTTCTCAAACACACAAGGCAGGACAATGTCTTTTCGATTTGGTGACTTGGAAGTCCTTTTGCTGGAGAGTTGAAAAAAACATTTTTCTTAAATATGAAGCGATTTTAGTGCATGATGGCTCGTTGGAAAGCTCTTCAAATTCTGAGACGTTCGATACCAAATCCGACTGACCTATAAGGGGTCGTTAGGGAAATACAACTGTTTGAAGTTGTCCAAATTGATGTCAGAGGCCTCTGTTAGAGTGCTACCGCACGCGCATGCGCGACACCATTGTGGTTATTTTAACACAGTTGGATAGCCAATGTATCCCTTTCAATGTTTCCAAAAGATTTGAAAAGATTTGGTTATTGCAAAGTGTTTCAAGAGACCTGCACATTTACTCCCAAAACGAAAATTGGCGCGTTTCTCAAACACACAAGGCAGGACAATGTCTTTTCGATTTGGTGACTTGGAAGTCCTTTTGCTGGAGAGGTGAAAAACACATTTTTCTTAAATATGAAGCGATTTTAGTGCATGATGGCTCGTTGGAAAGCTCTTCAAATTCTGAGACGTTTGATACCAAATCCGACACACCTATAAGGGGTCGTTAGGGAAATACAACTGTTTGAAGGTGTCCAAATTGACGTCAGAGGCCTCTGTTAAAGTGCTACCGCACGCGCATGCGCGACACCATTGTGGTTATTTTAACACAGTTGGATAGCCAATGTATCCCTTTCAATGTTTCCAAAAGATTTGAAAAGATTTGGTTATTGCAAAGTGTTTCAAGAGACCTGCACATTTACTCCCAAAACGAAAATTGGCGCGTTTCTCAAACACACAAGGCAGGACAATGTCTTTTCGATTTGGTGACTTGGAAGTCCTTTTGCTGGAGAGGTGAAAAACACATTTTTCTTAAATATTAAGCGATTTTAGTGCATGATGGCTCGTTGGAAAGCTCTTCAAATTCTGAGACGTTTGATACCAAATCCGACACACCTATAAGGGGTCGTTAGGGAAATACAACTGTTTGAAGTTGTCCAAATTGACGTCAGAGGCCTCTGTTAAAGTGCTACCGCACGCGCATGCGCGACACCATTGTGGTTATTTTAACACAGTTGGATAGCCAATGTATCCCTTTCAATGTTTCCAAAAGATTTGAAAAGATTTGGTTATTGCAAAGTGTTTCAAGAGACCTGCACATTTACTCCCAAAACGAAAATTGGCGCGTTTCTCAAACACACAAGGCAGGACAATGTCTTTTCGATTTGGTGACTTGGAAGTCCTTTTGCTGGAGAGTTGAAAAAAACATTTTTCTTAAATATGAAGCGATTTTAGTGCATGATGGCTCGTTGGAAAGCTCTTCAAATTCTGAGACGTTCGATACCAAATCCGACTGACCTATAAGGGGTCGTTAGGGAAATACAACTGTTTGAAGTTGTCCAAATTGATGTCAGAGGCCTCTGTTAGAGTGCTACCGCACGCGCATGCGCGACACCATTGTGGTTATTTTAACACAGTTGGATAGCCAATGTATCCCTTTCAATGTTTCCAAAAGATTTGAAAAGATTTGGTTATTGCAAAGTGTTTCAAGAGACCTGCACATTTACTCCCAAAACGAAAATTGGCGCGTTTCTCAAACACACAAGGCAGGACAATGTCTTTTCGATTTGGTGACTTGGAAGTCCTTTTGCTGGAGAGGTGAAAAACACATTTTTCTTAAATATGAAGCGATTTTAGTGCATGATGGCTCGTTGGAAAGCTCTTCAAATTCTGAGACGTTTGATACCAAATCCGACACACCTATAAGGGGTCGTTAGGGAAATACAACTGTTTGAAGGTGTCCAAATTGACGTCAGAGGCCTCTGTTAAAGTGCTACCGCACGCGCATGCGCGACACCATTGTGGTTATTTTAACACAGTTGGATAGCCAATGTATCCCTTTCAATGTTTCCAAAAGATTTGAAAAGATTTGGTTATTGCAAAGTGTTTCAAGAGACCTGCACATTTACTCCCAAAACGAAAATTGGCGCGTTTCTCAAACACACAAGGCAGGACAATGTCTTTTCGATTTGGTGACTTGGAAGTCCTTTTGCTGGAGAGTTGAAAAAAACATTTTTCTTAAATATGAAGCGATTTTAGTGCATGATGGCTCGTTGGAAAGCTCTTCAAATTCTGAGACGTTCGATACCAAATCCGACTCACCTATAAGGGGTCGTTAGGGAAATACAACTGTTTGAAGTTGTCCAAATTGATGTCAGAGGCCTCTGTTAGAGTGCTACCGCACGCGCATGCGCGACACCATTGTGGTTATTTTAACACAGTTGGATAGCCAATGTATCCCTTTCAATGTTTCCAAAAGATTTGAAAAGATTTGGTTATTGCAAAGTGTTTCAAGAGACCTGCACATTTACTCCCAAAACGAAAATTGGCGCGTTTCTCAAACACACAAGGCAGGACAATGTCTTTTCGATTTGGTGACTTGGAAGTCCTTTTGCTGGAGAGGTGAAAAACACATTTTTCTTAAATATGAAGCGATTTTAGTGCATGATGGCTCGTTGGAAAGCTCTTCAAATTCTGAGACGTTTGATACCAAATCCGACACACCTATAAGGGGTCGTTAGGGGAATACAACTGTTTGAAGTTGTCCAAATTGACGTCAGAGGCCTCTGTTAAAGTGCTACCGCACGCGCATGCGCGACACCATTGTGGTTATTTTAACACAGTTGGATAGCCAATGTATCCCTTTCAATGTTTCCAAAAGATTTGAAAAGATTTGGTTATTGCAAAGTGTTTCAAGAGACCTGCACATTTACTCCCAAAACGAAAATTGGCGCGTTTCTCAAACACACAAGGCAGGACAATGTCTTTTCGATTTGGTGACTTGGAAGTCCTTTTGCTGGAGAGGTGAAAAACACATTTTTCTTAAATATGAAGCGATTTTAGTGCATGATGGCTCGTTGGAAAGCTCTTCAAATTCTGAGACGTTTGATACCAAATCCGACACACCTATAAGGGGTCGTTAGGGAAATACAACTGTTTGAAGGTGTCCAAATTGACGTCAGAGGCCTCTGTTAAAGTGCTACCGCACGCGCATGCGCGACACCATTGTGGTTATTTTAACACAGTTGGATAGCCAATGTATCCCTTTCAATGTTTCCAAAAGATTTGAAAAGATTTGGTTATTGCAAAGTGTTTCAAGAGACCTGCACATTTACTCCCAAAACGAAAATTGGCGCGTTTCTCAAACACACAAGGCAGGACAATGTCTTTTCGATTTGGTGACTTGGAAGTCCTTTTGCTGGAGAGTTGAAAAAAACATTTTTCTTAAATATGAAGCGATTTTAGTGCATGATGGCTCGTTGGAAAGCTCTTCAAATTCTGAGACGTTCGATACCAAATCCGACTCACCTATAAGGGGTCGTTAGGGAAATACAACTGTTTGAAGTTGTCCAAATTGATGTCAGAGGCCTCTGTTAGAGTGCTACCGCACGCGCATGCGCGACACCATTGTGGTTATTTTAACACAGTTGGATAGCCAATGTATCCCTTTCAATGTTTCCAAAAGATTTGAAAAGATTTGGTTATTGCAAAGTGTTTCAAGAGACCTGCACATTTACTCCCAAAACGAAAATTGGCGCGTTTCTCAAACACACAAGGCAGGACAATGTCTTTTCGATTTGGTGACTTGGAAGTCCTTTTGCTGGAGAGGTGAAAAACACATTTTTCTTAAATATGAAGCGATTTTAGTGCATGATGGCTCGTTGGAAAGCTCTTCAAATTCTGAGACGTTTGATACCAAATCCGACACACCTATAAGGGGTCGTTAGGGGAATACAACTGTTTGAAGTTGTCCAAATTGACGTCAGAGGCCTCTGTTAAAGTGCTACCGCACGCGCATGCGCGACACCATTGTGGTTATTTTAACACAGTTGGATAGCCAATGTATCCCTTTCAATGTTTCCAAAAGATTTGAAAAGATTTGGTTATTGCAAAGTGTTTCAAGAGACCTGCACATTTACTCCCAAAACGAAAATTGGCGCGTTTCTCAAACACACAAGGCAGGACAATGTCTTTTCGATTTGGTGACTTGGAAGTCCTTTTGCTGGAGAGGTGAAAAACACATTTTTCTTAAATATGAAGCGATTTTAGTGTATGATGGCTCGTTGGAAAGCTCTTCAAATTCTGAGACGTTTGATACCAAATCCGACACACCTATAAAGGGTCGTTAGGGAAATACAACTGTTTGAAGGTGTCCAAATTGACGTCAGAGGCCTCTGTTAAAGTGCTACCGCACGCGCATGCGCGACACCATTGTGGTTATTTTAACACAGTTGGATAGCCAATGTATCCCTTTCAATGTTTCCAAAAGATTTGAAAAGATTTGGTTATTGCAAAGTGTTTCAAGAGACCTGCACATTTACTCCCAAAACGAAAATTGGCGCGTTTCTCAAACACACAAGGCAGGACAATGTCTTTTCGATTTGGTGACTTGGAAGTCCTTTTGCTGGAGAGTTGAAAAAAACATTTTTCTTAAATATGAAGCGATTTTAGTGCATGATGGCTCGTTGGAAAGCTCTTCAAATTCTGAGACGTTTGATACCAAATCCGACTCACCTATAAGGGGTCGTTAGGGAAATACAACTGTTTGAAGTTGTCCAAATTGATGTCAGAGGCCTCTGTTAGAGTGCTACCGCACGCGCATGCGCGACACCATTGTGGTTATTTTAACACAGTTGGATAGCCAATGTATCCCTTTCAATGTTTCCAAAAGATTTGAAAAGATTTGGTTATTGCAAAGTGTTTCAAGAGACCTGCACATTTACTCCCAAAACGAAAATTGGCGCGTTTCTCAAACACACAAGGCAGGACAATGTCTTTTCGATTTGGTGACTTGGAAGTCCTTTTGCTGGAGAGGTGAAAAACACATTTTTCTTAAATATGAAGCGATTTTAGTGCATGATGGCTCGTTGGAAAGCACTTCAAATTCTGAGACGTTTGATACCAAATCCGACACACCTATAAGGGGTCGTTAGGGAAATACAACTGTTTGAAGGTGTCCAAATTGACGTCAGAGGCCTCTGTTAAAGTGCTACCGCACGCGCATGCGCGACACCATTGTGGTTATTTTAACACAGTTGGATAGCCAATGTATCCCTTTCAATGTTTCCAAAAGATTTGAAAAGATTTGGTTATTGCAAAGTGTTTCAAGAGACCTGCACATTTACTCCCAAAACGAAAATTGGCGCGTTTCTCAAACACACAAGGCAGGACAATGTCTTTTCGATTTGGTGACTTGGAAGTCCTTTTGCTGGAGAGTTGAAAAAAACATTTTTCTTAAATATGAAGCGATTTTAGTGCATGATGGCTCGTTGGAAAGCTCTTCAAATTCTGAGACGTTCGATACCAAATCCGACTCACCTATAAGGGGTCGTTAGGGAAATACAACTGTTTGAAGTTGTCCAAATTGATGTCAGAGGCCTCTGTTAGAGTGCTACCGCACGCGCATGCGCGACACCATTGTGGTTATTTTAACACAGTTGGATAGCCAATGTATCCCTTTCAATGTTTCCAAAAGATTTGAAAAGATTTGGTTATTGCAAAGTGTTTCAAGAGACCTGCACATTTACTCCCAAAACGAAAATTGGCGCGTTTCTCAAACACACAAGGCAGGACAATGTCTTTTCGATTTGGTGACTTGGAAGTCCTTTTGCTGGAGAGGTGAAAAACACATTTTTCTTAAATATGAAGCGATTTTAGTGCATGATGGCTCGTTGGAAAGCTCTTCAAATTCTGAGACGTTTGATACCAAATCCGACACACCTATAAGGGGTCGTTAGGGGAATACAACTGTTTGAAGTTGTCCAAATTGACGTCAGAGGCCTCTGTTAAAGTGCTACCGCACGCGCATGCGCGACACCATTGTGGTTATTTTAACACAGTTGGATAGCCAATGTATCCCTTTCAATGTTTCCAAAAGATTTGAAAAGATTTGGTTATTGCAAAGTGTTTCAAGAGACCTGCACATTTACTCCCAAAACGAAAATTGGCGCGTTTCTCAAACACACAAGGCAGGACAATGTCTTTTCGATTTGGTGACTTGGAAGTCCTTTTGCTGGAGAGGTGAAAAACACATTTTTCTTAAATATGAAGCGATTTTAGTGTATGATGGCTCGTTGGAAAGCTCTTCAAATTCTGAGACGTTTGATACCAAATCCGACACACCTATAAAGGGTCGTTAGGGAAATACAACTGTTTGAAGGTGTCCAAATTGACGTCAGAGGCCTCTGTTAAAGTGCTACCGCACGCGCATGCGCGACACCATTGTGGTTATTTTAACACAGTTGGATAGCCAATGTATCCCTTTCAATGTTTCCAAAAGATTTGAAAAGATTTGGTTATTGCAAAGTGTTTCAAGAGACCTGCACATTTACTCCCAAAACGAAAATTGGCGCGTTTCTCAAACACACAAGGCAGGACAATGTCTTTTCGATTTGGTGACTTGGAAGTCCTTTTGCTGGAGAGTTGAAAAAAACATTTTTCTTAAATATGAAGCGATTTTAGTGCATGATGGCTCGTTGGAAAGCTCTTCAAATTCTGAGACGTTTGATACCAAATCCGACTCACCTATAAGGGGTCGTTAGGGAAATACAACTGTTTGAAGTTGTCCAAATTGATGTCAGAGGCCTCTGTTAGAGTGCTACCGCACGCGCATGCGCGACACCATTGTGGTTATTTTAACACAGTTGGATAGCCAATGTATCCCTTTCAATGTTTCCAAAAGATTTGAAAAGATTTGGTTATTGCAAAGTGTTTCAAGAGACCTGCACATTTACTCCCAAAACGAAAATTGGCGCGTTTCTCAAACACACAAGGCAGGACAATGTCTTTTCGATTTGGTGACTTGGAAGTCCTTTTGCTGGAGAGGTGAAAAACACATTTTTCTTAAATATGAAGCGATTTTAGTGCATGATGGCTCGTTGGAAAGCACTTCAAATTCTGAGACGTTTGATACCAAATCCGACACACCTATAAGGGGTCGTTAGGGAAATACAACTGTTTGAAGGTGTCCAAATTGATGTCAGAGGCCTCTGTTAAAGTGCTACCGCACGCGCATGCGCGACACCATTGTGGTTATTTTAACACAGTTGGATAGCCAATGTATCCCTTTCAATGTTTCCAAAAGATTTGAAAAGATTTGGTTATTGCAAAGTGTTTCAAGAGACCTGCACATTTACTCCCAAAACGAAAATTGGCGCGTTTCTCAAACACACAAGGCAGGACAATGTCTTTTCGATTTGGTGACTTGGAAGTCCTTTTGCTGGAGAGTTGAAAAAAACATTTTTCTTAAATATGAAGCGATTTTAGTGCATGATGGCTCGTTGGAAAGCTCTTCAAATTCTGAGACGTTCGATACCAAATCCGACTCACCTATAAGGGGTCGTTAGGGAAATACAACTGTTTGAAGTTGTCCAAATTGATGTCAGAGGCCTCTGTTAGAGTGCTACCGCACGCGCATGCGCGACACCATTGTGGTTATTTTAACACAGTTGGATAGCCAATGTATCCCTTTCAATGTTTCCAAAAGATTTGAAAAGATTTGGTTATTGCAAAGTGTTTCAAGAGACCTGCACATTTACTCCCAAAACGAAAATTGGCGCGTTTCTCAAACACACAAGGCAGGACAATGTCTTTTCGATTTGGTGACTTGGAAGTCCTTTTGCTGGAGAGGTGAAAAACACATTTTTCTTAAATATGAAGCGATTTTAGTGCATGATGGCTCGTTGGAAAGCTCTTCAAATTCTGAGACGTTTGATACCAAATCCGACACACCTATAAGGGGTCGTTAGGGAAATACAACTGTTTGAAGGTGTCCAAATTGACGTCAGAGGCCTCTGTTAAAGTGCTACCGCACGCGCATGCGCGACACCATTGTGGTTATTTTAACACAGTTGGATAGCCAATGTATCCCTTTCAATGTTTCCAAAAGATTTGAAAAGATTTGGTTATTGCAAAGTGTTTCAAGAGACCTGCACATTTACTCCCAAAACGAAAATTGGCGCGTTTCTCAAACACACAAGGCAGGACAATGTCTTTTCGATTTGGTGACTTGGAAGTCCTTTTGCTGGAGAGGTGAAAAACACATTTTTCTTAAATATGAAGCGATTTTAGTGCATGATGGCTCGTTGGAAAGCTCTTCAAATTCTGAGACGTTTGATACCAAATCCGACACACCTATAAGGGGTCGTTAGGGAAATACAACTGTTTGAAGGTGTCCAAATTGACGTCAGAGGCCTCTGTTAAAGTGCTACCGCACGCGCATGCGCGACACCATTGTGGTTATTTTAACACAGTTGGATAGCCAATGTATCCCTTTCAATGTTTCCAAAAGATTTGAAAAGATTTGGTTATTGCAAAGTGTTTCAAGAGACCTGCACATTTACTCCCAAAACGAAAATTGGCGCGTTTCTCAAACACACAAGGCAGGACAATGTCTTTTCGATTTGGTGACTTGGAAGTCCTTTTGCTGGAGAGTTGAAAAAAACATTTTTCTTAAATATGAAGCGATTTTAGTGCATGATGGCTCGTTGGAAAGCTCTTCAAATTCTGAGACGTTCGATACCAAATCCGACTCACCTATAAGGGGTCGTTAGGGAAATACAACTGTTTGAAGTTGTCCAAATTGATGTCAGAGGCCTCTGTTAGAGTGCTACCGCACGCGCATGCGCGACACCATTGTGGTTATTTTAACACAGTTGGATAGCCAATGTATCCCTTTCAATGTTTCCAAAAGATTTGAAAAGATTTGGTTATTGCAAAGTGTTTCAAGAGACCTGCACATTTACTCCCAAAACGAAAATTGGCGCGTTTCTCAAACACACAAGGCAGGACAATGTCTTTTCGATTTGGTGACTTGGAAGTCCTTTTGCTGGAGAGGTGAAAAACACATTTTTCTTAAATATGAAGCGATTTTAGTGCATGATGGCTCGTTGGAAAGCTCTTCAAATTCTGAGACGTTTGATACCAAATCCGACACACCTATAAGGGGTCGTTAGGGAAATACAACTGTTTGAAGGTGTCCAAATTGACGTCAGAGGCCTCTGTTAAAGTGCTACCGCACGCGCATGCGCGACACCATTGTGGTTATTTTAACACAGTTGGATAGCCAATGTATCCCTTTCAATGTTTCCAAAAGATTTGAAAAGATTTGGTTATTGCAAAGTGTTTCAAGAGACCTGCACATTTACTCCCAAAACGAAAATTGGCGCGTTTCTCAAACACACAAGGCAGGACAATGTCTTTTCGATTTGGTGACTTGGAAGTCCTTTTGCTGGAGAGTTGAAAAAAACATTTTTCTTAAATATGAAGCGATTTTAGTGCATGATGGCTCGTTGGAAAGCTCTTCAAATTCTGAGACGTTCGATACCAAATCCGACTCACCTATAAGGGGTCGTTAGGGAAATACAACTGTTTGAAGTTGTCCAAATTGATGTCAGAGGCCTCTGTTAGAGTGCTACCGCACGCGCATGCGCGACACCATTGTGGTTATTTTAACACAGTTGGATAGCCAATGTATCCCTTTCAATGTTTCCAAAAGATTTGAAAAGATTTGGTTATTGCAAAGTGTTTCAAGAGACCTGCACATTTACTCCCAAAACGAAAATTGGCGCGTTTCTCAAACACACAAGGCAGGACAATGTCTTTTCGATTTGGTGACTTGGAAGTCCTTTTGCTGGAGAGGTGAAAAACACATTTTTCTTAAATATGAAGCGATTTTAGTGCATGATGGCTCGTTGGAAAGCTCTTCAAATTCTGAGACGTTTGATACCAAATCCGACACACCTATAAGGGGTCGTTAGGGAAATACAACTGTTTGAAGGTGTCCAAATTGACGTCAGAGGCCTCTGTTAAAGTGCTACCGCACGCGCATGCGCGACACCATTGTGGTTATTTTAACACAGTTGGATAGCCAATGTATCCCTTTCAATGTTTCCAAAAGATTTGAAAAGATTTGGTTATTGCAAAGTGTTTCAAGAGACCTGCACATTTACTCCCAAAACGAAAATTGGCGCGTTTCTCAAACACACAAGGCAGGACAATGTCTTTTCGATTTGGTGACTTGGAAGTCCTTTTGCTGGAGAGTTGAAAAAAACATTTTTCTTAAATATGAAGCGATTTTAGTGCATGATGGCTCGTTGGAAAGCTCTTCAAATTCTGAGACGTTCGATACCAAATCCGACTGACCTATAAGGGGTCGTTAGGGAAATACAACTGTTTGAAGTTGTCCAAATTGATGTCAGAGGCCTCTGTTAGAGTGCTACCGCACGCGCATGCGCGACACCATTGTGGTTATTTTAACACAGTTGGATAGCCAATGTATCCCTTTCAATGTTTCCAAAAGATTTGAAAAGATTTGGTTATTGCAAAGTGTTTCAAGAGACCTGCACATTTACTCCCAAAACGAAAATTGGCGCGTTTCTCAAACACACAAGGCAGGACAATGTCTTTTCGATTTGGTGACTTGGAAGTCCTTTTGCTGGAGAGGTGAAAAACACATTTTTCTTAAATATGAAGCGATTTTAGTGCATGATGGCTCGTTGGAAAGCTCTTCAAATTCTGAGACGTTTGATACCAAATCCGACACACCTATAAGGGGTCGTTAGGGAAATACAACTGTTTGAAGGTGTCCAAATTGACGTCAGAGGCCTCTGTTAAAGTGCTACCGCACGCGCATGCGCGACACCATTGTGGTTATTTTAACACAGTTGGATAGCCAATGTATCCCTTTCAATGTTTCCAAAAGATTTGAAAAGATTTGGTTATTGCAAAGTGTTTCAAGAGACCTGCACATTTACTCCCAAAACGAAAATTGGCGCGTTTCTCAAACACACAAGGCAGGACAATGTCTTTTCGATTTGGTGACTTGGAAGTCCTTTTGCTGGAGAGGTGAAAAACACATTTTTCTTAAATATGAAGCGATTTTAGTGCATGATGGCTCGTTGGAAAGCTCTTCAAATTCTGAGACGTTTGATACCAAATCCGACACACCTATAAGGGGTCGTTAGGGAAATACAACTGTTTGAAGGTGTCCAAATTGACGTCAGTGGCCTCTGTTAAAGTGCTACCGCACGCGCATGCGCGACACCATTGTGGTTATTTTAACACAGTTGGATAGCCAATGTATCCCTTTCAATGTTTCCAAAAGATTTGAAAAGATTTGGTTATTGCAAAGTGTTTCAAGAGACCTGCACATTTACTCCCAAAACGAAAATTGGCGCGTTTCTCAAACACACAAGGCAGGACAATGTCTTTTCGATTTGGTGACTTGGAAGTCCTTTTGCTGGAGAGTTGAAAAAAACATTTTTCTTAAATATGAAGCGATTTTAGTGCATGATGGCTCGTTGGAAAGCTCTTCAAATTCTGAGACGTTCGATACCAAATCCGACTCACCTATAAGGGGTCGTTAGGGAAATACAACTGTTTGAAGTTGTCCAAATTGATGTCAGAGGCCTCTGTTAGAGTGCTACCGCACGCGCATGCGCGACACCATTGTGGTTATTTTAACACAGTTGGATAGCCAATGTATCCCTTTCAATGTTTCCAAAAGATTTGAAAAGATTTGGTTATTGCAAAGTGTTTCAAGAGACCTGCACATTTACTCCCAAAACGAAAATTGGCGCGTTTCTCAAACACACAAGGCAGGACAATGTCTTTTCGATTTGGTGACTTGGAAGTCCTTTTGCTGGAGAGGTGAAAAACACATTTTTCTTAAATATGAAGCGATTTTAGTGCATGATGGCTCGTTGGAAAGCACTTCAAATTCTGAGACGTTTGATACCAAATCCGACACACCTATAAGGGGTCGTTAGGGAAATACAACTGTTTGAAGGTGTCCAAATTGACGTCAGAGGCCTCTGTTAAAGTGCTACCGCACGCGCATGCGCGACACCATTGTGGTTATTTTAACACAGTTGGATAGCCAATGTATCCCTTTCAATGTTTCCAAAAGATTTGAAAAGATTTGGTTATTGCAAAGTGTTTCAAGAGACCTGCACATTTACTCCCAAAACGAAAATTGGCGCGTTTCTCAAACACACAAGGCAGGACAATGTCTTTTCGATTTAGTGACTTGGAAGTCCTTTTGCTGGAGAGTTGAAAAAAACATTTTTCTTAAATATGAAGCGATTTTAGTGCATGATGGCTCGTTGGAAAGCTCTTCAAATTCTGAGACGTTCGATACCAAATCCGACTGACCTATAAGGGGTCGTTAGGGAAATACAACTGTTTGAAGTTGTCCAAATTGATGTCAGAGGCCTCTGTTAGAGTGCTACCGCACGCGCATGCGCGACACCATTGTGGTTATTTTAACACAGTTGGATAGCCAATGTATCCCTTTCAATGTTTCCAAAAGATTTGAAAAGATTTGGTTATTGCAAAGTGTTTCAAGAGACCTGCACATTTACTCCCAAAACGAAAATTGGCGCGTTTCTCAAACACACAAGGCAGGACAATGTCTTTTCGATTTGGTGACTTGGAAGTCCTTTTGCTGGAGAGGTGAAAAACACATTTTTCTTAAATATGAAGCGATTTTAGTGCATGATGGCTCGTTGGAAAGCACTTCAAATTCTGAGACGTTTGATACCAAATCCGACACACCTATAAGGGGTCGTTAGGGAAATACAACTGTTTGAAGGTGTCCAAATTGACGTCAGAGGCCTCTGTTAAAGTGCTACCGCACGCGCATGCGCGACACCATTGTGGTTATTTTAACACAGTTGGATAGCCAATGTATCCCTTTCAATGTTTCCAAAAGATTTGAAAAGATTTGGTTATTGCAAAGTGTTTCAAGAGACCTGCACATTTACTCCCAAAACGAAAATTGGCGCGTTTCTCAAACACACAAGGCAGGACAATGTCTTTTCGATTTAGTGACTTGGAAGTCCTTTTGCTGGAGAGTTGAAAAAAACATTTTTCTTAAATATGAAGCGATTTTAGTGCATGATGGCTCGTTGGAAAGCTCTTCAAATTCTGAGACGTTCGATACCAAATCCGACTCACCTATAAGGGGTCGTTAGGGAAATACAACTGTTTGAAGTTGTCCAAATTGATGTCAGAGGCCTCTGTTAGAGTGCTACCGCACGCGCATGCGCGACACCATTGTGGTTATTTTAACACAGTTGGATAGCCAATGTATCCCTTTCAATGTTTCCAAAAGATTTGAAAAGATTTGGTTATTGCAAAGTGTTTCAAGAGACCTGCACATTTACTCCCAAAACGAAAATTGGCGCGTTTCTCAAACACACAAGGCAGGACAATGTCTTTTCGATTTGGTGACTTGGAAGTCCTTTTGCTGGAGAGGTGAAAAACACATTTTTCTTAAATATGAAGCGATTTTAGTGCATGATGGCTCGTTGGAAAGCTCTTCAAATTCTGAGACGTTTGATACCAAATCCGACACACCTATAAGGGGTCGTTAGGGAAATACAACTGTTTGAAGGTGTCCAAATTGACGTCAGAGGCCTCTGTTAAAGTGCTACCGCACGCGCATGCGCGACACCATTGTGGTTATTTTAACACAGTTGGATAGCCAATGTATCCCTTTCAATGTTTCCAAAAGATTTGAAAAGATTTGGTTATTGCAAAGTGTTTCAAGAGACCTGCACATTTACTCCCAAAACGAAAATTGGCGCGTTTCTCAAACACACAAGGCAGGACAATGTCTTTTCGATTTGGTGACTTGGAAGTCCTTTTGCTGGAGAGGTGAAAAACACATTTTTCTTAAATATGAAGCGATTTTAGTGCATGATGGCTCGTTGGAAAGCTCTTCAAATTCTGAGACGTTTGATACCAAATCCGACACACCTATAAGGGGTCGTTAGGGAAATACAACTGTTTGAAGGTGTCCAAATTGACGTCAGAGGCCTCTGTTAAAGTGCTACCGCACGCGCATGCGCGACACCATTGTGGTTATTTTAACACAGTTGGATAGCCAATGTATCCCTTTCAATGTTTCCAAAAGATTTGAAAAGATTTGGTTATTGCAAAGTGTTTCAAGAGACCTGCACATTTACTCCCAAAACGAAAATTGGCGCGTTTCTCAAACACACAAGGCATGACAATGTCTTTTCGATTTGGTGACTTGGAAGTCCTTTTGCTGGAGAGGTGAAAAACACATTTTTCTTAAATATGAAGCGATTTTAGTGCATGATGGCTCGTTGGAAAGCTCTTCAAATTCTGAGACGTTTGATACCAAATCCGACACACCTATAAGGGGTCGTTAGGGAAATACAACTGTTTGAAGTTGTCCAAATTGATGTCAGAGGCCTCTGTTAGAGTGCTACCGCACGCGCATGCGCGACACCATTGTGGTTATTTTAACACAGTTGGATAGCCAATGTATCCCTTTCAATGTTTCCAAAAGATTTGAAAAGATTTGGTTATTGCAAAGTGTTTCAAGAGACCTGCACATTTACTCCCAAAACGAAAATTGGCGCGTTTCTCAAACACACAAGGCAGGACAATGTCTTTTCGATTTGGTGACTTGGAAGTCCTTTTGCTGGAGAGGTGAAAAACACATTTTTCTTAAATATGAAGCGATTTTAGTGCATGATGGCTCGTTGGAAAGCTCTTCAAATTCTGAGACGTTTGATACCAAATCCGACACACCTATAAGGGGTCGTTAGGGAAATACAACTGTTTGAAGGTGTCCAAATTGACGTCAGAGGCCTCTGTTAAAGTGCTACCGCACGCGCATGCGCGACACCATTGTGGTTATTTTAACACAGTTGGATAGCCAATGTATCCCTTTCAATGTTTCCAAAAGATTTGAAAAGATTTGGTTATTGCAAAGTGTTTCAAGAGACCTGCACATTTACTCCCAAAACGAAAATTGGCGCGTTTCTCAAACACACAAGGCAGGACAATGTCTTTTCGATTTGGTGACTTGGAAGTCCTTTTGCTGGAGAGTTGAAAAACACATTTTTCTTAAATATGAAGCGATTTTAGTGCATGATGGCTCGTTGGAAAGCTCTTTAAATTCTGAGACGTTTGATACCAAATCCGACACACCTATAAGGGGTCGTTAGGGAAATACAACTGTTTGAAGGTGTCCAAATTGACGTCAGAGGCCTCTGTTAAAGTGCTACCGCACGCGCATGCGCGACACCATTGTGGTTATTTTAACACAGTTGGATAGCCAATGTATCCCTTTCAATGTTTCCAAAAGATTTGAAAAGATTTGGTTATTGCAAAGTGTTTCAAGAGACCTGCACATTTACTCCCAAAACGAAAATTGGCGCGTTTCTCAAACACACAAGGCATGACAATGTCTTTTCGATTTGGTGACTTGGAAGTCCTTTTGCTGGAGAGGTGAAAAACACATTTTTCTTAAATATGAAGCGATTTTAGTGCATGATGGCTCGTTGGAAAGCTCTTCAAATTCTGAGACGTTTGATACCAAATCCGACACACCTATAAGGGGTCGTTAGGGAAATACAACTGTTTGAAGGTGTCCAAATTGACGTCAGAGGCCTCTGTTAAAGTGCTACCGCACGCGCATGCGCGACACCATTGTGGTTATTTTAACACAGTTGGATAGCCAATGTATCCCTTTCAATGTTTCCAAAAGATTTGAAAAGATTTGGTTATTGCAAAGTGTTTCAAGAGACCTGCACATTTACTCCCAAAACGAAAATTGGCGCGTTTCTCAAACACACAAGGCAGGACAATGTCTTTTCGATTTGGTGACTTGGAAGTCCTTTTGCTGGAGAGGTGAAAAACACATTTTTCTTAAATATGAAGCGATTTTAGTGCATGATGGCTCGTTGGAAAGCTCTTCAAATTCTGAGACGTTTGATACCAAATCCGACACACCTATAAGGGGTCGTTAGGGAAATACAACTGTTTGAAGGTGTCCAAATTGACGTCAGAGGCCTCTGTTAAAGTGCTACCGCACGCGCATGCGCGACACCATTGTGGTTATTTTAACACAGTTGGATAGCCAATGTATCCCTTTCAATGTTTCCAAAAGATTTGAAAAGATTTGGTTATTGCAAAGTGTTTCAAGAGACCTGCACATTTACTCCCAAAACGAAAATTGGCGCGTTTCTCAAACACACAAGGCAGGACAATGTCTTTTCGATTTGGTGACTTGGAAGTCCTTTTGCTGGAGAGTTGAAAAAAACATTTTTCTTAAATATGAAGCGATTTTAGTGCATGATGGCTCGTTGGAAAGCTCTTCAAATTCTGAGACGTTCGATACCAAATCCTACTGACCTATAAGGGGTCGTTAGGGAAATACAACTGTTTGAAGTTGTCCAAATTGATGTCAGAGGCCTCTGTTAGAGTGCTACCGCACGCGCATGCGCGACACCATTGTGGTTATTTTAACACAGTTGGATAGCCAATGTATCCCTTTCAATGTTTCCAAAAGATTTGAAAAGATTTGGTTATTGCAAAGTGTTTCAAGAGACCTGCACATTTACTCCCAAAACGAAAATTGGCGCGTTTCTCAAACACACAAGGCAGGACAATGTCTTTTCGATTTGGTGACTTGGAAGTCCTTTTGCTGGAGAGGTGAAAAACACATTTTTCTTAAATATGAAGCGATTTTAGTGCATGATGGCTCGTTGGAAAGCTCTTCAAATTCTGAGACGTTTGATACCAAATCCGACACACCTATAAGGGGTCGTTAGGGAAATACAACTGTTTGAAGGTGTCCAAATTGACGTCAGAGGCCTCTGTTAAAGTGCTACCGCACGCGCATGCGCGACACCATTGTGGTTATTTTAACACAGTTGGATAGCCAATGTATCCCTTTCAATGTTTCCAAAAGATTTGAAAAGATTTGGTTATTGCAAAGTGTTTCAAGAGACCTGCACATTTACTCCCAAAACGAAAATTGGCGCGTTTCTCAAACACACAAGGCAGGACAATGTCTTTTCGATTTGGTGACTTGGAAGTCCTTTTGCTGGAGAGTTGAAAAAAACATTTTTCTTAAATATGAAGCGATTTTAGTGCATGATGGCTCGTTGGAAAGCTCTTCAAATTCTGAGACGTTCGATACCAAATCCGACTCACCTATAAGGGGTCGTTAGGGAAATACAACTGTTTGAAGTTGTCCAAATTGATGTCAGAGGCCTCTGTTAGAGTGCTACCGCACGCGCATGCGCGACACCACTGTGGTTATTTTAACACAGTTGGATAGCCAATGTATCCCTTTCAATGTTTCCAAAAGATTTGAAAAGATTTGGTTATTGCAAAGTGTTTCAAGAGACCTGCACATTTACTCCCAAAACGAAAATTGGCGCGTTTCTCAAACACACAAGGCAGGACAATGTCTTTTCGATTTGGTGACTTGGAAGTCCTTTTGCTGGAGAGGTGAAAAACACATTTTTCTTAAATATGAAGCGATTTTAGTGCATGATGGCTCGTTGGAAAGCTCTTCAAATTCTGAGACGTTTGATACCAAATCCGACACACCTATAAGGGGTCGTTAGGGAAATACAACTGTTTGAAGGTGTCCAAATTGACGTCAGAGGCCTCTGTTAAAGTGCTACCGCACGCGCATGCGCGACACCATTGTGGTTATTTTAACACAGTTGGATAGCCAATGTATCCCTTTCAATGTTTCCAAAAGATTTGAAAAGATTTGGTTATTGCAAAGTGTTTCAAGAGACCTGCACATTTACTCCCAAAACGAAAATTGGCGCGTTTCTCAAACACACAAGGCAGGACAATGTCTTTTCGATTTGGTGACTTGGAAGTCCTTTTGCTGGAGAGTTGAAAAAAACATTTTTCTTAAATATGAAGCGATTTTAGTGCATGATGGCTCGTTGGAAAGCTCTTCAAATTCTGAGACGTTCGATACCAAATCCGACTCACCTATAAGGGGTCGTTAGGGAAATACAACTGTTTGAAGTTGTCCAAATTGATGTCAGAGGCCTCTGTTAGAGTGCTACCGCACGCGCATGCGCGACACCATTGTGGTTATTTTAACACAGTTGGATAGCCAATGTATCCCTTTCAATGTTTCCAAAAGATTTGAAAAGATTTGGTTATTGCAAAGTGTTTCAAGAGACCTGCACATTTACTCCCAAAACGAAAATTGGCGCGTTTCTCAAACACACAAGGCAGGACAATGTCTTTTCGATTTGGTGACTTGGAAGTCCTTTTGCTGGAGAGGTGAAAAACACATTTTTCTTAAATATGAAGCGATTTTAGTGCATGATGGCTCGTTGGAAAGCTCTTCAAATTCTGAGACGTTTGATACCAAATCCGACACACCTATAAGGGGTCGTTAGGGAAATACAACTGTTTGAAGGTGTCCAAATTGACGTCAGAGGCCTCTGTTAAAGTGCTACCGCACGCGCATGCGCGACACCATTGTGGTTATTTTAACACAGTTGGATAGCCAATGTATCCCTTTCAATGTTTCCAAAAGATTTGAAAAGATTTGGTTATTGCAAAGTGTTTCAAGAGACCTGCACATTTACTCCCAAAACGAAAATTGGCGCGTTTCTCAAACACACAAGGCAGGACAATGTCTTTTCGATTTGGTGACTTGGAAGTCCTTTTGCTGGAGAGGTGAAAAACACATTTTTCTTAAATATGAAGCGATTTTAGTGCATGATGGCTCGTTGGAAAGCTCTTCAAATTCTGAGACGTTTGATACCAAATCCGACACACCTATAAGGGGTCGTTAGGGAAATACAACTGTTTGAAGGTGTCCAAATTGACGTCAGAGGCCTCTGTTAAAGTGCTACCGCACGCGCATGCGCGACACCATTGTGGTTATTTTAACACAGTTGGATAGCCAATGTATCCCTTTCAATGTTTCCAAAAGATTTGAAAAGATTTGGTTATTGCAAAGTGTTTCAAGAGACCTGCACATTTACTCCCAAAACGAAAATTGGCGCGTTTCTCAAACACACAAGGCATGACAATGTCTTTTCGATTTGGTGACTTGGAAGTCCTTTTGCTGGAGAGGTGAAAAACACATTTTTCTTAAATATTAAGCGATTTTAGTGCATGATGGCTCGTTGGAAAGCTCTTCAAATTCTGAGACGTTTGATACCAAATCCGACACACCTATAAGGGGTCGTTAGGGAAATACAACTGTTTGAAGTTGTCCAAATTGACGTCAGAGGCCTCTGTTAAAGTGCTACCGCACGCGCATGCGCGACACCATTGTGGTTATTTTAACACAGTTGGATAGCCAATGTATCCCTTTCAATGTTTCCAAAAGATTTGAAAAGATTTGGTTATTGCAAAGTGTTTCAAGAGACCTGCACATTTACTCCCAAAACGAAAATTGGCGCGTTTCTCAAACACACAAGGCAGGACAATGTCTTTTCGATTTGGTGACTTGGAAGTCCTTTTGCTGGAGAGTTGAAAAAAACATTTTTCTTAAATATGAAGCGATTTTAGTGCATGATGGCTCGTTGGAAAGCTCTTCAAATTCTGAGACGTTCGATACCAAATCCGACTCACCTATAAGGGGTCGTTAGGGAAATACAACTGTTTGAAGTTGTCCAAATTGATGTCAGAGGCCTCTGTTAGAGTGCTACCGCACGCGCATGCGCGACACCATTGTGGTTATTTTAACACAGTTGGATAGCCAATGTATCCCTTTCAATGTTTCCAAAAGATTTGAAAAGATTTGGTTATTGCAAAGTGTTTCAAGAGACCTGCACATTTACTCCCAAAACGAAAATTGGCGCGTTTCTCAAACACACAAGGCAGGACAATGTCTTTTCGATTTGGTGACTTGGAAGTCCTTTTGCTGGAGAGGTGAAAAACACATTTTTCTTAAATATGAAGCGATTTTAGTGCATGATGGCTCGTTGGAAAGCTCTTCAAATTCTGAGACGTTTGATACCAAATCCGACACACCTATAAGGGGTCGTTAGGGAAATACAACTGTTTGAAGGTGTCCAAATTGACGTCAGAGGCCTCTGTTAAAGTGCTACCGCACGCGCATGCGCGACACCATTGTGGTTATTTTAACACAGTTGGATAGCCAATGTATCCCTTTCAATGTTTCCAAAAGATTTGAAAAGATTTGGTTATTGCAAAGTGTTTCAAGAGACCTGCACATTTACTCCCAAAACGAAAATTGGCGCGTTTCTCAAACACACAAGGCAGGACAATGTCTTTTCGATTTGGTGACTTGGAAGTCCTTTTGCTGGAGAGTTGAAAAAAACATTTTTCTTAAATATGAAGCGATTTTAGTGCATGATGGCTCGTTGGAAAGCTCTTCAAATTCTGAGACGTTCGATACCAAATCCGACTCACCTATAAGGGGTCGTTAGGGAAATACAACTGTTTGAAGTTGTCCAAATTGATGTCAGAGGCCTCTGTTAGAGTGCTACCGCACGCGCATGCGCGACACCATTGTGGTTATTTTAACACAGTTGGATAGCCAATGTATCCCTTTCAATGTTTCCAAAAGATTTGAAAAGATTTGGTTATTGCAAAGTGTTTCAAGAGACCTGCACATTTACTCCCAAAACGAAAATTGGCGCGTTTCTCAAACACACAAGGCAGGACAATGTCTTTTCGATTTGGTGACTTGGAAGTCCTTTTGCTGGAGAGGTGAAAAACACATTTTTCTTAAATATTAAGCGATTTTAGTGCATGATGGCTCGTTGGAAAGCTCTTCAAATTCTGAGACGTTCGATACCAAATCCGACTCACCTATAAGGGGTCGTTAGGGAAATACAACTGTTTGAAGTTGTCCAAATTGATGTCAGAGGCCTCTGTTAGAGTGCTACCGCACGCGCATGCGCGACACCATTGTGGTTATTTTAACACAGTTGGATAGCCAATGTATCCCTTTCAATGTTTCCAAAAGATTTGAAAAGATTTGGTTATTGCAAAGTGTTTCAAGAGACCTGCACATTTACTCCCAAAACGAAAATTGGCGCGTTTCTCAAACACACAAGGCAGGACAATGTCTTTTCGATTTGGTGACTTGGAAGTCCTTTTGCTGGAGAGTTGAAAACGACATTTTTCTTAAATATGAAGCGATTTTAGTGCATGATGGCTCGTTGGAAAGCTCTTCAAATTCTGAGACGTTTGATACCAAATCCGACACACCTATAAGGGGTCGTTAGGGAAATACAACTGTTTGAAGGTGTCCAAATTGACGTCAGAGGCCTCTGTTAAAGTGCTACCGCACGCGCATGCGCGACACCATTGTGGTTATTTTAACACAGTTGGATAGCCAATGTATCCCTTTCAATGTTTCCAAAAGATTTGAAAAGATTTGGTTATTGCAAAGTGTTTCAAGAGACCTGCACATTTACTCCCAAAACGAAAATTGGCGCGTTTCTCAAACACACAAGGCAGGACAATGTCTTTTCGATTTGGTGACTTGGAAGTCCTTTTGCTGGAGAGTTGAAAAAAACATTTTTCTTAAATATGAAGCGATTTTAGTGCATGATGGCTCGTTGGAAAGCTCTTCAAATTCTGAGACGTTCGATACCAAATCCGACTCACCTATAAGGGGTCGTTAGGGAAATACAACTGTTTGAAGTTGTCCAAATTGATGTCAGAGGCCTCTGTTAGAGTGCTACCGCACGCGCATGCGCGACACCATTGTGGTTATTTTAACACAGTTGGATAGCCAATGTATCCCTTTCAATGTTTCCAAAAGATTTGAAAAGATTTGGTTATTGCAAAGTGTTTCAAGAGACCTGCACATTTACTCCCAAAACGAAAATTGGCGCGTTTCTCAAACACACAAGGCAGGACAATGTCTTTTCGATTTGGTGACTTGGAAGTCCTTTTGCTGGAGAGGTGAAAAACACATTTTTCTTAAATATGAAGCGATTTTAGTGCATGATGGCTCGTTGGAAAGCTCTTCAAATTCTGAGACGTTTGATACCAAATCCGACACACCTATAAGGGGTCGTTAGGGAAATACAACTGTTTGAAGGTGTCCAAATTGACGTCAGAGGCCTCTGTTAAAGTGCTACCGCACGCGCATGCGCGACACCATTGTGGTTATTTTAACACAGTTGGATAGCCAATGTATCCCTTTCAATGTTTCCAAAAGATTTGAAAAGATTTGGTTATTGCAAAGTGTTTCAAGAGACCTGCACATTTACTCCCAAAACGAAAATTGGCGCGTTTCTCAAACACACAAGGCAGGACAATGTCTTTTCGATTTGGTGACTTGGAAGTCCTTTTGCTGGAGAGGTGAAAAACACATTTTTCTTAAATATGAAGCGATTTTAGTGCATGATGGCTCGTTGGAAAGCTCTTCAAATTCTGAGACGTTTGATACCAAATCCGACACACCTATAAGGGGTCGTTAGGGAAATACAACTGTTTGAAGGTGTCCAAATTGACGTCAGAGGCCTCTGTTAAAGTGCTACCGCACGCGCATGCGCGACACCATTGTGGTTATTTTAACACAGTTGGATAGCCAATGTATCCCTTTCAATGTTTCCAAAATATTTGAAAAGATTTGGTTATTGCAAAGTGTTTCAAGAGACCTGCACATTTACTCCCAAAACGAAAATTGGCGCGTTTCTCAAACACACAAGGCAGGACAATGTCTTTTCGATTTGGTGACTTGGAAGTCCTTTTGCTGGAGAGTTGAAAAACACATTTTTCTTAAATATTAAGCGATTTTAGTGCATGATGGCTCGTTGGAAAGCTCTTCAAATTCTGAGACGTTCGATACCAAATCCGACACACCTATAAGGGGTCGTTAGGGAAATACAACTGTTTGAAGTTGTCCAAATTGATGTCAGAGGCCTCTGTTAGAGTGCTACCGCACGCGCATGCGCGACACCATTGTGGTTATTTTAACACAGTTGGATAGCCAATGTATCCCTTTCAATGTTTCCAAAAGATTTGAAAAGATTTGGTTATTGCAAAGTGTTTCAAGAGACCTGCACATTTACTCCCAAAACGAAAATTGGCGCGTTTCTCAAACACACAAGGCAGGACAATGTCTTTTCGATTTGGTGACTTGGAAGTCCTTTTGCTGGAGAGGTGAAAAACACATTTTTCTTAAATATGAAGCGATTTTAGTGCATGATGGCTCGTTGGAAAGCTCTTCAAATTCTGAGACGTTCGATACCAAATCCGACACACCTATAAGGGGTCGTTAGGGAAATACAACTGTTTGAAGGTGTCCAAATTGACGTCAGAGGCCTCTGTTAAAGTGCTACCGCACGCGCATGCGCGACACCATTGTGGTTATTTTAACACAGTTGGATAGCCAATGTATCCCTTTCAATGTTTCCAAAATATTTGAAAAGATTTGGTTATTGCAAAGTGTTTCAAGAGACCTGCACATTTACTCCCAAAACGAAAATTGGCGCGTTTCTTAAACACACAAGGCAGGACAATGTCTTTTCGATTTGGTGACTTGGAAGTCCTTTTGCTGGAGAGTTGAAAAAACATTTTTCTTAAATATTAAGCGATTTTAGTGCATGATGGCTCGTTGGAAAGCTCTTCAAATTCTGAGACGTTCGATACCAAATCCGACACACCTATAAGGGGTCGTTAGGGAAATACAACTGTTTGAAGGTGTCCAAATTGATGTCAGAGGCCTCTGTTAGAGTGCTACCGCACGCGCATGCGCGACACCATTGTGGTTATTTTAACACAGTTGGATAGCCAATGTATCCCTTTCAATGTTTCCAAAAGATTTGAAAAGATTTGGTTATTGCAAAGTGTTTCAAGAGACCTGCACATTTACTCCCAAAACGAAAATTGGCGCGTTTCTTAAACACACAAGGCAGGACAATGTCTTTTCGATTTGGTGACTTGGAAGTCCTTTTGCTGGAGAGGTGAAAAACACATTTTTCTTAAATATGAAGCGATTTTAGTGCATGATGGCTCGTTGGAAAGCTCTTCAAATTCTGAGACGTTCGATACCAAATCCGACACACCTATAAGGGGTCGTTAGGGAAATACAACTGTTTGAAGTTGTCCAAATTGATGTCAGAGGCCTCTGTTAGAGTGCTACCGCACGCGCATGCGCGACACCATTGTGGTTATTTTAACACAGTTGGATAGCCAATGTATCCCTTTCAATGTTTCCAAAAGATTTGAAAAGATTTGGTTATTGCAAAGTGTTTCAAGAGACCTGCACATTTACTCCCAAAACGAAAATTGGCGCGTTTCTTAAACACACAAGGCATGACAATGTCTTTTCGATTTGGTGACTTGGAAGTCCTTTTGCTGGAGAGGTGAAAAACACATTTTTCTTAAATATTAAGCGATTTTAGTGCATGATGGCTCGTTGGAAAGCTCTTCAAATTCTGAGACGTTTGATACCAGATCCGACACACCTATAAGTGGTCGTTAGGGAAATACAACTGTTTGAAGGTGTCCAAATTGACGTCAGAGGCCTCTGTTAAAGTGCTACCGCACGCGCATGCGCGACACTATTGTGGTTATTTTAACACAGTTGGATAGCCAATGTATCCCTTTCAATGTTTCCAAAAGATTTGAAAAGATTTGGTTATTGCAAAGTGTTTCAAGAGACCTGCACATTTGCTCCCAAAACGAAAATTGGCGCGTTTCTCAAACACACAAGGCAGGACAATGTCTTTTCGATTTGGTGACTTGGAAGTCCTTTTGCTGGAGAGGTGAAAAACACATTTTTCTTAAATATGAAGCGATTTTAGTGCATGATGGCTCGTTGGAAAGCTCTTCAAATTCTGAGACGTTCGATACCAAATCCGACACACCTATAAGGGGTCGTTAGGGAAATACAACTGTTTGAAGGTGTCCAAATTGACGTCAGAGGCCTCTGTTAGAGTGCTACCGCACGCGCATGCGCGACACCATTGTGGTTATTTTAACACAGTTGGATAGCCAATGTATCCCTTTCAATGTTTCCAAAAGATTTGAAAAGATTTGGTTATTGCAAAGTGTTTCAAGAGACCTGCACATTTACTCCCAAAACGAAAATTGGCGCGTTTCTTAAACACACAAGGCAGGACAATGTCTTTTCGATTTGGTGACTTGGAAGTCCTTTTGCTGGAGAGTTGAAAAACACATTTTTCTTAAATATTAAGCGATTTTAGTGCATGATGGCTCGTTGGAAAGCTCTTCAAATTCTGAGACGTTCGATACCAAATCCGACACACCTATAAGGGGTCGTTAGGGAAATACAACTGTTTGAAGTTGTCCAAATTGATGTCAGAGGCCTCTGTTAGAGTGCTACCGCACGCGCATGCGCGACACCATTGTGGTTATTTTAACACAGTTGGATAGCCAATGTATCCCTTTCAATGTTTCCAAAAGATTTGAAAAGATTTGGTTATTGCAAAGTGTTTCAAGAGACCTTGCACATTTACTCCCAAAACGAAAATTGGCGCGTTTCTTAAACACACAAGGCAGGACAATGTCTTTTCGATTTGGTGACTTGGAAGTCCTTTTGCTGGAGAGGTGAAAAACACATTTTTCTTAAATATGAAGCGATTTTAGTGCATGATGGCTCGTTGGAAAGCTCTTCAAATTCTGAGACGTTTGATACCAAATCCGACACACCTATAAGGGGTCGTTAGGGAAATACAACTGTTTGAAGGTGTCCAAATTGACGTCAGAGGCCTCTGTTAAAGTGCTACCGCACGCGCATGCGCGACACCATTGTGGTTATTTTAACACAGTTGGATAGCCAATGTATCCCTTTCAATGTTTCCAAAAGATTTGAAAAGATTTGGTTATTGCAAAGTGTTTCAAGAGACCTGCACATTTACTCCCAAAACGAAAATTGGCGCGTTTCTCAAACACACAAGGCAGGACAATGTCTTTTCGATTTGGTGACTTGGAAGTCCTTTTGCTGGAGAGGTGAAAAACACATTTTTCTTAAATATGAAGCGATTTTAGTGCATGATGGCTCGTTGGAAAGCTCTTCAAATTCTGAGACGTTTGATACCAAATCCGACACACCTATAAGGGGTCGTTAGGGAAATACAACTGTTTGAAGGTGTCCAAATTGACGTCAGAGGCCTCTGTTAAAGTGCTACCGCACGCGCATGCGCGACACCATTGTGGTTATTTTAACACAGTTGGATAGCCAATGTATCCCTTTCAATGTTTCCAAAATATTTGAAAAGATTTGGTTATTGCAAAGTGTTTCAAGAGACCTGCACATTTACTCCCAAAACGAAAATTGGCGCGTTTCTTAAACACACAAGGCAGGACAATGTCTTTTCGATTTGGTGACTTGGAAGTCCTTTTGCTGGAGAGTTGAAAAACACATTTTTCTTAAATATTAAGCGATTTTAGTGCATGATGGCTCGTTGGAAAGCTCTTCAAATTCTGAGACGTTCGATACCAAATCCGACACACCTATAAGGGGTCGTTAGGGAAATACAACTGTTTGAAGTTGTCCAAATTGATGTCAGAGGCCTCTGTTAGAGTGCTACCGCACGCGCATGCGCGACACCATTGTGGTTATTTTAACACAGTTGGATAGCCAATGTATCCCTTTCAATGTTTCCAAAAGATTTGAAAAGATTTGGTTATTGCAAAGTGTTTCAAGAGACCTGCACATTTACTCCCAAAACGAAAATTGGCGCGTTTCTCAAACACACAAGGCAGGACAATGTCTTTTCGATTTGGTGACTTGGAAGTCCTTTTGCTGGAGAGGTGAAAAACACATTTTTCTTAAATATGAAGCGATTTTAGTGCATGATGGCTCGTTGGAAAGCTCTTCAAATTCTGAGACGTTCGATACCAAATCCGACACACCTATAAGGGGTCGTTAGGGAAATACAACTGTTTGAAGGTGTCCAAATTGACGTCAGAGGCCTCTGTTAAAGTGCTACCGCACGCGCATGCGCGACACCATTGTGGTTATTTTAACACAGTTGGATAGCCAATGTATCCCTTTCAATGTTTCCAAAATATTTGAAAAGATTTGGTTATTGCAAAGTGTTTCAAGAGACCTGCACATTTACTCCCAAAACGAAAATTGGCGCGTTTCTTAAACACACAAGGCAGGACAATGTCTTTTCGATTTGGTGACTTGGAAGTCCTTTTGCTGGAGAGTTGAAAAACACATTTTTCTTAAATATTAAGCGATTTTAGTGCATGATGGCTCGTTGGAAAGCTCTTCAAATTCTGAGACGTTCGATACCAAATCCGACACACCTATAAGGGGTCGTTAGGGAAATACAACTGTTTGAAGGTGTCCAAATTGATGTCAGAGGCCTCTGTTAGAGTGCTACCGCACGCGCATGCGCGACACCATTGTGGTTATTTTAACACAGTTGGATAGCCAATGTATCCCTTTCAATGTTTCCAAAAGATTTGAAAAGATTTGGTTATTGCAAAGTGTTTCAAGAGACCTGCACATTTACTCCCAAAACGAAAATTGGCGCGTTTCTTAAACACACAAGGCAGGACAATGTCTTTTCGATTTGGTGACTTGGAAGTCCTTTTGCTGGAGAGGTGAAAAACACATTTTTCTTAAATATGAAGCGATTTTAGTGCATGATGGCTCGTTGGAAAGCTCTTCAAATTCTGAGACGTTCGATACCAAATCCGACACACCTATAAGGGGTCGTTAGGGAAATACAACTGTTTGAAGTTGTCCAAATTGATGTCAGAGGCCTCTGTTAGAGTGCTACCGCACGCGCATGCGCGACACCATTGTGGTTATTTTAACACAGTTGGATAGCCAATGTATCCCTTTCAATGTTTCCAAAAGATTTGAAAAGATTTGGTTATTGCAAAGTGTTTCAAGAGACCTGCACATTTACTCCCAAAACGAAAATTGGCGCGTTTCTTAAACACACAAGGCATGACAATGTCTTTTCGATTTGGTGACTTGGAAGTCCTTTTGCTGGAGAGGTGAAAAACACATTTTTCTTAAATATTAAGCGATTTTAGTGCATGATGGCTCGTTGGAAAGCTCTTCAAATTCTGAGACGTTTGATACCAGATCCGACACACCTATAAGTGGTCGTTAGGGAAATACAACTGTTTGAAGGTGTCCAAATTGACGTCAGAGGCCTCTGTTAAAGTGCTACCGCACGCGCATGCGCGACACTATTGTGGTTATTTTAACACAGTTGGATAGCCAATGTATCCCTTTCAATGTTTCCAAAAGATTTGAAAAGATTTGGTTATTGCAAAGTGTTTCAAGAGACCTGCACATTTGCTCCCAAAACGAAAATTGGCGCGTTTCTCAAACACACAAGGCAGGACAATGTCTTTTCGATTTGGTGACTTGGAAGTCCTTTTGCTGGAGAGGTGAAAAACACATTTTTCTTAAATATGAAGCGATTTTAGTGCATGATGGCTCGTTGGAAAGCTCTTCAAATTCTGAGACGTTCGATACCAAATCCGACACACCTATAAGGGGTCGTTAGGGAAATACAACTGTTTGAAGGTGTCCAAATTGACGTCAGAGGCCTCTGTTAGACTGCTACCGCACGCGCATGCGCGACACCATTGTGGTTATTTTAACACAGTTGGATAGCCAATGTATCCCTTTCAATGTTTCCAAAAGATTTGAAAAGATTTGGTTATTGCAAAGTGTTTCAAGAGACCTGCACATTTACTCCCAAAACGAAAATTGGCGCGTTTCTCAAACACACAAGGCAGGACAATGTCTTTTCGATTTGGTGACTTGGAAGTCCTTTTGCTGGAGAGGTGAAAAACACATTTTTCTTAAATATGAAGCGATTTTAGTGCATGATGGCTCGTTGGAAAGCTCTTCAAATTCTGAGACGTTTGATACCAAATCCGACTCACCTATAAGGGGTCGTTAGGGAAATACAACTGTTTGAAGGTGTCCAAATTGATGTCAGAGGCCTCTGTTAAAGTGCTACCGCACGCGCATGCGCGACACCATTGTGGTTATTTTAACACAGTTGGATAGCCAATGTATCCCTTTCAATGTTTCCAAAATATTTGAAAAGATTTGGTTATTGCAAAGTGTTTCAAGAGACCTGCACATTTACTCCCAAAACGAAAATTGGCGCGTTTCTTAAACACACAAGGCAGGACAATGTCTTTTCGATTTGGTGACTTGGAAGTCCTTTTGCTGGAGAGTTGAAAAACACATTTTTCTTAAATATTAAGCGATTTTAGTGCATGATGGCTCGTTGGAAAGCTCTTCAAATTCTGAGACGTTCGATACCAAATCCGACACACCTATAAGGGGTCGTTAGGGAAATACAACTGTTTGAAGTTGTCCAAATTGATGTCAGAGGCCTCTGTTAGAGTGCTACCGCACGCGCATGCGCGACACCATTGTGGTTATTTTAACACAGTTGGATAGCCAATGTATCCCTTTCAATGTTTCCAAAAGATTTGAAAAGATTTGGTTATTGCAAAGTGTTTCAAGAGACCTTGCACATTTACTCCCAAAACGAAAATTGGCGCGTTTCTTAAACACACAAGGCAGGACAATGTCTTTTCGATTTGGTGACTTGGAAGTCCTTTTGCTGGAGAGGTGAAAAACACATTTTTCTTAAATATGAAGCGATTTTAGTGCATGATGGCTCGTTGGAAAGCTCTTCAAATTCTGAGACGTTCGATACCAAATCCGACACACCTATAAGGGGTCGTTAGGGAAATACAACTGTTTGAAGTTGTCCAAATTGATGTCAGAGGCCTCTGTTAGAGTGCTACCGCACGCGCATGCGCGACACCATTGTGGTTATTTTAACACAGTTGGATAGCCAATGTATCCCTTTCAATGTTTCCAAAAGATTTGAAAAGATTTGGTTATTGCAAAGTGTTTCAAGAGACCTGCACATTTACTCCCAAAACGAAAATTGGCGCGTTTCTTAAACACACAAGGCATGACAATGTCTTTTCGATTTGGTGACTTGGAAGTCCTTTTGCTGGAGAGGTGAAAAACACATTTTTCTTAAATATTAAGCGATTTTAGTGCATGATGGCTCGTTGGAAAGCTCTTCAAATTCTGAGACGTTTGATACCAGATCCGACACACCTATAAGTGGTCGTTAGGGAAATACAACTGTTTGAAGGTGTCCAAATTGACGTCAGAGGCCTCTGTTAAAGTGCTACCGCACGCGCATGCGCGACACTATTGTGGTTATTTTAACACAGTTGGATAGCCAATGTATCCCTTTCAATGTTTCCAAAAGATTTGAAAAGATTTGGTTATTGCAAAGTGTTTCAAGAGACCTGCACATTTGCTCCCAAAACGAAAATTGGCGCGTTTCTCAAACACACAAGGCAGGACAATGTCTTTTCGATTTGGTGACTTGGAAGTCCTTTTGCTGGAGAGGTGAAAAACACATTTTTCTTAAATATGAAGCGATTTTAGTGCATGATGGCTCGTTGGAAAGCTCTTCAAATTCTGAGACGTTCGATACCAAATCCGACACACCTATAAGGGGTCGTTAGGGAAATACAACTGTTTGAAGGTGTCCAAATTGACGTCAGAGGCCTCTGTTAGACTGCTACCGCACGCGCATGCGCGACACCATTGTGGTTATTTTAACACAGTTGGATAGCCAATGTATCCCTTTCAATGTTTCCAAAAGATTTGAAAAGATTTGGTTATTGCAAAGTGTTTCAAGAGACCTGCACATTTACTCCCAAAACGAAAATTGGCGCGTTTCTCAAACACACAAGGCAGGACAATGTCTTTTCGATTTGGTGACTTGGAAGTCCTTTTGCTGGAGAGGTGAAAAACACATTTTTCTTAAATATGAAGCGATTTTAGTGCATGATGGCTCGTTGGAAAGCTCTTCAAATTCTGAGACGTTTGATACCAAATCCGACTCACCTATAAGGGGTCGTTAGGGAAATACAACTGTTTGAAGGTGTCCAAATTGATGTCAGAGGCCTCTGTTAAAGTGCTACCGCACGCGCATGCGCGACACCATTGTGGTTATTTTAACACAGTTGGATAGCCAATGTATCCCTTTCAATGTTTCCAAAATATTTGAAAAGATTTGGTTATTGCAAAGTGTTTCAAGAGACCTGCACATTTACTCCCAAAACGAAAATTGGCGCGTTTCTTAAACACACAAGGCAGGACAATGTCTTTTCGATTTGGTGACTTGGAAGTCCTTTTGCTGGAGAGTTGAAAAACACATTTTTCTTAAATATTAAGCGATTTTAGTGCATGATGGCTCGTTGGAAAGCTCTTCAAATTCTGAGACGTTCGATACCAAATCCGACACACCTATAAGGGGTCGTTAGGGAAATACAACTGTTTGAAGTTGTCCAAATTGATGTCAGAGGCCTCTGTTAGAGTGCTACCGCACGCGCATGCGCGACACCATTGTGGTTATTTTAACACAGTTGGATAGCCAATGTATCCCTTTCAATGTTTCCAAAAGATTTGAAAAGATTTGGTTATTGCAAAGTGTTTCAAGAGACCTTGCACATTTACTCCCAAAACGAAAATTGGCGCGTTTCTTAAACACACAAGGCAGGACAATGTCTTTTCGATTTGGTGACTTGGAAGTCCTTTTGCTGGAGAGGTGAAAAACACATTTTTCTTAAATATGAAGCGATTTTAGTGCATGATGGCTCGTTGGAAAGCTCTTCAAATTCTGAGACGTTTGATACCAAATCCGACACACCTATAAGGGGTCGTTAGGGAAATACAACTGTTTGAAGGTGTCCAAATTGACGTCAGTGGCCTCTGTTAGAGTGCTACCGCACGCGCATGCGCGACACCATTGTGGTTATTTTAACACAGTTGGATAGCCAATGTATCCATTTCAATGTTTCCAAAAGATTTGAAAAGATTTGGTTATTGCAAAGTATTTCAAGAGACCTGCACATTTACTCCCAAAACGAAAATTGGCGCGTTTCTCAAACACACAAGGCAGGACAATGTCTTTTCGATTTGGTGACTTGGAAGTCCTTTTGCTGGAGAGGTGAAAAACACATTTTTCTTAAATATTAAGCGATTTTAGTGCATGATGGCTCGTTGGAAAGCTCTTCAAATTCTGACACGTTTGATACCAGATCCGACACACCTATAAGTGGTCGTTAGGGAAATACAACTGTTTGAAGTTGTCCAAATTGATGTCAGAGGCCTCTGTTAGAGTGCTACCGCACGCGCATGCGCGACACCATTGTGGTTATTTTAACACAGTTGGATAGCCAATGTATCCCTTTCAATGTTTCCAAAAGATTTGAAAAGATTTGGTTATTGCAAAGTGTTTCAAGAGACCTGCACATTTACTCCCAAAACGAAAATTGGCGCGTTTCTTAAACACACAAGGCAGGACAATGTCTTTTCGATTTGGTGACTTTGAAGTCCTTTTGCTGGAGAGGTGAAAAACACATTTTTCTTAAATATGAAGCGATTTTAGTGCATGATGGCTCGTTGGAAAGCTCTTCAAATTCTGACACGTTTGATACCAGATCCGACACACCTATAAGTGGTCGTTAGGGAAATACAACTGTTTGAAGGTGTCCAAATTGACGTCAGTGGCCTCTGTTAGAGTGCTACCGCACGCGCATGCGCGACACCATTGTGGTTATTTTAACACAGTTGGATAGCCAATGTATCCCTTTCAATGTTTCCAAAAGATTTGAAAAGATTTGGTTATTGCAAAGTGTTTCAAGAGACCTGCACATTTACTCCTAAAACGAAAATTGGCGCGTTTCTCAAACACACAAGGCAGGACAATGTCTTTTCGATTTGGTGACTTGGAAGTCCTTTTGCTGGAGAGGTGAAAAACACATTTTTCTTAAATATTAAGCGATTTTAGTGCATGATGGCTCGTTGGAAAGCTCTTCAAATTCTGAGACGTTCGATACCAAATCCGACACACCTATAAGGGGTCGTTAGGGAAATACAACTGTTTGAATGTGTCCAAATTGATGTCAGAGGCCTCTGTTAGAGTGCTACCGCACGCGCATGCGCGACACCATTGTGGTTATTTTAACACAGTTGGATAGCCAATGTATCCCTTTCAATGTTTCCAAAAGATTTGAAAAGATTTGGTTATTGCAAAGTGTTTCAAGAGACCTGCACATTTACTCCCAAAACGAAAATTGGCGCGTTTCTCAAACACACAAGGCAGGACAATGTCTTTTCGATTTGGTGACTTGGAAGTCCTTTTGCTGGAGAGGTGAAAAACACATTTTTCTTAAATATGAAGCGATTTTAGTGCATGATGGCTCGTTGGAAAGCTCTTCAAATTCTGAGACGTTCGATACCAAATCCGACACACCTTTAAGGGGTCGTTAGGGAAATACAACTGTTTGAAGGTGTCCAAATTGACGTCAGTGGCCTCTGTTAGAGTGCTACCGCACGCGCATGCGCGACACCATTGTGGTTATTTTAACACAGTTGGATAGCCAATCTATCCCTTTCAATGTTTCCAAAAGATTTGAAAAGATTTGGTTATTGCAAAGTGTTTCAAGAGACCTGCACATTTACTCCCAAAACGAAAATTGGCGCGTTTCTCAAACACACAAGGCAGGACAATGTCTTTTCGATTTGGTGACTTGGAAGTCCTTTTGCTGGAGAGTTGAAAAACACATTTTTCTTAAATATGAAGCGATTTTAGTGCATGATGGCTCGTTGGAAAGCTCTTCAAATTCTGAGACGTTCGATACCAAATCCGACACACCTATAAGGGGTCGTTAGGGAAATACAACTGTTTGAAGGTGTCCAAATTGATGTCAGAGGCCTCTGTTAAAGTGCTACCGCACGCGCATGCGTGACACCATTGTGGTTATTTTAACACAGTTGGATAGCCAATGTATCCCTTTCAATGTTTCCAAAAGATTTGAAAAGATTTGGTTATTGCAAAGTGTTTCAAGAGACCTGCACATTTACTCCCAAAACGAAAATTGGCGCGTTTCTTAAACACACAAGGCAGGACAATGTCTTTTCGATTTGATGACTTGGAAGTCCTTTTGCTGGAGAGGTGAAAAACACATTTTTCTTAAATATTAAGCGATTTTAGTGCATGATGGCTCGTTGGAAAGCTCTTCAAATTCTGAGACGTTTGATACCAAATCCGACACACCTATAAGGGGTCGTTAGGGAAATACAACTGTTTGAAGTTGTCCAAATTGATGTCAGAGGCCTCTGTTAAAGTGCTACCGCACGCGCATGCGCGACACCATTGTGGTTATTTTAACACAGTTGGATAGCCAATGTATCCCTTTCAATGTTTCCAAAATATTTGAAAAGATTTGGTTATTGCAAAGTGTTTCAAGAGACCTGCACATTTACTCCCAAAACGAAAATTGGCGCGTTTCTTAAACACACAAGGCAGGACAATGTCTTTTCGATTTGGTGACTTGGAAGTCCTTTTGCTGGAGAGTTGAAAAACACATTTTTCTTAAATATGAAGCGATTTTAGTGCATGATGGCTCGTTGGAAAGCTCTTCAAATTCTGAGACGTTCGATACCAAATCCGACACACCTATAAGGGGTCGTTAGGGAAATACAACTGTTTGAAGTTGTCCAAATTGATGTCAGAGGCCTCTGTTAGAGTGCTACCGCACGCGCATGCGCGACACCATTGTGGTTATTTTAACACAGTTGGATAGCCAATGTATCCCTTTCAATGTTTCCAAAAGATTTGAAAAGATTTGGTTATTGCAAAGTGTTTCAAGAGACCTGCACATTTACTCCCAAAACGAAAATTGGCGCGTTTCTTAAACACACAAGGCAGGACAATGTCTTTTCGATTTGGTGACTTGGAAGTCCTTTTGCTGGAGAGGTGAAAAACACATTTTTCTTAAATATGAAGCGATTTTAGTGCATGATGGCTCGTTGGAAAGCTCTTCAAATTCTGAGACGTTTGATACCAAATCCGACACACCTTTTAGGGGTCGTTAGGGAAATACAACTGTTTGAAGGTGTCCAAATTGACGTCAGTGGCCTCTGTTAGAGTGCTACCGCACGCGCATGCGCGACACCATTGTGGTTATTTTAACACAGTTGGATAGCCAATGTATCCCTTTCAATGTTTCCAAAAGATTTGAAAAGATTTGGTTATTGCAAAGTATTTCAAGAGACCTGCACATTTACTCCCAAAACGAAAATTGGCGCGTTTCTCAAACACACAAGGCAGGACAATGTCTTTTCGATTTGGTGACTTGGAAGTCCTTTTGCTGGAGAGGTGAAAAACACATTTTTCTTAAATATTAAGCGATTTTAGTGCATGATGGCTCGTTGGAAAGCTCTTCAAATTCTGAGACGTTCGATACCAAATCCGACACACCTATAAGGGGTCGTTAGGGAAATACAACTGTTTGAATGTGTCCAAATTGATGTCAGAGGCCTCTGTTAGAGTGCTACCGCACGCGCATGCGCGACACCATTGTGGTTATTTTAACACAGTTGGATAGCCAATCTATCCCTTTCAATGTTTCCAAAAGATTTGAAAAGATTTGGTTATTGCAAAGTGTTTCAAGAGACCTGCACATTTACTCCCAAAACGAAAATTGGCGCGTTTCTCAAACACACAAGGCAGGACAATGTCTTTTCGATTTGGTGACTTGGAAGTCCTTTTGCTGGAGAGTTGAAAAACACATTTTTCTTAAATATGAAGCGATTTTAGTGCATGATGGCTCGTTGGAAAGCTCTTCAAATTCTGAGACGTTCGATACCAAATCCGACACACCTATAAGGGGTCGTTAGGGAAATACAACTGTTTGAAGGTGTCCAAATTGACGTCAGAGGCCTCTGTTAAAGTGCTACCGCACGCGCATGCGCGACACCATTGTGGTTATTTTAACACAGTTGGATAGCCAATGTATCCCTTTCAATGTTTCCAAAAGATTTGAAAAGATTTGGTTATTGCAAAGTGTTTCAAGAGACCTGCACATTTACTCCCAAAACGAAAATTGGCGCGTTTCTTAAACACACAAGGCAGGACAATGTCTTTTCGATTTGATGACTTGGAAGTCCTTTTGCTGGAGAGGTGAAAAACACATTTTTCTTAAATATTAAGCGATTTTAGTGCATGATGGCTCGTTGGAAAGCTCTTCAAATTCTGAGACGTTTGATACCAAATCCGACACACCTATAAGGGGTCGTTAGGGAAATACAACTGTTTGAAGTTGTCCAAATTGATGTCAGAGGCCTCTGTTAAAGTGCTACCGCACGCGCATGCGCGACACCATTGTGGTTATTTTAACACAGTTGGATAGCCAATGTATCCCTTTCAATGTTTCCAAAAGATTTGAAAAGATTTGGTTATTGCAAAGTGTTTCAAGAGACCTGCACATTTACTCCCAAAACGAAAATTGGCGCGTTTCTTAAACACACAAGGCAGGACAATGTCTTTTCGATTTGGTGACTTGGAAGTCCTTTTGCTGGAGAGGTGAAAAACACATTTTTCTTAAATATGAAGCGATTTTAGTGCATGATGGCTCGTTGGAAAGCTCTTCAAATTCTGAGACGTTCGATACCAAATCCGACACACCTATAAGGGGTCGTTAGGGAAATACAACTGTTTGAAGGTGTCCAAATTGACGTCAGTGGCCTCTGTTAGAGTGCTACCGCACGCGCATGCGCGACACCATTGTGGTTATTTTAACACAGTTGGATAGCCAATCTATCCCTTTCAATGTTTCCAAAAGATTTGAAAAGATTTGGTTATTGCAAAGTGTTTCAAGAGACCTGCACATTTACTCCCAAAACGAAAATTGGCGCGTTTCTCAAACACACAAGGCAGGACAATGTCTTTTCGATTTGGTGACTTGGAAGTCCTTTTGCTGGAGAGTTGAAAAACACATTTTTCTTAAATATGAAGCGATTTTAGTGCATGATGGCTCGTTGGAAAGCTCTTCAAATTCTGAGACGTTCGATACCAAATCCGACACACCTATAAGGGGTCGTTAGGGAAATACAACTGTTTGAAGGTGTCCAAATTGACGTCAGAGGCCTCTGTTAAAGTGCTACCGCACGCGCATGCGCGACACCATTGTGGTTATTTTAACACAGTTGGATAGCCAATGTATCCCTTTCAATGTTTCCAAAAGATTTGAAAAGATTTGGTTATTGCAAAGTGTTTCAAGAGACCTGCACATTTACTCCCAAAACGAAAATTGGCGCGTTTCTTAAACACACAAGGCAGGACAATGTCTTTTCGATTTGATGACTTGGAAGTCCTTTTGCTGGAGAGGTGAAAAACACATTTTTCTTAAATATTAAGCGATTTTAGTGCATGATGGCTCGTTGGAAAGCTCTTCAAATTCTGAGACGTTTGATACCAAATCCGACACACCTATAAGGGGTCGTTAGGGAAATACAACTGTTTGAAGTTGTCCAAATTGATGTCAGAGGCCTCTGTTAAAGTGCTACCGCACGCGCATGCGCGACACCATTGTGGTTATTTTAACACAGTTGGATAGCCAATGTATCCCTTTCAATGTTTCCAAAAGATTTGAAAAGATTTGGTTATTGCAAAGTATTTCAAGAGACCTGCACATTTACTCCCAAAACGAAAATTGGCGCGTTTCTCAAACACACAAGGCAGGACAATGTCTTTTCGATTTGGTGACTTGGAAGTCCTTTTGCTGGAAAGTTGAAAAACACATTTTTCTTAAATATTAAGCGATTTTAGTGCATGATGGCTCGTTGGAAAGCTCTTCAAATTCTGAGACGTTCGATACCAAATCCGACACACCTATAAGGGGTCGTTAGGGAAATACAACTGTTTGAAGTTGTCCAAATTGATGTCAGAGGCCTCTGTTAGAGTGCTACCGCACGCGCATGCGCGACACCATTGTGGTTATTTTAACACAGTTGGATAGCCAATGTATCCCTTTCAATGTTTCCAAAAGATTTGAAAAGATTTGGTTATTGCAAAGTGTTTCAAGAGACCTGCACATTTACTCCCAAAACGAAAATTGGCGCGTTTCTTAAACACACAAGGCAGGACAATGTCTTTTCGATTTGGTGACTTGGAAGTCCTTTTGCTGGAGAGGTGAAAAACACATTTTTCTTAAATATGAAGCGATTTTAGTGCATGATGGCTCGTTGGAAAGCTCTTCAAATTCTGAGACGTTTGATACCAGATCCGACACACCTATAAGTGGTCGTTAGGGAAATACAACTGTTTGAAGGTGTCCAAATTGACGTCAGTGGCCTCTGTTAGAGTGCTACCGCACGCGCATGCGCGACACCATTGTGGTTATTTTAACACAGTTGGATAGCCAATGTATCCCTTTCAATGTTTCCAAAAGATTTGAAAAGATTTGGTTATTGCAAAGTGTTTCAAGAGACCTGCACATTTACTCCCAAAACGAAAATTGGCGCGTTTCTCAAACACACAAGGCAGGACAATGTCTTTTCGATTTGGTGACTTGGAAGTCCTTTTGCTGGAGAGGTGAAAAACACATTTTTCTTAAATATGAAGCGATTTTAGTGCATGATGGCTCGTTGGAAAGCTCTTCAAATTCTGAGACGTTCGATACCATATCCGACACACCTATAAGGGGTCGTTAGGGAAATACAACTGTTTGAAGGTGTCCAAATTGACGTCAGTGGCCTCTGTTAGAGTGCTACCGCACGCGCATGCGCGACACCATTGTGGTTATTTTAACACAGTTGGATAGCCAATGTATCCCTTTCAATGTTTCCAAAAGATTTGAAAAGATTTGGTTATTGCAAAGTGTTTCAAGAGACCTGCACATTTACTCCCAAAACGAAAATTGGCGCGTTTCTCAAACACACAAGGCAGGACAATGTCTTTTCGATTTGGTGACTTGGAAGTCCTTTTGCTGGAGAGGTGAAAAACACATTTTTCTTAAATATTAAGCGATTTTAGTGCATGATGGCTCGTTGGAAAGCTCTTCAAATTCTGAGACGTTCGATACCAAATCCGACACACCTATAAGGGGTCGTTAGGGAAATACAACTGTTGAATGTGTCCAAATTGATGTCAGAGGCCTCTGTTAGAGTGCTACCGCACGCGCATGCGCGACACCATTGTGGTTATTTTAACACAGTTGGATAGCCAATGTATCCCTTTCAATGTTTCCAAAAGATTTGAAAAGATTTGGTTATTGCAAAGTGTTTCAAGAGACCTGCACATTTACTCCCAAAACGAAAATTGGCGCGTTTCTCAAACACACAAGGCAGGACAATGTCTTTTCGATTTGGTGACTTGGAAGTCCTTTTGCTGGAGAGGTGAAAAACACATTTTTCTTAAATATGAAGCGATTTTAGTGCATGATGGCTCGTTGGAAAGCTCTTCAAATTCTGAGACGTTTGATACCAAATCCGACACACCTATAAGGGGTCGTTAGGGAAATACAACTGTTTGAAGGTGTCCAAATTGATGTCAGAGGCCTCTGTTAGAGTGCTACCGCACGCGCATGCGCGACACCATTGTGGTTATTTTAACACAGTTGGATAGCCAATGTATCCCTTTCAATGTTTCCAAAAGATTTGAAAAGATTTGGTTATTGCAAAGTGTTTCAAGAGACCTGTACATTTACTCCCAAAACGAAAATTGGCGCGTTTCTCAAACACACAAGGCAGGACAATGTCTTTTCGATTTGGTGACTTGGAAGTCCTTTTGCTGGAGAGGTGAAAAACACATTTTTCTTAAATATGAAGCGATTTTAGTGCATGATGGCTCGTTGGAAAGCTCTTCAAATTCTGAGACGTTTGATACCAAATTCGACACACCTATAAGGGGTCGTTAGGGAAATACAACTGTTTGAATGTGTCCAAATTGACGTCAGGGGCCTCTGTTAGAGTGCTACCGCACGCGCATGCGCGACACCATTGTGGTTATTTTAACACAGTTGGATAGCCAATGTATCCCTTTCAATGTTTCCAAAAGATTTGAAAAGATTTGGTTATTGCAAAGTGTTTCAAGAGACCTGCACATTTACTCCCAAAACGAAAATTGGCGCGTTTCTCAAACACACAAGGCAGGACAATGTCTTTTCGATTTGGTGACTTGGAAGTCCTTTTGCTGGAGAGGTGAAAAACACATTTTTCTTAAATATGAAGCGATTTTAGTGCCAGGTGGCTCGTTGGAAAGCTCTTCAAATTCTGAGACGTTCGATACCAAATCCGACACACCTATAAGGGGTCGTTAGGGAAATACAACTGTTTGAAGGTGTCCAAATTGATGTCAGTGGCCTCTGTTAGAGTGCTACCGCACGCGCATGCGCGACACCATTGTGGTTATTTTAACACAGTTGGATAGCCAATGTATCCCTTTCAATGTTTCCAAAAGATTTGAAAAGATTTGGTTATTGCAAAGTGTTTCAAGAGACCTGCACATTTACTCCCAAAACGAAAATTGGCGCGTTTCTCAAACACACAAGGCAGGACAATGTCTTTTCGATTTGGTGACTTGGAAGTCCTTTTGCTGGAGAGGTGAAAAACACATTTTTCTTAAATATGAAGCGATTTTAGTGCATGATGGCTCGTTGGAAAGCTCTTCAAATTCTGACACGTTTGATACCAAATCCGACACACCTATAAGGGGTCGTTAGGGAAATACAACTGTTTGAAGGTGTCCAAATTGATGTCAGAGGCCTCTGTTAGAGTGCTACCGCACGCGCATGCGCGACACCATTGTGGTTATTTTAACACAGTTGGATAGCCAATGTATCCCTTTCAATGTTTCCAAAAGATTTGAAAAGATTTGGTTATTGCAAAGTGTTTCAAGAGACCTGTACATTTACTCCCAAAACGAAAATTGGCGCGTTTCTCAAACACACAAGGCAGGACAATGTCTTTTCGATTTGGTGACTTGGAAGTCCTTTTGCTGGAGAGTTGAAAAACACATTTTTCTTAAATATGAAGCGATTTTAGTGCATGATGGCTCGTTGGAAAGCTCTTCAAATTCTGAGACGTTCGATACCAAATCCGACACACCTATAAGGGGTCGTTAGGGAAATACAACTGTTTGAAATTGTCCAAATTGATGTCAGAGGCCTCTGTTAGAGTGCTACCGCACGCGCATGCGCGACACCATTGTGGTTATTTTAACACAGTTGGATAGCCAATGTATCCCTTTCAATGTTTCCAAAAGATTTGAAAAGATTTGGTTATTGCAAAGTGTTTCAAGAGACCTGCACATTTACTCCCAAAACGAAAATTGGCGCGTTTCTCAAACACACAAGGCAGGACAATGTCTTTTCGATTTGGTGACTTGGAAGTCCTTTTGCTGGAGAGGTGAAAAACACATTTTTCTTAAATATGAAGCGATTTTAGTGCCAGGTGGCTCGTTGGAAAGCTCTTCAAATTCTGAGACGTTCGATACCAAATCCGACACACCTATAAGGGGTCGTTAGGGAAATACAACTGTTTGAAGGTGTCCAAATTGATGTCAGTGGCCTCTGTTAGAGTGCTACCGCACGCGCATGCGCGACACCATTGTGGTTATTTTAACACAGTTGGATAGCCAATGTATCCCTTTCAATGTTTCCAAAAGATTTGAAAAGATTTGGTTATTGCAAAGTGTTTCAAGAGACCTGCACATTTACTCCCAAAACGAAAATTGGCGCGTTTCTCAAACACACAAGGCAGGACAATGTCTTTTCGATTTGGTGACTTGGAAGTCCTTTTGCTGGAGAGGTGAAAAACACATTTTTCTTAAATATGAAGCGATTTTAGTGCATGATGGCTCTTTGGAAAGCTCTTCAAATTCTGAGACGTTTGATACCAAATCCGACACACCTATAAGGGGTCGTTAGGGAAATACAACTGTTTGAAGGTGTCCAAATTGATGTCAGAGGCCTCTGTTAGAGTGCTACCGCACGCGCATGCGCGACACCATTGTGGTTATTTTAACACAGTTGGATAGCCAATGTATCCCTTTCAATGTTTCCAAAAGATTTGAAAAGATTTGGTTATTGCAAAGTGTTTCAAGAGACCTGTACATTTACTCCCAAAACGAAAATTGGCGCGTTTCTCAAACACACAAGGCAGGACAATGTCTTTTCGATTTGGTGACTTGGAAGTCCTTTTGCTGGAGAGTTGAAAAACACATTTTTCTTAAATATGAAGCGATTTTAGTGCATGATGGCTCGTTGGAAAGCTCTTCAAATTCTGAGACGTTCGATACCAAATCCGACACACCTATAAGGGGTCGTTAGGGAAATACAACTGTTTGAATGTGTCCAAATTGATGTCAGAGGCCTCTGTTAGAGTGCTACCGCACGCGCATGCGCGACACCATTGTGGTTATTTTAACACAGTTGGATAGCCAATGTATCCCTTTCAATGTTTCCAAAAGATTTGAAAAGATTTGGTTATTGCAAAGTGTTTCAAGAGACCTGCACATTTACTCCCAAAACGAAAATTGGCGCGTTTCTCAAACACACAAGGCAGGACAATGTCTTTTCGATTTGGTGACTTGGAAGTCCTTTTGCTGGAGAGGTGAAAAACAAATTTTTCTTAAATATTAAGCGATTTTAGTGCATGATGGCTCGTTGGAAAGCTCTTCAAATTCTGAGACGTTCAATACCAAATCCGACTCACCTATAAGGGGTCGTTAGGGAAATACAACTGTTTGAAGTTGTCCAAATTGATGTCAGAGGCCTCTGTTAGAGTGCTACCGCACGCGCATGCGCGACACCATTGTGGTTATTTTAACACAGTTGGATAGCCAATGTATCCCTTTCAATGTTTCCAAAAGATTTGAAAAGATTTGGTTATTGCAAAGTGTTTCAAGAGACCTGCACATTTACTCCCAAAACGAAAATTGGCGCGTTTCTCAAACACACAAGGCAGGACAATGTCTTTTCGATTTGGTGACTTGGAAGTCCTTTTGCTGGAGAGGTGAAAAACACATTTTTCTTAAATATGAAGCGATTTTAGTGCATGATGGCTCGTTGGAAAGCTCTTCAAATTCTGAGACGTTTGATACCAAATCCGACACACCTATAAGGGGTCGTTAGGGAAATACAACTGTTTGAAGGTGTCCAAATTGATGTCAGAGGCCTCTGTTAGAGTGCTACCGCACGCGCATGCGCGACACCATTGTGGTTATTTTAACACAGTTGGATAGCCAATGTATCCCTTTCAATGTTTCCAAAAGATTTGAAAAGATTTGGTTATTGCAAAGTGTTTCAAGAGACCTGTACATTTACTCCCAAAACGAAAATTGGCGCGTTTCTCAAACACACAAGGCAGGACAATGTCTTTTCGATTTGGTGACTTGGAAGTCCTTTTGCTGGAGAGGTGAAAAACACATTTTTCTTAAATATGAAGCGATTTTAGTGCATGATGGCTCGTTGGAAAGCTCTTCAAATTCTGAGACGTTTGATACCAAATTCGACACACCTATAAGGGGTCGTTAGGGAAATACAACTGTTTGAAGGTGTCCAAATTGACGTCAGTGGCCTCTGTTAGAGTGCTACCGCACGCGCATGCGCGACACCATTGTGGTTATTTTAACACAGTTGGATAGCCAATGTATCCCTTTCAATGTTTCCAAAAGATTTGAAAAGATTTGGTTATTGCAAAGTGTTTCAAGAGACCTGCACATTTACTCCCAAAACGAAAATTGGCGCGTTTCTCAAACACACAAGGCAGGACAATGTCTTTTCGATTTGGTGACTTGGAAGTCCTTTTGCTGGAGAGGTGAAAAACACATTTTTCTTAAATATTAAGCGATTTTAGTGCCAGGTGGCTCGTTGGAAAGCTGTTCAAATTCTGAGACGTTCGATACCAAATCCGACACACCTATAAGGGGTCGTTAGGGAAATACAACTGTTTGAAGGTGTCCAAATTGATGTCAGAGGCCTCTGTTAGAGTGCTACCGCACGCGCATGCGCGACACCATTGTGGTTATTTTAACACAGTTGGATAGCCAATGTATCCCTTTCAATGTTTCCAAAAGATTTGAAAAGATTTGGTTATTGCAAAGTGTTTCAAGAGACCTGCACATTTACTCCCAAAACGAAAATTGGCGCGTTTCTCAAACACACAAGGCAGGACAATGTCTTTTCGATTTGGTGACTTGGAAGTCCTTTTGCTGGAGAGGTGAAAAACACATTTTTCTTAAATATGAAGCGATTTTAGTGCATGATGGCTCGTTGGAAAGCTCTTCAAATTCTGAGACGTTTGATACCAAATCCGACACACCTATAAGGGGTCTTTAGGGAAATACAACTGTTTGAAGGTGTCCAAATTGACGTCAGTGGCCTCTGTTAGAGTGCTACCGCACGCGCATGCGCGACACCATTGTGGTTATTTTAACACAGTTGGATAGCCAATGTATCCCTTTCAATGTTTCCAAAAGATTTGAAAAGATTTGGTTATTGCAAAGTGTTTCAAGAGACCTGCACATTTACTCCCAAAACGAAAATTGGCGCGTTTCTCAAACACACAAGGCAGGACAATGTCTTTTCGATTTGGTGACTTGGAAGTCCTTTTGCTGGAGAGGTGAAAAACACATTTTTCTTAAATATGAAGCGATTTTAGTGCATGATGGCTCGTTGGAAAGCTCTTCAAATTCTGAGACGTTTGATACCAAATCCGACACACCTATAAGGGGTCGTTAGGGAAATACAACTGTTTGAAGGTGTCCAAATTGACGTCAGAGGCCTCTGTTAGAGTGCTACCGCACGCGCATGCGCGACACCATTGTGGTTATTTTAACACAGTTGGATAGCCAATGTATCCCTTTCAATGTTTCCAAAAGATTTGAAAAGATTTGGTTATTGCAAAGTGTTTCAAGAGACCTGCACATTTACTCCCAAAACGAAAATTGGCGCGTTTCTCAAACACACAAGGCAGGACAATGTCTTTTCGATTTGGTGACTTGGAAGTCCTTTTGCTGGAGAGTTGAAAAACACATTTTTCTTAAATATGAAGCGATTTTAGTGCATGATGGCTCGTTGGAAAGCTCTTCAAATTCTGAGACGTTCGATACCAAATCCGACACACCTATAAGGGGTCGTTAGGGAAATACAACTGTTTCAAATTGTCCAAATTGATGTCAGAGGCCTCTGTTAGAGTGCTACCGCACGCGCATGCGCGACACCATTGTGGTTATTTTAACACAGTTGGATAGCCAATGTATCCCTTTCAATGTTTCCAAAAGATTTGAAAAGATTTGGTTATTGCAAAGTGTTTCAAGAGACCTGCACATTTACTCCCAAAACGAAAATTGGCGCGTTTCTCAAACACACAAGGCAGGACAATGTCTTTTCGATTTGGTGACTTGGAAGTCCTTTTGCTGGAGAGGTGAAAAACACATTTTTCTTAAATATGAAGCGATTTTAGTGCATGATGGCTCGTTGGAAAGCTCTTCAAATTCTGAGACGTTCGATACCAAATCCGACACACCTATAAGGGGTCGTTAGGGAAATACAACTGTTTGAAGTTGTCCAAATTGATGTCAGAGGCCTCTGTTAGAGTGCTACCGCACGCGCATGCGCGACACCATTGTGGTTATTTTAACACAGTTGGATAGCCAATGTATCCCTTTCAATGTTTCCAAAAGATTTGAAAAGATTTGGTTATTGCAAAGTGTTTCAAGAGACCTGCACATTTACTCCCAAAACGAAAATTGGCGCGTTTCTCAAACACACAAGGCAGGACAATGTCTTTTCGATTTGGTGACTTGGAAGTCCTTTTGCTGGAGAGGTGAAAAACACATTTTTCTTAAATGTGAAGCGATTTTAGTGCATGATGGCTCGTTGGAAAGCTCTTCAAATTCTGAGACGTTCGATACCAAATCCGACACACCTATAAGGGGTCGTTAGGGAAATACAACTGTTTGAAATTGTCCAAATTGATGTCAGAGGCCTCTGTTAGAGTGCTACCGCACGCGCATGCGCGACACCATTGTGGTTATTTTAACACAGTTGGATAGCCAATGTATCCCTTTCAATGTTTCCAAAAGATTTGAAAAGATTTGGTTATTGCAAAGTGTTTCAAGAGACCTGCACATTTACTCCCAAAACGAAAATTGGCGCGTTTCTCAAACACACAAGGCAGGACAATGTCTTTTCGATTTGGTGACTTGGAAGTCCTTTTGCTGGAGAGGTGAAAAACACATTTTTCTTAAATATGAAGCGATTTTAGTGCATGATGGCTCGTTGGAAAGCTCTTCAAATTCTGAGACGTTCGATACCAAATCCGACACACCTATAAGGGGTCGTTAGGGAAATACAACTGTTTGAAGTTGTCCAAATTGATGTCAGAGGCCTCTGTTAGAGTGCTACCGCACGCGCATGCGCGACACCATTGTGGTTATTTTAACACAGTTGGATAGCCAATGTATCCCTTTCAATGTTTCCAAAAGATTTGAAAAGATTTGGTTATTGCAAAGTGTTTCAAGAGACCTGCACATTTACTCCCAAAACGAAAATTGGCGCGTTTCTCAAACACACAAGGCAGGACAATGTCTTTTCGATTTGGTGACTTGGAAGTCCTTTTGCTGGAGAGGTGAAAAACACATTTTTCTTAAATGTGAAGCGATTTTAGTGCATGATGGCTCGTTGGAAAGCTCTTCAAATTCTGAGACGTTCGATACCAAATCCGACACACCTATAAGGGGTCGTTAGGGAAATACAACTGTTTGAAATTGTCCAAATTGATGTCAGAGGCCTCTGTTAGAGTGCTACCGCACGCGCATGCGCGACACCATTGTGGTTATTTTAACACAGTTGGATAGCCAATGTATCCCTTTCAATGTTTCCAAAAGATTTGAAAAGATTTGGTTATTGCAAAGTGTTTCAAGAGACCTGCACATTTACTCCCAAAACGAAAATTGGCGCGTTTCTCAAACACACAAGGCAGGACAATGTCTTTTCGATTTGGTGACTTGGAAGTCCTTTTGCTGGAGAGTTGAAAAACACATTTTTCTTAAATATGAAGCGATTTTAGTGCATGATGGCTCGTTGGAAAGCTCTTCAAATTCTGAGACGTTCAATACCAAATCCGACACACCTATAAGGGGTCGTTAGGGAAATACAACTGTTTGAAGTTGTCCAAATTGATGTCAGAGGCCTCTGTTAGAGTGCTACCGCACGCGCATGCGCGACACCCTTGTGGTTATTTTAACACAGTTGGATAGCCAATGTATCCCTTTCAATGTTTCCAAAAGATTTGAAAAGATTTGGTTATTGCAAAGTGTTTCAAGAGACCTGCACATTTACTCCCAAAACGAAAATTGGCGCGTTTCTTAAACACACAAGGCAGGACAATGTCTTTTCGATTTGGTGACTTGGAAGTCCTTTTGCTGGAGAGGTGAAAAACACATTTTTCTTAAATATGAAGCGATTTTAGTGCATGATGGCTCGTTGGAAAGCTCTTCAAATTCTGAGACGTTTGATACCAAATCCGACACACCTATAAGGGGTCGTTAGGGAAATACAACTGTTTGAAGGTGTCCAAATTGATGTCAGAGGCCTCTGTTAGAGTGCTACCGCACGCGCATGCGCGACACCATTGTGGTTATTTTAACACAGTTGGATAGCCAATGTATCCCTTTCAATGTTTCCAAAAGATTTGAAAAGATTTGGTTATTGCAAAGTGTTTCAAGAGACCTGCACATTTACTCCCAAAACGAAAATTGGCGCGTTTCTTAAACACACAAGGCAGGACAATGTCTTTTCGATTTGGTGACTTGGAAGTCCTTTTGCTGGAGAGGTGAAAAACACATTTTTCTTAAATATGAAGCGATTTTAGTGCATGATGGCTCGTTGGAAAGCTCTTCAAATTCTGAGACGTTCGATACCAAATCCGACACACCTATAAGGGGTCGTTAGGGAAATACAACTGTTTGAAATTGTCCAAATTGATGTCAGAGGCCTCTGTTAGAGTGCTACCGCACGCGCATGCGCGACACCATTGTGGTTATTTTAACACAGTTGGATAGCCAATGTATCCCTTTCAATGTTTCCAAAAGATTTGAAAAGATTTGGTTATTGCAAAGTGTTTCAAGAGACCTGCACATTTACTCCCAAAACGAAAATTGGCGCGTTTCTCAAACACACAAGGCAGGACAATGTCTTTTCGATTTGGTGACTTGGAAGTCCTTTTGCTGGAGAGTTGAAAAACACATTTTTCTTAAATATGAAGCGATTTTAGTGCATGATGGCTCGTTGGAAAGCTCTTCAAATTCTGAGACGTTCAATACCAAATCCGACACACCTATAAGGGGTCGTTAGGGAAATACAACTGTTTGAAGTTGTCCAAATTGATGTCAGAGGCCTCTGTTAGAGTGCTACCGCACGCGCATGCGCGACACCATTGTGGTTATTTTAACACAGTTGGATAGCCAATGTATCCCTTTCAATGTTTCCAAAAGATTTGAAAAGATTTGGTTATTGCAAAGTGTTTCAAGAGACCTGCACATTTACTCCCAAAACGAAAATTGGCGCGTTTCTTAAACACACAAGGCAGGACAATGTCTTTTCGATTTGGTGACTTGGAAGTCCTTTTGCTGGAGAGGTGAAAAACACATTTTTCTTAAATATGAAGCGATTTTAGTGCATGATGGCTCGTTGGAAAGCTCTTCAAATTCTGAGACGTTTGATACCAAATCCGACACACCTATAAGGGGTCGTTAGGGAAATACAACTGTTTGAAGGTGTCCAAATTGATGTCAGAGGCCTCTGTTAGAGTGCTACCGCACGCGCATGCGCGACACCATTGTGGTTATTTTAACACAGTTGGATAGCCAATGTATCCCTTTCAATGTTTCCAAAAGATTTGAAAAGATTTGGTTATTGCAAAGTGTTTCAAGAGACCTGCACATTTACTCCCAAAACGAAAATTGGCGCGTTTCTCAAACACACAAGGCAGGACAATGTCTTTTCGATTTGGTGACTTGGAAGTCCTTTTGCTGGAGAGTTGAAAAACACATTTTTCTTAAATATGAAGCGATTTTAGTGCATGATGGCTCGTTGGAAAGCTCTTCAAATTCTGAGACGTTCAATACCAAATCCGACACACCTATAAGGGGTCGTTAGGGAAATACAACTGTTTGAAGTTGTCCAAATTGATGTCAGAGGCCTCTGTTAGAGTGCTACCGCACGCGCATGCGCGACACCATTGTGGTTATTTTAACACAGTTGGATAGCCAATGTATCCCTTTCAATGTTTCCAAAAGATTTGAAAAGATTTGGTTATTGCAAAGTGTTTCAAGAGACCTGCACATTTACTCCCAAAACGAAAATTGGCGCGTTTCTTAAACACACAAGGCAGGACAATGTCTTTTCGATTTGGTGACTTGGAAGTCCTTTTGCTGGAGAGGTGAAAAACACATTTTTCTTAAATATGAAGCGATTTTAGTGCATGATGGCTCGTTGGAAAGCTCTTCAAATTCTGAGACGTTTGATACCAAATCCGACACACCTATAAGGGGTCGTTAGGGAAATACAACTGTTTGAAGGTGTCCAAATTGATGTCAGAGGCCTCTGTTAGAGTGCTACCGCACGCGCATGCGCGACACCATTGTGGTTATTTTAACACAGTTGGATAGCCAATGTATCCCTTTCAATGTTTCCAAAAGATTTGAAAAGATTTGGTTATTGCAAAGTGTTTCAAGAGACCTGCACATTTACTCCCAAAACGAAAATTGGCGCGTTTCTCAAACACACAAGGCAGGACAATGTCTTTTCGATTTGGTGACTTGGAAGTCCTTTTGCTGGAGAGTTGAAAAACACATTTTTCTTAAATATGAAGCGATTTTAGTGCATGATGGCTCGTTGGAAAGCTCTTCAAATTCTGAGACGTTCAATACCAAATCCGACACACCTATAAGGGGTCGTTAGGGAAATACAACTGTTTGAAGTTGTCCAAATTGATGTCAGAGGCCTCTGTTAGAGTGCTACCGCACGCGCATGCGCGACACCATTGTGGTTATTTTAACACAGTTGGATAGCCAATGTATCCCTTTCAATGTTTCCAAAAGATTTGAAAAGATTTGGTTATTGCAAAGTGTTTCAAGAGACCTGCACATTTACTCCCAAAACGAAAATTGGCGCGTTTCTTAAACACACAAGGCAGGACAATGTCTTTTCGATTTGGTGACTTGGAAGTCCTTTTGCTGGAGAGGTGAAAAACACATTTTTCTTAAATATGAAGCGATTTTAGTGCATGATGGCTCGTTGGAAAGCTCTTCAAATTCTGAGACGTTTGATACCAAATCCGACACACCTATAAGGGGTCGTTAGGGAAATACAACTGTTTGAAGGTGTCCAAATTGATGTCAGAGGCCTCTGTTAGAGTGCTACCGCACGCGCATGCGCGACACCATTGTGGTTATTTTAACACAGTTGGATAGCCAATGTATCCCTTTCAATGTTTCCAAAAGATTTGAAAAGATTTGGTTATTGCAAAGTGTTTCAAGAGACCTGCACATTTACTCCCAAAACGAAAATTGGCGCGTTTCTTAAACACACAAGGCAGGACAATGTCTTTTCGATTTGGTGACTTGGAAGTCCTTTTGCTGGAGAGGTGAAAAACACATTTTTCTTAAATATGAAGCGATTTTAGTGCATGATGGCTCGTTGGAAAGCTCTTCAAATTCTGAGACGTTCGATACCAAATCCGACACACCTATAAGGGGTCGTTAGGGAAATACAACTGTTTGAAATTGTCCAAATTGATGTCAGAGGCCTCTGTTAGAGTGCTACCGCACGCGCATGCGCGACACCATTGTGGTTATTTTAACACAGTTGGATAGCCAATGTATCCCTTTCAATGTTTCCAAAAGATTTGAAAAGATTTGGTTATTGCAAAGTGTTTCAAGAGACCTGCACATTTACTCCCAAAACGAAAATTGGCGCGTTTCTCAAACACACAAGGCAGGACAATGTCTTTTCGATTTGGTGACTTGGAAGTCCTTTTGCTGGAGAGTTGAAAAACACATTTTTCTTAAATATGAAGCGATTTTAGTGCATGATGGCTCGTTGGAAAGCTCTTCAAATTCTGAGACGTTCAATACCAAATCCGACACACCTATAAGGGGTCGTTAGGGAAATACAACTGTTTGAAGTTGTCCAAATTGATGTCAGAGGCCTCTGTTAGAGTGCTACCGCACGCGCATGCGCGACACCATTGTGGTTATTTTAACACAGTTGGATAGCCAATGTATCCCTTTCAATGTTTCCAAAAGATTTGAAAAGATTTGGTTATTGCAAAGTGTTTCAAGAGACCTGCACATTTACTCCCAAAACGAAAATTGGCGCGTTTCTTAAACACACAAGGCAGGACAATGTCTTTTCGATTTGGTGACTTGGAAGTCCTTTTGCTGGAGAGGTGAAAAACACATTTTTCTTAAATATGAAGCGATTTTAGTGCATGATGGCTCGTTGGAAAGCTCTTCAAATTCTGAGACGTTTGATACCAAATCCGACACACCTATAAGGGGTCGTTAGGGAAATACAACTGTTTGAAGGTGTCCAAATTGATGTCAGAGGCCTCTGTTAGAGTGCTACCGCACGCGCATGCGCGACACCATTGTGGTTATTTTAACACAGTTGGATAGCCAATGTATCCCTTTCAATGTTTCCAAAAGATTTGAAAAGATTTGGTTATTGCAAAGTGTTTCAAGAGACCTGCACATTTACTCCCAAAACGAAAATTGGCGCTTTTCTTAAACACACAAGGCAGGACAATGTCTTTTCGATTTGGTGACTTGGAAGTCCTTTTGCTGGAGAGTTGAAAAACACATTTTTCTTAAATATGAAGCGATTTTAGTGCATGATGGCTCGTTGGAAAGCTCTTCAAATTCTGAGACGTTTGATACCAAATCCGACACACCTATAAGGGGTCGTTAGGGAAATACAACTGTTTGAAGGTGTCCAAATTGACGTCAGAGGCCTCTGTTAGAGTGCTACCGCACGCGCATGCGCGACACCATTGTGGTTATTTTAACACAGTTGGATAGCCAATGTATCCCTTTCAATGTTTCCAAAAGATTTGAAAAGATTTGGTTATTGCAAAGTGTTTCAAGAGACCTGCACATTTACTCCCAAAACGAAAATTGGCGCGATTCTCAAACACACAAGACAGGACAATGTCTTTTCGATTTGGTGACTTGGAAGTCCTTTTGCTGGAGAGTTGAAAAACACATTTTTCTTAAATATTAAGCGATTTTAGTGCATGATGGCTCGTTGGAAAGCTCTTCAAATTCTGAGACGTTTGATACCAAATCCGACACACCTATAAGGGGTCGTTAGGGAAATACAACTGTTTGAAGTTGTCCAAATTGACGTCAGTGGCCTCTGTTAGAGTGCTACCGCACGCGCATGCGCGACACCATTGTGGTTATTTTAACACAGTTGGATAGCCAATGTATCCCTTTCAATGTTTCCAAAAGATTTGAAAAGATTTGGTTATTGCAAAGTGTTTCAAGAGACCTGCACATTTACTCCCAAAACGAAAATTGGCGCGTTTCTCAAACACACAAGGCAGGACAATGTCTTTTCGATTTGGTGACTTGGAAGTCCTTTTGCTGGAGAGGTGAAAAACACATTTTTCTTAAATATGAAGCGATTTTAGTGCATGATGGCTCGTTGGAAAGCTCTTCAAATTCTGAGACGTTCGATACCAAATCCGACACACCTATAAGGGGTCGTTAGGGAAATACAACTGTTTGAAGTTGTCCAAATTGATGTCAGAGGCCTCTGTTAGAGTGCTACCGCACGCGCATGCGCGACACCATTGTGGTTATTTTAACACAGTTGGATAGCCAATGTATCCCTTTCAATGTTTCCAAAAGATTTGAAAAGATTTGGTTATTGCAAAGTGTTTCAAGAGACCTGCACATTTACTCCCAAAACGAAAATTGGCGCGTTTCTCAAACACACAAGGCAGGACAATGTCTTTTCGATTTGGTGACTTGGAAGTCCTTTTGCTGGAGAGGTGAAAAACACATTTTTCTTAAATATGAAGCGATTTTAGTGCATGATGGCTCGTTGGAAAGCTCTTCAAATTCTGAGACGTTTGATACCAAATCCGACACACCTATAAGGGGTCGTTAGGGAAATACAACTGTTTGAAGGTGTCCAAATTGACGTCAGAGGCCTCTGTTAAAGTGCTACCGCACGCGCATGCGCGACACCATTGTGGTTTTTTTAACACAGTTGGATAGCCAATGTATCCCTTTCAATGTTTCCAAAAGATTTGAAAAGATTTGGTTATTGCAAAGTGTTTCAAGAGACCTGCACATTTACTCCCAAAACGAAAATTGGCGCGTTTCTTAAACACACAAGGCAGGACAATGTCTTTTCGTTTTGGTGACTTGGAAGTCCTTTTGCTGGAGAGGTGAAAAACACATTTTTCTTAAATATGAAGCGATTTTAGTGCATGATGGCTCGTTGGAAAGCTCTTCAAATTCTGAGACGTTTGATACCAAATCCGACACACCTATAAGGGGTCGTTAGGGAAATACAACTGTTTGAAGGTGTCCAAATTGACATCAGAGGCCTCTGTTAGAGTGCTACCGCACGCGCATGCGCGACACCATTGTGGTTATTTTAACACAGTTGGATAGCCAATGTATCCCTTTCAATGTTTCCAAAAGATTTGAAAAGATTTGGTTATTGCAAAGTGTTTCAAGAGACCTGTACATTTACTCCCAAAACGAAAATTGGCGCGTTTCTCAAACACACAAGGCAGGACAATGTCTTTTCGATTTGGTGACTTGGAAGTCCTTTTGCTGGAGAGGTGAAAAACACATTTTTCTTAAATATGAAGCGATTTTAGTGCATGATGGCTCGTTGGAAAGCTCTTCAAATTCTGAGACGTTTGATACCAAATCCGACACACCTATAAGGGGTCGTTAGGGAAATACAACTGTTTGAAGGTGTCCAAATTGACGTCAGTGGCCTCTGTTAGAGTGCTACCGCACGCGCATGCGCGACACCATTGTGGTTATTTTAACACAGTTGGATAGCCAATGTATCCCTTTCAATGTTTCCAAAAGATTTGAAAAGATTTGGTTATTGCAAAGTGTTTCAAGAGACCTGCACATTTACTCCCAAAACGAAAATTGGCGCGTTTCTCAAACACACAAGGCAGGACAATGTCTTTTCGATTTGGTGACTTGGAAGTCCTTTTGCTGGAGAGTTGAAAAACACATTTTTCTTAAATATGAAGCGATTTTAGTGCATGATGGCTCGTTGGAAAGCTCTTCAAATTCTGAGACGTTCAATACCAAATCCGACACACCTATAAGGGGTCGTTAGGGAAATACAACTGTTTGAAGTTGTCCAAATTGATGTCAGAGGCCTCTGTTAGAGTGCTACCGCACGCGCATGCGCGACACCATTGTGGTTATTTTAACACAGTTGGATAGCCAATGTATCCCTTTCAATGTTTCCAAAAGATTTGAAAAGATTTGGTTATTGCAAAGTGTTTCAAGAGACCTGCACATTTACTCCCAAAACGAAAATTGGCGCGTTTCTTAAACACACAAGGCAGGACAATGTCTTTTCGATTTGGTGACTTGGAAGTCCTTTTGCTGGAGAGGTGAAAAACACATTTTTCTTAAATATGAAGCGATTTTAGTGCATGATGGCTCGTTGGAAAGCTCTTCAAATTCTGAGACGTTTGATACCAAATCCGACACACCTATAAGGGGTCGTTAGGGAAATACAACTGTTTGAAGGTGTCCAAGTTGATGTCAGAGGCCTCTGTTAGAGTGCTACCGCACGCGCATGCGCGACACCATTGTGGTTATTTTAACACAGTTGGATAGCCAATGTATCCCTTTCAATGTTTCCAAAAGATTTGAAAAGATTTGGTTATTGCAAAGTGTTTCAAGAGACCTGCACATTTACTCCCAAAACGAAAATTGGCGCGTTTCTTAAACACACAAGGCAGGACAATGTCTTTTCGATTTGGTGACTTGGAAGTCCTTTTGCTGGAGAGGTGAAAAACACATTTTTCTTAAATATGAAGCGATTTTAGTGCATGATGGCTCGTTGGAAAGCTCTTCAAATTCTGAGACGTTTGATACCAAATCCGACACACCTATAAGGGGTCGTTAGGGAAATACAACTGTTTGAAGGTGTCCAAATTGACGTCAGAGGCCTCTGTTAGAGTGCTACCGCACGCGCATGCGCGACACCATTGTGGTTATTTTAACACAGTTGGATAGCCAATGTATCCCTTTCAATGTTTCCAAAAGATTTGAAAAGATTTGGTTATTGCAAAGTGTTTCAAGAGACCTGCACATTTACTCCCAAAACGAAAATTGGCGGGTTTGTCAAACACACAAGACAGGACAATGTCTTTTCGTTTTGGTGACTTGGAAGTCCTTTTGCTGGAGAGTTGAAAAACACATTTTTCTTAAATATTAAGCGATTTTAGTGCATGATGGCTCGTTGGAAAGCTCTTCAAATTCTGAGACGTTTGATACCAAATCCGACACACCTATAAGGGGTCGTTAGGGAAATACAACTGTTTGAAGGTGTCCAAATTGACGTCAGTGGCCTCTGTTAGAGTGCTACCGCACGCGCATGCGCGACACCATTGTGGTTATTTTAACACAGTTGGATAGCCAATGTATCCCTTTCAATGTTTCCAAAAGATTTGAAAAGATTTGGTTATTGCAAAGTGTTTCAAGAGACCTGCACATTTACTCCCAAAACGAAAATTGGCGCGTTTCTCAAACACACAAGGCAGGACAATGTCTTTTCGATTTGGTGACTTGGAAGTCCTTTTGCTGGAGAGGTGAAAAACACATTTTTCTTAAATATGAAGCGATTTTAGTGCATGATGGCTCGTTGGAAAGCTCTTCAAATTCTGAGACGTTCGATACCAAATCCGACACACCTATAAGGGGTCGTTAGGGAAATACAACTGTTTGAAGTTGTCCAAATTGATGTCAGAGGCCTCTGTTAGAGTGCTACCGCACGCGCATGCGCGACACCATTGTGGTTATTTTAACACAGTTGGATAGCCAATGTATCCCTTTCAATGTTTCCAAAAGATTTGAAAAGATTTGGTTATTGCAAAGTGTTTCAAGAGACCTGCACATTTACTCCCAAAACGAAAATTGGCGCGTTTCTCAAACACACAAGGCAGGACAATGTCTTTTCGATTTGGTGACTTGGAAGTCCTTTTGCTGGAGAGGTGAAAAACACATTTTTCTTAAATATGAAGCGATTTTAGTGCATGATGGCTCGTTGGAAAGCTCTTCAAATTCTGAGACGTTTGATACCAAATCCGACACACCTATAAGGGGTCGTTAGGGAAATACAACTGTTTGAAGGTGTCCAAATTGACGTCAGAGGCCTCTGTTAAAGTGCTACCGCACGCGCATGCGCGACACCATTGTGGTTTTTTTAACACAGTTGGATAGCCAATGTATCCCTTTCAATGTTTCCAAAAGATTTGAAAAGATTTGGTTATTGCAAAGTGTTTCAAGAGACCTGCACATTTACTCCCAAAACGAAAATTGGCGCGTTTCTTAAACACACAAGGCAGGACAATGTCTTTTCGTTTTGGTGACTTGGAAGTCCTTTTGCTGGAGAGGTGAAAAACACATTTTTCTTAAATATGAAGCGATTTTAGTGCATGATGGCTCGTTGGAAAGCTCTTCAAATTCTGAGACGTTTGATACCAAATCCGACACACCTATAAGGGGTCGTTAGGGAAATACAACTGTTTGAAGGTGTCCAAATTGACATCAGAGGCCTCTGTTAGAGTGCTACCGCACGCGCATGCGCGACACCATTGTGGTTATTTTAACACAGTTGGATAGCCAATGTATCCCTTTCAATGTTTCCAAAAGATTTGAAAAGATTTGGTTATTGCAAAGTGTTTCAAGAGACCTGTACATTTACTCCCAAAACGAAAATTGGCGCGTTTCTCAAACACACAAGGCAGGACAATGTCTTTTCGATTTGGTGACTTGGAAGTCCTTTTGCTGGAGAGGTGAAAAACACATTTTTCTTAAATATGAAGCGATTTTAGTGCATGATGGCTCGTTGGAAAGCTCTTCAAATTCTGAGACGTTTGATACCAAATCCGACACACCTATAAGGGGTCGTTAGGGAAATACAACTGTTTGAAGGTTTCCAAATTGACGTCAGAGGCCTCTGTTAAAGTGCTACCGCACGCGCATGCGCGACACCATTGTGGTTATTTTAACACAGTTGGATAGCCAATGTATCCCTTTCAATGTTTCCAAAAGATTTGAAAAGATTTGGTTATTGCAAAGTGTTTCAAGAGACCTGCACATTTACTCCCAAAACGAAAATTGGCGCGTTTCTTAAACACACAAGGCAGGACAATGTCTTTTCGATTTGGTGACTTGGAAGTCCTTTTAAGGCAGGGCGGGACAACTTAGGAATGGCCAGGAGTCCGAACTTGACCACACAGAAGGAAGCGAGCTACAAAAACATGTTTTATATCATTGGAAAGCTCTCGAGGAGTCGAATCCAAATAATGTGTGTCCCAGTGTGTTCACATGTTCATAAGCTCAAAAATTGGCTCAGAAAATACATTACTGCAGAAATTTCTGGCCGAATTTTTTTTTTCTGCAGAAATTTCTGGCAGTATTTTTTTTTTCTACAGAAATTTCTGGCCGAATTTTTTTCTGCAGTAATATTTAGCAGAATTATTTTAATTCAGGAGAAATAAGATTCAATCATTGGATAGTTTGAATTGAATTCAGCAATTGAAGATATTTATCTTGGTATTATATTTACCAAATTTATCAAGAAAAGTTGACGTCACTCGAATTAAACAATGGAACAACATGTTGGCCTCATACCTTTGTATACTAGACAGATGCAAATCATTGAACCTTGAGCTTACCCTATCATTATCTAAATTATTATGAGAATTTCAGTGACCATCTTCAATGGCCTTTTGACGACTTTGAAGTGTACAACATTAAAGGTGAATGTGATTCTCAAAAAATAAATTTCATAATTATTCCATCGGGCCAACCAAATATATAATCCCCAGTTGGAATTCAAAGAAACAACCTACATGTGATATACGGTACTCTGAAAGTAGGTTAACTTCAGACATGGAAAAAAATAGAACACAACCAAGATTTTACAATATAACTGCATATATTGTTTCATAAATTTCTTTGTGCACATCTCATCTTATATATGTATATATATATACAATTCTAAATACACAGCTTTACTAAGAAACAAAAACATACAAAGTACAAAACTCCTGCAATGCAATCCTCGGCAATATCTCAGCCACATAGCTTAGACAAAAAATATGTTCATTTCAGCAAAACTTGCTGCTCCTTCTTTATTGTTCTGATACTGACGCTTGTCTTCGGTGCTTTGTCAGAGTGATCTGAAAGTAAAGAAAAAAAATGTAAAGAATATGAGAACATAATTAAAATCACAGTGCATCTATACAATAAAAGCAAAAATAGTAACCTCATGAAGTTGGGTTGTTTCTCTGCCCACATTACACATATTCTAAGTAACGCTGACTAACCCTAATATTACACATCACAATACATATTTCAAAAGAAATGCAATATTTATTGAAATTACCTTTGATTGTTTTTGCAGTTTTTCATTGTTCTTCTCTATTGCCTCTTGAACTTTAGTTGGGAGGGTTGTCGCTTCCCTTGGGGCAGGCATGAAGGGCTTGAAGTCTGATAGCTTGGTGGTGGGTGTCCGGATGTCCCCAATCTTGAAGGAGGGCATCGCGGGTTGTTGCAGGCTTCTGTCTAAGTTCCCTTGCACTAAACACTTAACAGTTGATCCAAATCTTCATGCGTGTGCCCCACCATGAGAAAGAAAGTTTCACCTGAAAATCGTATTTACATCAGTATTATCACTATGAAAACAAATCAAATTGTACGAAACTTGTTTATTTTTACAGAATATTGATTTGAATATTGAGAGAAAAATCAATCTTGTGCATTTAAAAAGTTTCAACATTGTGTGCAGATTCTTTTATACTTAGGATGAGCAACTGGACATGAAATACTTGCTTCAAAACAATTGTAATGTGGTTTAAAACAATTTACATAAATTATAAAAATATTAACCACATGTGACTTCAGCATTTACTTTGAATTGTATAGTATAGCCTCAAGGAATAAATATGCTATACATGATATTGTATGTGGAGTCATATACCAATAATTTCATTGATAACTATCTTCATGATAGCACTAAAAGTGATACCTTGGATTGCAGCGTCCACTTTTGACTGGCCGACAAAGTCTTGCAGCTTTACTGGTCCTGGAAATGTCAAATAAATATTTGAACAATACATAAATTGCAACTTTAATGTAATTGGATAGTCATACAAATATAACAATTGCCAATTTCCATTCTCAAAAATCCACAATTCCTCCAAAATTAGACAAGCCTACCAGACAAACATTGAATTTATTCAACAGGCCCGTACCAAGCATTTAGCTAAGACAAAGATAAATTTCTATCCTTCTAAACGTGTGTTACAATTATAATGTACAAACAAATGTCTTGACATACATGGCACGATCCCATTACATCCTTTACTAATAATATTGGACAAACTACAATAACGTAACCCATATATGTGCACTGTGGATACTAAGCTCCACTGGTTTCTAAATAAGAATCTACATAACTCCCTACCAATAGGATATGTAGACAGTAATATATGTTTTGGTTTGGTTTGTTGTTTACTGCCGCATTCAGCAATATTCCACCTATATGACAGCGGTCTGTAATTAATCGAATCTGGACCAGACATTTCAGAGATTCATATCATGAGCATCAATGCAGGTCAGCGAGCCTGACCACGCAATAGTGTTAGTCGCCTCTTAAGACAAGCATAGAATTCACTGGAAACTGGAAAGGAAATATCACAAAAAGACATGGTGTGCTTGGATACCAATTACACAATAATGACCCATTAAATCGGGATTAGTGCACTTTACCGGGCGCACTTTTTCAGATCCAATTAGCGCTGTTGAGGCTCGAACGCGCTTCGCCGACTCACCGGCTCTGCTAATTAATGCGTTAATTAGCCGACGCTCTACCACTGGACCACAGGCGCTATCACATGTAATCAGTGCTCGTTTAACAGGTCATTAGAATCACCATTGACATGCATGTGTAATTGAGTAAACAATGAATTGCGCATGCGTGTGACGTCACGGCCCGCTCTCCCATTCATCTTTTCTTGAAACCACACCCGCAATTGTTTATGTCAACAACCAATGGGATTAACTGAATTAACGCTTGAAAAAGTAAGAATTTATGGCTAACCCTTGCCCAAAGCCAGCTAACCCTAATGACCGAAAAACGGGTGTTGGATCGTAAAGACGTGTAAGTTTCCCTAAGACCTAGAACGGGTGTTTGATCGTAAAGATGTGTAAGTTTCCCTAAGACCGAGAACGGGTGTTTGATTGTAAAGATGTGTAAGTTTCCCTAAGACCGAAAACGGGTGTTGGATCGTGAAGCGAGAGTCACCAGAGCGTGAGACACGGTAACGGTATAACGAGACAGCGTGGCACTATAGCGCGGTAATTGAGCGGATGGTAGAGCTCGGGCTGCGCCCGGTAAACTGCATTGTTGCCCAGAAATTCGAGAAAAAAATTCGCGAAATTCGATGTCGACATGTCCTCTCAAAACGAAGAAAGGGTTCTATCACTAGGTCCACGCGAGAGTATGTCTCGTAAACTTGCCTAGCCCTACGCCTACTGTTAGCACCACCGAGTAGACCGAGCCACCCACCAACTCGCACCCTAATTAAGTCATGGCCCTGTGGGCAACGAGGGCAACACTTACCTGGTATACGACGTACGTAACACCAATATAATGCCACGCGAAGCCATATATATATAAAGGCTACACAATCCGCGTATGTTCGCAGAGCCCTGGCTCTTCCTTTCCTAGCTCATGTTGACATTTTGATAAAAAAAAAACATGCACCGTGCTTTGATTCCGAAACGAAATTTAAATTGGCAACACAGTCGGTGGTGGTAAAAAAACCCAGCGCAACGAAGCCGATGGAGTACCTCACCCCTACATTCGCCGTACCAGTTTATTTTCGCGTTCGTAGCTCAACTCTACCTAATAGTGCCGATACAATAAATGAACTATAGTTAACGACATTGCACATAAGCATTACTTACCAATTTCAGTGTTTTTCCTTTTGGGCAGATTTCTTGAAGAAAGATGTCTGCCTTGACTGTTGATGACGTTGATAAGATCTGTAATAGGGTAGCAACATGTTCAGTGAATATGTTCATAAAGAAACCATGATCCAAACAGAAGGCAAAAGTTCTTCAAGATATATACAGTGTTTGGTGTACAAAAATAGAATAAAATGCCTTACCCATGTCAACGTTGTTGAAGCAGAGCTGGTGAACCCTCCTCAAGGCATCCAGAGCTTCTCACTGCGACCAGAACTTGGGTTTTCGATGTGATTTACCGACTTGTTGAATAGTTATCGTTTGATCGTCTGACAGAACGTTCTCGACGATTTAACGATATTTAACGATACCTGATTAGGGTTAAATCTATATATATACCATTTTTATGGTCGGGCGTCCACGGCTGATTGGTATATCAAATCAAACACAAGGGTGTATATCATGCCCCTGAGTGTTCACGCCTCACTGGGTGGTCACGTAATAAGGTGTGGCACCAGCATCTCGGGTTACAATTTGATATTAATTCAAGTACTCCACTGATAATGTACATAGGTAGTTAACTTAATTACATTCAGTTTTGTCCGACAAGGAGCGAGTTTACTTTTTTTTAGACACAGACTTTGTAACAGGCTCTTCCCCTGGAAACACATATATTGTAAATAAATATTTTGCCGTTTCCATCAACTTTATCACGTGATGTTCTATAACTGTTGTCTTGTACACTATCCATAGTGTAAGTCAGCTGGCTCGAGGAATTTTCATATAGTATTATCATTAAACAACATACCCTATGCAACAGTTATGTTGCTACCCAGACAAAACTATTTTTATATTCTATGTTAAATGTAAACGATCAGTTTTTATTATAAATACAAAACCACCTTTTAAGCGGTAATACCTATCACGCATTAAACAACATATATGAACAACCATGTGATTATAAAGTCTCACGTTGGTTCCTCCGTGCAACTTCATGCCTGACTTACATTCATATTGTTCTTTCACCACACTTACGCTTCTCCAAATTTAGAAAGAAGCTGTGTACACAGTGTTCTTGCGAGTTACAATAACGCGTCCGGTTTGGCGGCAACTTCAAAGAGTGGACATATGGTTGCTCCTTCAGGTAGCTATAATTACCCTCTCTATAATGCAATATCGTATTATCCATTTGTAATGAATGATAGTAACACTAAATCGGATTGGATTCAGTTAAATCTACATTTCTCAAGGTCTCTAACATCGAGATTTGAAATATCTTTCATGTAAATACCTTCTTTGTCATGTGACTTGTATATATTCAGAATCGTACCTACGAACAATGTATTTGAACAATGGCACAAGCAACGTGGTCTCTTTCTGTAAAACATAGCACTCTTTATTTCAGCCACAGCAAAGATCCCGAACCACGTGCAGTCAGCAGAGTTACAGCGTCTTGTTACCGTCTTGCAGTTACGATACAGGTAAGACGTCAAAATATTTTTTTTTTTTTTTGGAAACGCCGACCCTAGAACGTGGAATTTTGGTAACACGGTTATTTCATATAACAACTACCAAATAACAACCTGTACTACAAACAGTGAATGTGTGGCTCTGCTGCCATGCGAAACGCGATTTGTAAGAGTCTAATTTTAGTGTATTTATTTCTACCACTTTTGATAAAAAAATACGCAAACAATCTAATCTGAAAAGGAGATATCTCCATCCCCTATGGTGTTATTGCGACTTGTATACTGTCTACATGTACATTAGGCAACTTATTGTAGCTGTATGGCGACACTTGTAGTGTAGCTATGTGACCATGAATTTGCCTGTGATGATCAGTGAAAGTGAAAACACGGAAAATTACAAAATACCAATCCATGCAGTATTTTGATGATTTACATGCGAGTTTTCTATTATTTATAACGTTAGAAATATTTAGATAAAAATAACTTTATAGACCCTATGTTTATTAATATAACAAATTGTTGTATTAATGTTTTCCTAAAATAAACATATATATCATCTTTTCTTATTGCCCCATCAAAGCTGGTGTTGAGACAATATAGAATACCCAAACGACGCATATTGTACGTGCCGTGCCGCCAGACTTCCTGCCAACTTGGCAATTAAATATCCTCGGGTATTGTCACTTCATACGGTGATACATTGTCTCGCGCACGTGGTCGGTGGGTTTTGTCTATCAGCGCCACGATCACGTGATCGTTTTGTTAATTACTCTGTGTTACGGTCTCGCCGATTCTAAACTTTCAAAGCCTTCAATAAAATTTATGAGATCATTATCTTATCTTTATTCCGACTGAATCCACCTTTATTTCAGACGCCCCCTCACACACACACTCCCAATGCAAATTCACTGAGGCTTGACCGTTACCAATTAACAGCTGTCAATTAAACAGTTCGCATCTAAGTAGTATGTTATCGAATATAATGAAAACCTTTAGCGTGCTACTTTAGGGGGGGGGGGGGGGGGGGTTAAAGGAGGGTGTTGGTTGTTCACAGGGTTACTCGACAATCACAATGTATACCGGTATTTCAATAATTGTATGATATATTTAGTCCTTGGGCAGCCCCAATCTAAAAACAACAATAAAATCCTAACTCTCACCGACTCCCTTAGTGGACTAAAAGCCCTCCAAAACAAAAATACCAAAAAACGACCTAAATTAATAAACCAAATACTTAAAAGCTCCGACGACCTAACAAAAGCAGGCAAACAAATAACCTTCTTGTGGATCCCCGCCCACGTAGGACTTTACGGCAACGAAAGCGCCGATAAAGCAGCTAAATTATCTCTCAAAATACCAGTAATAAGCCTAAACCTACCCATCTCAAAATCAGAAATTAAAAGTGTAAACAAACAAAAAATAACCATAAAATGGCATAATCAATATCAAAACTCAAATAGCCAAATCAAAAAAGTGCTCAGAAAACCACTAGCCAAAACCTAAAATCCTACACCTCTCTAAAAAAATTGACAGATTTACTACAAAACTCCAAACAGGACACACGAACCTAAATAACCACCTAAAAAAACTTAAAAGACACATCACAGGCAACTGCCCCCACTGCAAACAACCCGAAACCACAGAACACGCACTCATCCACTGCACCCACTACCAAACACACAGAACCACACTACAAACCAACCTCAATCTAAATAAGGTTCCTACTCTAGATGAAATACTAAACCCTCAAAATATACCAGAAAACTCCAAGGCCCTAGTCGTATTCCTAATCAAAACAGACCTAATTAAGCGCATCTAAAAACTAATTATTCTACCAATCCAAAATCCAATAAACATACAAACACCCACCTCACCCGGCTCCCTTAGTTCCCTCCTCCACCCACCTCGGCAATTATTCCAAATTTAAAAATTCCAAAACTTCAATATAAGCAACCCCTAAAACCCCCCTCTTGGGTTGCACACATCACTTTCACCCTTTTCGGAATACAATAAATGGTCCGGCCAGGCCCGTGTGCGAAATACGCTACAGTCGGAAAGCGCACGTTAAATCTCCTATATCAGTCAGTCAGACCCCAGTGTTTCATATCATTTTCCCACCAAACTAAAAAAGAATAACCCCCAACTGGATATGTTTCGTTTCGTCTGTCGATTCATATTTTGGAAATTCAAGGGGAACCACTCCGGCTTATGCAGCACACACATTTGGGAAGGTTGCTTCAATAATAATAATACTTCTTACCATGGTTTCACAGTCGTTCGGAACTTTTTTAAGATCTGACATCAGATTATGCTGTCCGAAAATTTATCTATTTTTTTTTAGTGGAGACAGGCCTATCGGAAATTCGAACTTGAACAGCAACGCCAAAACCACATTCCGCCGCAGTGACCAGCTGCTGATGACATAGACTAGGCTAGCTTTACACTAAGTCTTGTACCAGGCTGGCCCCTCTGGGTAGTAGGTCTGGTCTCTCCTTTGTCCTTGGACCCTCTTTCCGATCATAAGGGTTGAGTACCCCTTGCCAATGAAACACGTGTTTACCATCCTTTTACCTTAGAGCACCCATTTACGACACATGGGGTTAGTTTTGAGTTCGGTTATGGTTTAGAAGTCTCTTGATATAAACATATTTATTTCCATAAAGTGGAGGGATTGGCAAACAAGCAAATTTTGCTTATCTGAATGCCTCTCCCAAACATGATACATAAGTCTCTTTTAACGAATTAATCCAATGTAATTTTCGCAGTATACTCATCCTTATATAATTTCAGCTTCATGACAGTGTGAACATTGAGTGCCCCCTACACAAGTATGCAGTCACTGACAACTTATGGAGTGACCTATACAAAACGGAAGATGCAGACGACTAGCACAAGCACGCACGCACACACACACTCAGACGCACGCACGCACATGCTATATAAGTGCAATTATCTTGGACGCGACATTCAACCCAATTTCAACTCACCTCACTTATCTTACTTTGTTCATGTGCCTAAAGTTTGTGGAATGTGTTAATTACTGAAATGAAAAGCATTTTAATGTTTTTTTCATATCTTTTCAGAATATGTGCACATAGCTTTCAATGACCAGACGAAAAAAAGAATTCATTTCAAGTATGTTGAGAAGAAAACGTAAGTAAAGCACACTATTTACATTCATAATACATTTTATTCCGCAGGCTCTATTGTAAAGTTAAACTCTAGCTGCGTATAGGCTGCCATTATCCATTATATTAGACAATATGGATCCACTCATCTATACATCTATTTTCTTTTGTGACAGGACCCATCTCTGAAAAAATCACCTCACCCAAGAAAATACGACTCATTCATGAGAATGAAAAGTGCAAAGTCTCCCAAGAAATTGTCTTGTAATATAGCATGTGAATAAATAATTTTTTGAAATATCTCACGAAATTAGTTTTATTTTATTGCTTGAAATCATGTGAACTAAAAATGTTTGTTTTGAGGAAAAAGGTCATTTGAAGCAACTCCAGGTTAAACTATCCAATGATTGAATCTTATTTCTCCTGAATTAAATAATTCTGCTAAATATTACTGCAGAAAAAAAATTCGGCCAGAAATTTCTGTAGAAAAAAAAAAATTCGGCCAGAAATTTCTGTAGAAAAAAAAAATACTGCCAGAAATTTCTGCAGAAAAAAAAAATTCGGCCAGAAATTTCTGCAGTAATGCATTTTCTGAGCCAATTTTTGAGCTTATGAACATGTGAACACACTGGGACACACATTATTTGGATTCGTCTCCTCGAGAGCTTTCCAATGATATAAAACATGTTTTTGTAGCTTGCTTCCTTCTGTGTGGTCAAGTTTGGACTCCTGGCCATTCCTAAGTTGTCCCGCCCTGCCTTTTTTGCTGGAGAGGTGAAAAACACATTTTTCTTAAATATGAAGCGATTTCAGTGCATGATGGCTCGTTGGAAAGCTCTTCAAATTCTGAGACGTTTGATACCAAATCCGATACACCTATAAGGGGTCGTTAGGGAAATACAACTGTTTGAAGGTGTCCAAATTGACGTCAGTGGCCTCTGTTAGAGTGCTACCGCACGCGCATGCGCGACACCATTGTGGTTATTTTAACACAGTTGGATAGCCAATGTATCCCTTTCAATGTTTCCAAAAGATTTGAAAAGATTTGGTTATTGCAAAGTGTTTCAAGAGACCTGTACATTTACTCCCAAAACGAAAATTGGCGCGTTTCTTAAACACACAAGGCAGGACAATGTCTTTTCGATTTGGTGACTTGGAAGTCCTTTTGCTGGAGAGGTGAAAAACACATTTTTCTTAAATATGAAGCGATTTTAGTGCATGATGGCTCGTTGGAAAGCTCTTCAAATTCTGAGACGTTTGATACCAAATCCGACACACCTATAAGGGGTCGTTAGGGAAATACAACTGTTTGAAGGTGTCCAAATTGATGTCAGAGGCCTCTGTTAAAGTGCTACCGCACGCGCATGCGCGACACCATTGTGTTTTTTTTAACACAGTTGGATAGCCAATGTATCCCTTTCAATGTTTCCAAAAGATTTGAAAAGATTTGGTTATTGCAAAGTGTTTCAAGAGACCTGTACATTTACTCCCAAAACGAAAATTGGCGCGTTTCTTAAACACACAAGGCAGGACAATGTCTTTTCGATTTGGTGACTTGGAAGTCCTTTTGCTGGAGAGGTGAAAAACACATTTTTCTTAAATATGAAGCGATTTTAGTGCATGATGGCTCGTTGGAAAGCTCTTCAAATTCTGAGACGTTTGATACCAAATCCGACACACCTATAAGGGGTCGTTAGGGAAATACAACTGTTTGAAGGTGTCCAAATTGACGTCAGTGGCCTCTGTTAGAGTGCTACCGCACGCGCATGCGCGACACCATTGTGGTTATTTTAACACAGTTGGATAGCCAATGTATCCCTTTCAATGTTTCCAAAAGATTTGAAAAGATTTGGTTATTGCAAAGTGTTTCAAGAGACCTGCACATTTACTCCCAAAACGAAAATTGGCGCGTTTCTCAAACACACAAGGCAGGACAATGTCTTTTCGATTTGATGACTTGGAAGTCCTTTTGCTGGAGAGTTGAAAAACACATTTTTCTTAAATATGAAGCGATTTTAGTGCATGATGGCTCGTTGGAAAGCTCTTCAAATTCTGAGACGTTCAATACCAAATCCGACACACCTATAAGGGGTCGTTAGGGAAATACAACTGTTTGAAGGTGTCCAAATTGACATCAGAGGCCTCTGTTAGAGTGCTACCGCACGCGCATGCGCGACACCATTGTGGTTATTTTAACACAGTTGGATAGCCAATGTATCCCTTTCAATGTTTCCAAAAGATTTGAAAAGATTTGGTTATTGCAAAGTGTTTCAAGAGACCTGTACATTTACTCCCAAAACGGAAATTGGCGCGTTTCTCAAACACACAAGGCAGGACAATGTCTTTTCGATTTGGTGACTTGGAAGTCCTTTTGCTGGAGAGTTGAAAAACACATTTTTCTTAAATATGAAGCGATTTTAGTGCATGATGGCTCGTTGGAAAGCTCTTCAAATTCTGAGACGTTTGATACCAAATCCGACACACCTATAAGGGGTCGTTAGGGAAATACAACTGTTTGAAGGTGTCCAAATTGATGTCAGAGGCCTCTGTTAGGGTGCTACCGCACGCGCATGCGCGACACCATTGTGGTTATTTTAACACAGTTGGATAGCCAATGTATCCCTTTCAATGTTTCCAAAAGATTTGAAAAGATTTGGTTATTGCAAAGTGTTTCAAGAGACCTGCACATTTACTCCCAAAACGAAAATTGGCGCGTTTCTTAAACACACAAGGCAGGACAATGTCTTTTCGATTTGGTGACTTGGAAGTCCTTTTGCTGGAGAGGTGAAAAACACATTTTTCTTAAATATGAAGCGATTTTAGTGCATGATGGCTCGTTGGAAAGCTCTTCAAATTCTGAGACGTTTGATACCAAATCCGACACACCTATAAGGGGTCGTTAGGGAAATACAACTGTTTGAAGGTGTCCAAATTGACGTCAGTGGCCTCTGTTAGAGTGCTACCGCACGCGCATGCGCGACACCATTGTGGTTATTTTAACACAGTTGGATAGCCAATGTATCCCTTTCAATGTTTCCAAAAGATTTGAAAAGATTTGGTTATTGCAAAGTGTTTCAAGAGACCTGCACATTTACTCCCAAAACGAAAATTGGCGCGTTTCTTAAACACACAAGGCAGGACAATGTCTTTTCGATTTGGTGACTTGGAAGTCCTTTTGCTGGAGAGGTGAAAAACACATTTTTCTTAAATATGAAGCGATTTTACTGCATGATGGCTCGTTGGAAAGCTCTTCAAATTCTGAGACGTTTGATACCAAATCCGACACACCTATAAGGGGTCGTTAGGGAAATACAACTGTTTGAAGGTGTCCAAATTGACGTCAGTGGCCTCTGTTAGAGTGCTACCGCACGCGCATGCGCGACACCATTGTGGTTATTTTAACACAGTTGGATAGCCAATGTATCCCTTTCAATGTTTCCAAAAGATTTGAAAAGATTTGGTTATTGCAAAGTGTTTCAAGAGACCTGCACATTTACTCCCAAAACGAAAATTGGCGCGTTTCTTAAACACACAAGGCAGGACAATGTCTTTTCGATTTGGTGACTTGGAAGTCCTTTTGCTGGAGAGGTGAAAAACACATTTTTCTTAAATATTAAGCGATTTTAGTGCATGATGGCTCGTTGGAAAGCTCTTCAAATTCTGAGACGTTTGATACCAAATCCGACACACCTATAAGGGGTCGTTAGGGAAATACAACTGTTTGAAGGTGTCCAAATTGACGTCAGTGGCCTCTGTTAGAGTGCTACCGCACGCGCATGCGCGACACCATTGTGGTTATTTTAACACAGTTGGATAGCCAATGTATCCCTTTCAATGTTTCCAAAAGATTTGAAAAGATTTGGTTATTGCAAAGTGTTTCAAGAGACCTGCACATTTACTCCCAAAACGAAAATTGGCGCGTTTCTCAAACACACAAGGCAGGACAATGTCTTTTCGATTTGATGACTTGGAAGTCCTTTTGCTGGAGAGTTGAAAAACACATTTTTCTTAAATATTAAGCGATTTTAGTGCATGATGGCTCGTTGGAAAGCTCTTCAAATTCTGAGACGTTCAATACCAAATCCGACACACCTATAAGGGGTCGTTAGGGAAATACAACTGTTTGAAGGTGTCCAAATTGACATCAGAGGCCTCTGTTAGAGTGCTACCGCACGCGCATGCGCGACACCATTGTGGTTATTTTAACACAGTTGGATAGCCAATGTATCCCTTTCAATGTTTCCAAAAGATTTGAAAAGATTTGGTTATTGCAAAGTGTTTCAAGAGACCTGTACATTTACTCCCAAAACGAAAATTGGCGCGTTTCTCAAACACACAAGGCAGGACAATGTCTTTTCGATTTGGTGACTTGGAAGTCCTTTTGCTGGAGAGGTGAAAAACACATTTTTCTTAAATATGAAGCGATTTTAGTGCATGATGGCTCGTTGGAAAGCTCTTCAAATTCTGAGACGTTTGATACCAAATCCGACACACCTATAAGGGGTCGTTAGGGAAATACAACTGTTTGAAGGTGTCCAAATTGATGTCAGAGGCCTCTGTTAGGGTGCTACCGCACGCGCATGCGCGACACCATTGTGGTTATTTTAACACAGTTGGATAGCCAATGTATCCCTTTCAATGTTTCCAAAAGATTTGAAAAGATTTGGTTATTGCAAAGTGTTTCAAGAGACCTGCACATTTACTCCCAAAACGAAAATTGGCGCGTTTCTTAAACACACAAGGCAGGACAATGTCTTTTCGATTTGGTGACTTGGAAGTCCTTTTGCTGGAGAGGTGAAAAACACATTTTTCTTAAATATGAAGCGATTTTAGTGCATGATGGCTCGTTAGAAATCTCTTCAAATTCTGAGACGTTTGATACCAAATCCGACACACCTATAAGGGGTCGTTAGGGAAATACAACTGTTTGAAGGTGTCCAAATTGACGTCAGTGGCCTCTGTTAGAGTGCTACCGCACGCGCATGCGCGACACCATTGTGGTTATTTTAACACAGTTGGATAGCCAATGTATCCCTTTCAATGTTTCCAAAAGATTTGAAAAGATTTGGTTATTGCAAAGTGTTTCAAGAGACCTGCACATTTACTCCCAAAACGAAAATTGGCGCGTTTCTCAAACACACAAGGCAGGACAATGTCTTTTCGATTTGGTGACTTGGAAGTCCTTTTGCTGGAGAGGTGAAAAACACATTTTTCTTAAATATTAAGCGATTTTAGTGCATGATGGCTCGTTGGAAAGCTCTTCAAATTCTGAGACGTTTGATACCAAATCCGACACACCTATAAGGGGTCGTTAGGGAAATACAACTGTTTGAAGGTGTCCAAATTGACGTCAGTGGCCTCTGTTAGAGTGCTACCGCACGCGCATGCGCGACACCATTGTGGTTATTTTAACACAGTTGGATAGCCAATGTATCCCTTTCAATGTTTCCAAAAGATTTGAAAAGATTTGGTTATTGCAAAGTGTTTCAAGAGACCTGTACATTTACTCCCAAAACGGAAATTGGCGCGTTTCTCAAACACACAAGGCAGGACAATGTCTTTTCGATTTGGTGACTTGGAAGTCCTTTTGCTGGAGAGTTGAAAAACACATTTTTCTTAAATATGAAGCGATTTTAGTGCATGATGGCTCGTTGGAAAGCTCTTCAAATTCTGAGACGTTTGATACCAAATCCGACACACCTATAAGGGGTCGTTAGGGAAATACAACTGTTTGAAGGTGTCCAAATTGATGTCAGAGGCCTCTGTTAGGGTGCTACCGCACGCGCATGCGCGACACCATTGTGGTTATTTTAACACAGTTGGATAGCCAATGTATCCCTTTCAATGTTTCCAAAAGATTTGAAAAGATTTGGTTATTGCAAAGTGTTTCAAGAGACCTGCACATTTACTCCCAAAACGAAAATTGGCGCGTTTCTTAAACACACAAGGCAGGACAATGTCTTTTCGATTTGGTGACTTGGAAGTCCTTTTGCTGGAGAGGTGAAAAACACATTTTTCTTAAATATGAAGCGATTTTAGTGCATGATGGCTCGTTGGAAAGCTCTTCAAATTCTGAGACGTTTGATACCAAATCCGACACACCTATAAGGGGTCGTTAGGGAAATACAACTGTTTGAAGGTGTCCAAATTGACGTCAGTGGCCTCTGTTAGAGTGCTACCGCACGCGCATGCGCGACACCATTGTGGTTATTTTAACACAGTTGGATAGCCAATGTATCCCTTTCAATGTTTCCAAAAGATTTGAAAAGATTTGGTTATTGCAAAGTGTTTCAAGAGACCTGCACATTTACTCCCAAAACGAAAATTGGCGCGTTTCTTAAACACACAAGGCAGGACAATGTCTTTTCGATTTGGTGACTTGGAAGTCCTTTTGCTGGAGAGGTGAAAAACACATTTTTCTTAAATATGAAGCGATTTTAGTGCATGATGGCTCGTTGGAAAGCTCTTCAAATTCTGAGACGTTTGATACCAAATCCGACACACCTATAAGGGGTCGTTAGGGAAATACAACTGTTTGAAGGTGTCCAAATTGACGTCAGTGGCCTCTGTTAGAGTGCTACCGCACGCGCATGCGCGACACCATTGTGGTTATTTTAACACAGTTGGATAGCCAATGTATCCCTTTCAATGTTTCCAAAAGATTTGAAAAGATTTGGTTATTGCAAAGTGTTTCAAGAGACCTGCACATTTACTCCCAAAACGAAAATTGGCGCGTTTCTTAAACACACAAGGCAGGACAATGTCTTTTCGATTTGGTGACTTGGAAGTCCTTTTGCTGGAGAGGTGAAAAACACATTTTTCTTAAATATTAAGCGATTTTAGTGCATGATGGCTCGTTGGAAAGCTCTTCAAATTCTGAGACGTTTGATACCAAATCCGACACACCTATAAGGGGTCGTTAGGGAAATACAACTGTTTGAAGGTGTCCAAATTGACGTCAGTGGCCTCTGTTAGAGTGCTACCGCACGCGCATGCGCGACACCATTGTGGTTATTTTAACACAGTTGGATAGCCAATGTATCCCTTTCAATGTTTCCAAAAGATTTGAAAAGATTTGGTTATTGCAAAGTGTTTCAAGAGACCTGCACATTTACTCCCAAAACGAAAATTGGCGCGTTTCTCAAACACACAAGGCAGGACAATGTCTTTTCGATTTGATGACTTGGAAGTCCTTTTGCTGGAGAGTTGAAAAACACATTTTTCTTAAATATTAAGCGATTTTAGTGCATGATGGCTCGTTGGAAAGCTCTTCAAATTCTGAGACGTTCAATACCAAATCCGACACACCTATAAGGGGTCGTTAGGGAAATACAACTGTTTGAAGGTGTCCAAATTGACATCAGAGGCCTCTGTTAGAGTGCTACCGCACGCGCATGCGCGACACCATTGTGGTTATTTTAACACAGTTGGATAGCCAATGTATCCCTTTCAATGTTTCCAAAAGATTTGAAAAGATTTGGTTATTGCAAAGTGTTTCAAGAGACCTGTACATTTACTCCCAAAACGAAAATTGGCGCGTTTCTCAAACACACAAGGCAGGACAATGTCTTTTCGATTTGGTGACTTGGAAGTCCTTTTGCTGGAGAGGTGAAAAACACATTTTTCTTAAATATGAAGCGATTTTAGTGCATGATGGCTCGTTGGAAAGCTCTTCAAATTCTGAGACGTTTGATACCAAATCCGACACACCTATAAGGGGTCGTTAGGGAAATACAACTGTTTGAAGGTGTCCAAATTGATGTCAGAGGCCTCTGTTAGGGTGCTACCGCACGCGCATGCGCGACACCATTGTGGTTATTTTAACACAGTTGGATAGCCAATGTATCCCTTTCAATGTTTCCAAAAGATTTGAAAAGATTTGGTTATTGCAAAGTGTTTCAAGAGACCTGCACATTTACTCCCAAAACGAAAATTGGCGCGTTTCTTAAACACACAAGGCAGGACAATGTCTTTTCGATTTGGTGACTTGGAAGTCCTTTTGCTGGAGAGGTGAAAAACACATTTTTCTTAAATATGAAGCGATTTTAGTGCATGATGGCTCGTTAGAAATCTCTTCAAATTCTGAGACGTTTGATACCAAATCCGACACACCTATAAGGGGTCGTTAGGGAAATACAACTGTTTGAAGGTGTCCAAATTGACGTCAGTGGCCTCTGTTAGAGTGCTACCGCACGCGCATGCGCGACACCATTGTGGTTATTTTAACACAGTTGGATAGCCAATGTATCCCTTTCAATGTTTCCAAAAGATTTGAAAAGATTTGGTTATTGCAAAGTGTTTCAAGAGACCTGCACATTTACTCCCAAAACGAAAATTGGCGCGTTTCTCAAACACACAAGGCAGGACAATGTCTTTTCGATTTGGTGACTTGGAAGTCCTTTTGCTGGAGAGGTGAAAAACACATTTTTCTTAAATATTAAGCGATTTTAGTGCATGATGGCTCGTTGGAAAGCTCTTCAAATTCTGAGACGTTTGATACCAAATCCGACACACCTATAAGGGGTCGTTAGGGAAATACAACTGTTTGAAGGTGTCCAAATTGACGTCAGTGGCCTCTGTTAGAGTGCTACCGCACGCGCATGCGCGACACCATTGTGGTTATTTTAACACAGTTGGATAGCCAATGTATCCCTTTCAATGTTTCCAAAAGATTTGAAAAGATTTGGTTATTGCAAAGTGTTTCAAGAGACCTGCACATTTACTCCCAAAACGAAAATTGGCGCGTTTCTCAAACACACAAGGCAGGACAATGTCTTTTCGATTTGGTGACTTGGAAGTCCTTTTGCTGGAGAGGTGAAAAACACATTTTTCTTAAATATGAAGCGATTTTAGTGCATGATGGCTCGTTAGAAATCTCTTCAAATTCTGAGACGTTTGATACCAAATCCGACACACCTATAAGGGGTCGTTAGGGAAATACAACTGTTTGAAGGTGTCCAAATTGACGTCAGTGGCCTCTGTTAGAGTGCTACCGCACGCGCATGCGCGACACCATTGTGGTTATTTTAACACAGTTGGATAGCCAATGTATCCCTTTCAATGTTTCCAAAAGATTTGAAAAGATTTGGTTATTGCAAAGTGTTTCAAGAGACCTGCACATTTACTCCCAAAACGAAAATTGGCGCGTTTCTCAAACACACAAGGCAGGACAATGTCTTTTCGATTTGGTGACTTGGAAGTCCTTTTGCTGGAGAGGTGAAAAACACATTTTTCTTAAATATTAAGCGATTTTAGTGCATGATGGCTCGTTGGAAAGCTCTTCAAATTCTGAGACGTTTGATACCAAATCCGACACACCTATAAGGGGTCGTTAGGGAAATACAACTGTTTGAAGGTGTCCAAATTGACGTCAGTGGCCTCTGTTAGAGTGCTACCGCACGCGCATGCGCGACACCATTGTGGTTATTTTAACACAGTTGGATAGCCAATGTATCCCTTTCAATGTTTCCAAAAGATTTGAAAAGATTTGGTTATTGCAAAGTGTTTCAAGAGACCTGCACATTTACTCCCAAAACGAAAATTGGCGCGTTTCTCAAACACACAAGGCAGGACAATGTCTTTTCGATTTGATGACTTGGAAGTCCTTTTGCTGGAGAGTTGAAAAACACATTTTTCTTAAATATTAAGCGATTTTAGTGCATGATGGCTCGTTGGAAAGCTCTTCAAATTCTGAGACGTTCAATACCAAATCCGACACACCTATAAGGGGTCGTTAGGGAAATACAACTGTTTGAAGGTGTCCAAATTGACATCAGAGGCCTCTGTTAGAGTGCTACCGCACGCGCATGCGCGACACCATTGTGGTTATTTTAACACAGTTGGATAGCCAATGTATCCCTTTCAATGTTTCCAAAAGATTTGAAAAGATTTGGTTATTGCAAAGTGTTTCAAGAGACCTGTACATTTACTCCCAAAACGAAAATTGGCGCGTTTCTCAAACACACAAGGCAGGACAATGTCTTTTCGATTTGGTGACTTGGAAGTCCTTTTGCTGGAGAGGTGAAAAACACATTTTTCTTAAATATGAAGCGATTTTAGTGCATGATGGCTCGTTGGAAAGCTCTTCAAATTCTGAGACGTTTGATACCAAATCCGACACACCTATAAGGGGTCGTTAGGGAAATACAACTGTTTGAAGGTGTCCAAATTGATGTCAGAGGCCTCTGTTAGGGTGCTACCGCACGCGCATGCGCGACACCATTGTGGTTATTTTAACACAGTTGGATAGCCAATGTATCCCTTTCAATGTTTCCAAAAGATTTGAAAAGATTTGGTTATTGCAAAGTGTTTCAAGAGACCTGCACATTTACTCCCAAAACGAAAATTGGCGCGTTTCTTAAACACACAAGGCAGGACAATGTCTTTTCGATTTGGTGACTTGGAAGTCCTTTTGCTGGAGAGGTGAAAAACACATTTTTCTTAAATATGAAGCGATTTTAGTGCATGATGGCTCGTTAGAAATCTCTTCAAATTTTGAGACGTTTGATACCAAATCCGACACACCTATAAGGGGTCGTTAGGGAAATACAACTGTTTGAAGGTGTCCAAATTGACGTCAGTGGCCTCTGTTAGAGTGCTACCGCACGCGCATGCGCGACACCATTGTGGTTATTTTAACACAGTTGGATAGCCAATGTATCCCTTTCAATGTTTCCAAAAGATTTGAAAAGATTTGGTTATTGCAAAGTGTTTCAAGAGACCTGCACATTTACTCCCAAAACGAAAATTGGCGCGTTTCTCAAACACACAAGGCAGGACAATGTCTTTTCGATTTGGTGACTTGGAAGTCCTTTTGCTGGAGAGTTGAAAAACACATTTTTCTTAAATATTAAGCGATTTTAGTGCATGATGGCTCGTTGGAAAGCTCTTCAAATTCTGAGACGTTCGATACCAAATCCGACACACCTATAAGGGGTCGTTAGGGAAATACAACTGTTTGAAGGTGTCCAAATTGACATCAGAGGCCTCTGTTAGAGTGCTACCGCACGCGCATGCGCGACACCATTGTGGTTATTTTAACACAGTTGGATAGCCAATGTATCCCTTTCAATGTTTCCAAAAGATTTGAAAAGATTTGGTTATTGCAAAGTGTTTCAAGAGACCTGTACATTTACTCCCAAAACGAAAATTGGCGCGTTTCTCAAACACACAAGGCAGGACAATGTCTTTTCGATTTGGTGACTTGGAAGTCCTTTTGCTGGAGAGGTGAAAAACACATTTTTCTTAAATATGAAGCGATTTTAGTGCATGATGGCTCGTTGGAAAGCTCTTCAAATTCTGAGACGTTTGATACCAAATCCAACACACCTATAAGGGGTCGTTAGGGAAATACAACTGTTTGAAGGTGTCCAAATTGATGTCAGAGGCCTCTGTTAGGGTGCTACCGCACGCGCATGCGCGACACCATTGTGGTTATTTTAACACAGTTGGATAGCCAATGTATCCCTTTCAATGTTTCCAAAAGATTTGAAAAGATTTGGTTATTGCAAAGTGTTTCAAGAGACCTGTACATTTACTCCCAAAACGAAAATTGGCGCGTTTCTCAAACACACAAGGCAGGACAATGTCTTTTCGATTTGGTGACTTGGAAGTCCTTTTGCTGGAGAGGTGAAAAACACATTTTTCTTAAATATGAAGCCATTTTAGTGCATGATGGCTCGTTGGAAAGCTCTTCAAATTCTGAGACGTTTGATACCAAATCCGACACACCTATAAGGGGTCGTTAGGGAAATACAACTGTTTGAAGGTGTCCAAATTGATGTCAGAGGCCTCTGTTAGGGTGCTACCGCACGCGCATGCGCGACACCATTGTGGTTATTTTAACACAGTTGGATAGCCAATGTATCCCTTTCAATGTTTCCAAAAGATTTGAAAAGATTTGGTTATTGCAAAGTGTTTCAAGAGACCTGCACATTTACTCCCAAAACGAAAATTGGCGCGTTTCTCAAACACACAAGGCAGGACAATGTCTTTTCGATTTGATGACTTGGAAGTCCTTTTGCTGGAGAGTTGAAAAACACATTTTTCTTAAATATTAAGCGATTTTAGTGCATGATGGCTCGTTGGAAAGCTCTTCAAATTCTGAGACGTTTGATACCAAATCCGACACACCTATAAGGGGTCGTTAGGGAAATACAACTGTTTGAAGGTGTCCAAATTGACGTCAGTGGCCTCTGTTAGAGTGCTACCGCACGCGCATGCGCGACACCATTGTGGTTATTTTAACACAGTTGGATAGCCAATGTATCCCTTTCAATGTTTCCAAAAGATTTGAAAAGATTTGGTTATTGCAAAGTGTTTCAAGAGACCTGCACATTTACTCCCAAAACGAAAATTGGCGCGTTTCTCAAACACACAAGGCAGGACAATGTCTTTTCGATTTGGTGACTTGGAAGTCCTTTTGCTGGAGAGTTGAAAAACACATTTTTCTTAAATATTAAGCGATTTTAGTGCATGATGGCTCGTTGGAAAGCTCTTCAAATTCTGAGACGTTCGATACCAAATCCGACACACCTATAAGGGGTCGTTAGGGAAATACAACTGTTTGAAGGTGTCCAAATTGACGTCAGAGGCCTCTGTTAGAGTGCTACCGCACGCGCATGCGCGACACCATTGTGGTTATTTTAACACAGTTGGATAGCCAATGTATCCCTTTCAATGTTTCCAAAAGATTTGAAAAGATTTGGTTATTGCAAAGTGTTTCAAGAGACCTGTACATTTACTCCCAAAACGAAAATTGGCGCGTTTCTCAAACACACAAGGCAGGACAATGTCTTTTCGATTTGGTGACTTGGAAGTCCTTTTGCTGGAGAGGTGAAAAACACATTTTTCTTAAATATGAAGCGATTTTAGTGCATGATGGCTCGTTGGAAAGCTCTTCAAATTCTGAGACGTTTGATACCAAATCCGACACACCTATAAGGGGTCGTTAGGGAAATACAACTGTTTGAAGGTGTCCAAATTGATGTCAGAGGCCTCTGTTAGGGTGCTACCGCACGCGCATGCGCGACACCATTGTGGTTATTTTAACACAGTTGGATAGCCAATGTATCCCTTTCAATGTTTCCAAAAGATTTGAAAAGATTTGGTTATTGCAAAGTGTTTCAAGAGACCTGTACATTTACTCCCAAAACGAAAATTGGCGCGTTTCTCAAACACACAAGGCAGGACAATGTCTTTTCGATTTGGTGACTTGGAAGTCCTTTTGCTGGAGAGGTGAAAAACACATTTTTCTTAAATATGAAGCGATTTTAGTGCATGATGGCTCGTTGGAAAGCTCTTCAAATTCTGAGACGTTTGATACCAAATCCGACACACCTATAAGGGGTCGTTAGGGAAATACAACTTTTTGAAGGTGTCCAAATTGATGTCAGAGGCCTCTGTTAGAGTGCTACCGCACGCGCATGCGCGACACCATTGTGGTTATTTTAACACAGTTGGATAGCCAATGTATCCCTTTCAATGTTTCCAAAAGATTTGAAAAGATTTGGTTATTGCAAAGTGTTTCAAGAGACCTGCACATTTACTCCCAAAACGAAAATTGGCGCGTTTCTTAAACACACAAGGCAGGACAATGTCTTTTCGATTTGGTGACTTGGAAGTCCTTTTGCTGGAGAGGTGAAAAACACATTTTTCTTAAATATGAAGCGATTTTAGTGCATGATGGCTCGTTAGAAATCTCTTCAAATTCTGAGACGTTTGATACCAAATCCGACACACCTATAAGGGGTCGTTAGGGAAATACAACTGTTTGAAGGTGTCCAAATTGACGTCAGTGGCCTCTGTTAGAGTGCTACCGCACGCGCATGCGCGACACCATTGTGGTTATTTTAACACAGTTGGATAGCCAATGTATCCCTTTCAATGTTTCCAAAAGATTTGAAAAGATTTGGTTATTGCAAAGTGTTTCAAGAGACCTGCACATTTACTCCCAAAACGAAAATTGGCGCGTTTCTCAAACACACAAGGCAGGACAATGTCTTTTCGATTTGGTGACTTGGAAGTCCTTTTGCTGGAGAGTTGAAAAACACATTTTTCTTAAATATTAAGCGATTTTAGTGCATGATGGCTCGTTGGAAAGCTCTTCAAATTCTGAGACGTTCGATACCAAATCCGACACACCTATAAGGGGTCGTTAGGGAAATACAACTGTTTGAAGGTGTCCAAATTGACATCAGAGGCCTCTGTTAGAGTGCTACCGCACGCGCATGCGCGACACCATTGTGGTTATTTTAACACAGTTGGATAGCCAATGTATCCCTTTCAATGTTTCCAAAAGATTTGAAAAGATTTGGTTATTGCAAAGTGTTTCAAGAGACCTGTACATTTACTCCCAAAACGAAAATTGGCGCGTTTCTCAAACACACAAGGCAGGACAATGTCTTTTCGATTTGGTGACTTGGAAGTCCTTTTGCTGGAGAGGTGAAAAACACATTTTTCTTAAATATGAAGCGATTTTAGTGCATGATGGCTCGTTGGAAAGCTCTTCACATTCTGAGACGTTTGATACCAAATCCGACACACCTATAAGGGGTCGTTAGGGAAATACAACTGTTTGAAGGTGTCCAAATTGATGTCAGAGGCCTCTGTTAGGGTGCTACCGCACGCGCATGCGCGACACCATTGTGGTTATTTTAACACAGTTGGATAGCCAATGTATCCCTTTCAATGTTTCCAAAAGATTTGAAAAGATTTGGTTATTGCAAAGTGTTTCAAGAGACCTGTACATTTACTCCCAAAACGAAAATTAGCGTTTTTCTCAAACACACAAGGCAGGACAATGTCTTTTCGATTTGGTGACTTGGAAGTCCTTTTGCTGGAGAGGTGAACAACACATTTTTCTTAAATATGAAGCGATTTTAGTGCATGATGGCTCGTTGGAAAGCTCTTCAAATTCTGAGACGTTTGATACCAAATGCGACACACCTTTAAGGGGTCGTTAGGGAAATACAACTGTTTGAAGGTGTCCAAATTGATGTCAGAGGCCTCTGTTAGAGTGCTACCGCACGCGCATGCGCGACACCATTGTGAAAGAGGTAGAAAAGGCCTTGGTTGCCCCTAAAAGTGCTGGTTTGGAGCTAGGAGTTTGAAAAAAGATGTTTTTTCACCCTAGTTTGGCTCGTTTTGGGTCATTTTGACATAATCTAGTCTAAGCGAGGATACAAGTCGTAAATCGAGCTAACTGGTATGGTTAGGGCTAACCCTAGGGGGTTAGGGGGTTGGCTAGGGTTAGCTCGATTTTGCTTTTTTTTATGTTTCGGTGGATTTTTGGAGGTCGCGCGGAAGGGTCGGGACGTTCCAGAGCGTTGGTGGTGTTTTTGGTTTCTGCAGTTCTCCGTTGTCGTGCGCGTGCTTTTTGTGTCGTTTTTTGAGCGTTTTGTTTGCGCCACAACTAGGGTTAGATAGTGCAATTTATTTTTGTCAATGTTAAATAATTATTTTGGGATTTGTTATTGTTTATTGTGATTGCTATGGTCTTCGTGCGCTGTTTTTTGTTGTTGTGGGAGTGGTTTGTGTTCTGTTGTGGTTGGTTTTGTTTGGTACTCTTTTTTGTCATTTTAGGGCACGTTTCCAAAGGTGGAATTATTTCGTGAGACCGAGGTGTGGAAAGAGGTAGGAAAGGCCTTCTGTGCCCCTAGAAGTGTGAGTTTTGAGGTTGGAGGTTGAAAAAAGACGGTTTTTTTCACTCTAGTTTGGCTCGTTTGTAATCCTTTTGACCTAAATTAGTCTTAGCTAGGGTTAGAGTCGAAAATCGAGCTAACGGGTATGGTTAGGGCTAACCCTAGTGGGCTAGGGGGTTAGCTGGGGTTATCTCGATTTTGCTTTTTTGGGGGGATGTTTCGGTGGATTTTTGGAGGTCGCGCGACAGGGTCGGGACGTTGCAGAGCGTCGGTGGTGTTTTTGAAGTCTGCAGTTCTCTGTTGTCATGGGCGTGCGTGCGTTTTGAGGCGGTTTTTTTAGCGTTTTGCTTGCGCTGCAGCTAGGGTTAGATAGTGCAATTTATTTATGTCAATGTTATTTAATTATTTTGGGATTTGTTATTGTTTACTGTGAATGCTATGGTCTTTGTGCGCTGTTTGTTTTGTTGTGGGAGTGGTTTGTGTTCTGTTGTGGTTGGTTTTGTTTGGTACTCTTTTGTGTCATTTTAGGGCACGTCTGTAAATGTTTTACTCAATATTTAATATAAAATACATTGCTGAAAAACAAATATATTGTAAATAAGCTTTTCTCACTCCTTGTAGCTTTAGCATGCCATAAACGACAGTGTTATATTGCTAAATATATTTGAATGCGTCAAATGTAGGCAAATAGTGATCGTACACTATTGTTTTACTCAAAAAACATAAGGTGGAATGGTTTCATGAAACTTGTTTTTTTAAATCAATTTTAACAAAGTATGATAGTAATGGTTATCGGTTCATTGTATCTGCATGGATAATGTAGTAGTATTAGTCTGCTCGTAATATCAAGTTTTAGTTCTAGTTTATCCTGAAGGCATTTTTCAGGTAATTTCCAAATGAAGTTTACCTTGCTGCAATCCCAGAATGTATGAATGATTGTGTGTATCTGTTTGGCGCATATGCTCTTTGTGACCTGAACTTAGTATTTTGTAAGAACGACGTGTGGAAAAAGGTAGAAATGGCTTCGGGTGTATTTTGCTGGTCCGAATGTTCCGAGTAGTAGGGAAAGTATAACCTTCCGCATCCATTGTGAACTGTAAGAATGAGTTGCGGGTGCTGTCCACACCCAATGATACCCCAGTTACCATAGAAAGGCAGTTGTAGTGTCAGCTGAGGTCGTCTGGAAGTCTGATCTCTAGAGCACATATACTGATAGATATTAAAAAGCTCTAAGCTTCAGGTTCAAATGAAGACCAACCGTTAGATCCTTAATTTAGCCCAATAGTCAAAGGAAAGATTTGGAGTTATGGACCTCTGTAGTGTGTAACAGTTCCGGGAGGTAACCTTTGAAGTGGTTTATAACGATTTGACTATCACTACCAAAGGATCATTGTGAAAACAAATTCAAGACTTAATAGTCTATACTGAAATGTACCACCGCCAGTAACGATGATTAGTCTTTTAATGTTTTAGATCCAGTTCAGACGTGCAAAATCCTATTCTAATGGGTTGGTCTTTCAATGTTGGAGATCAATTTGAAAAGCGCCACTTCCTGATATAATGAGTTGGTCTCTTATGTTTCAGGTCAGGTTGTGACACACCCCTTTTTATAATGTGTTGGTCTCTAATGTTTCAGGTCCAGTTGTGGTGAACCACTTCATATAATGAGTTGGTCTCTAATGTTTCAGGTCCAGTTGTGACGTAGCACTTCATATAATGAGTTGGTCTCCAATGTTTCAGGTCCAGTTGTGACGTAGCACTTCATATTAGTTGGCCTCTAATGTTTCAGGCCCAGTTGTAAGCCCCACTTCATATCAGGTGGTCTCAAATGTTTCAGCTCTAGTTGTGAGCACCACTTCATATAATGAGTTGGTATCTAATGTTTCAGCTCTACTTGTGTGCACCACTTCATATTAGTTGGTGTCTTACGTATCAGCTCCAGGTGTAACCACCACTTCATATTAGTTGGTTTCCAATGTTTCAGCTCCAGTTGTGAGCACCACTTCATATTAAGTGGTCTCCAATGTTTCAGCTCCAGCTGTGAGCACCTCTTCACTTAATGAGTTGGTCTCTAATGTTTCAGGTCAAGTTGTGAGCACCACTTCATATTAGTTGGTCTCTAATGTTTCAGCTACAGTTGTGAGCACCACTTCATATAATGAGTTGGTCTCTAATGTTTCAGCTCCAGTTGTGAAGCGCCTTTACATATGAAACAATGAGTTGGTCTCAAGTGATCTAGCTCTGGTTGTAACGAACCACTTCATATTATGAGTTGGTCTGTACCTTTTCAGATTCAGTTGTGACGCATCGCTTACTACTAATATGAGCTGATTTTCTATGATTCAAATCAGTTGTGACGCATCACATAGACGAAGCAGAATATTTTTCCAGACAGAATATCTTTTTTCAATATCACGGTTTAAACTCGACGCTACTTTAACTCCACATAGTTTCTATAGTCACAGTGACTTTTACTGAATGTGAATATGACCTTCTAAAATTGTACGTTATACCTAGACGACCAAGGTGCCTGGACATGGGTTACACATTGCAACTGTCCGTGGTCACGTGGGCTCCATTCTGAGAAAGCTGTGTTATGCTGGACTTTCCCTGTGAACAATGTGGTCAGTAGATATAGGGGTGTATTTTGCTGGTCCGAATGTTCTGAGTAGTAGGGAAAGTATAACCTTCCGCATCCATGGTGAAGTGTAAGAATGAGTTGCGGGTGCTGTCCACACCCAATGATACCCCAGTTACCGTAGAAAGGCAGCTGTAGTGTCAGCTGAGGTCGTCTGGAAGTCTGATCTCTAGAGCACATAATATACTGATAGATATTAAAAAGCTCTAAGCTTCAGGTTCAAATGAAGACCAACCGTTAGATCCTTAATTTAGCCCAATAGTCAAAGGAAAGATTTGGAGTTATGGACCTCTGTAGTGTGTAACAGTTCCGGGAGGTAACCTTTGAAGTGGTTTATAACGATTTGACTATCACTACCAAAGGATCATTGTGAAAACAAATTCAAGACTTAATAGTCTATACTGAAATGTACCACCGCCAGTAACGATGATTAGTCTTTTAATGTTTTAGATCCAGTTCAGACGTGCAAAATCCTATTCTAATGGGTTGGTCTTTCAATGTTGGAGATCAATTTGAAAAGCGCCACTTCCTGATATAATGAGTTGGTCTCTTATGTTTCAGGTCAGGTTGTGACACACCCCTTTTTATAATGTGTTGGTCTCTAATGTTTCAGGTCCAGTTGTGGTGAACCACTTCATATAATGAGTTGGTCTCTAATGTTTCAGGTCCAGTTGTGACGTAGCACTTCATATAATGAGTTGGTCTCCAATGTTTCAGGTCCAGTTGTGACGTAGCACTTCATATTAGTTGGCCTCTAATGTTTCAGGCCCAGTTGTAAGCCCCACTTCATATCAGGTGGTCTCAAATGTTTCAGCTCTAGTTGTGAGCACCACTTCATATAATGAGTTGGTATCTAATGTTTCAGCTCTACTTGTGTGCACCACTTCATATTAGTTGGTGTCTTACGTATCAGCTCCAGGTGTAACCACCACTTCATATTAGTTGGTTTCCAATGTTTCAGCTCCAGTTGTGAGCACCACTTCATATTAAGTGGTCTCCAATGTTTCAGCTCCAGCTGTGAGCACCTCTTCACTTAATGAGTTGGTCTCTAATGTTTCAGGTCAAGTTGTGAGCACCACTTCATATTAGTTGGTCTCTAATGTTTCAGCTACAGTTGTGAGCACCACTTCATATAATGAGTTGGTCTCTAATGTTTCAGCTCCAGTTGTGAAGCGCCTTTACATATGAAACAATGAGTTGGTCTCAAGTGATCTAGCTCTGGTTGTAACGAACCACTTCATATTATGAGTTGGTCTGTACCTTTTCAGATTCAGTTGTGACGCATCGCTTACTACTAATATGAGCTGATTTTCTATGATTCAAATCAGTTGTGACGCATCACATAGACGAAGCAGAATATTTTTCCAGACAGAATATCTTTTTTCAATATCACGGTTTAAACTCGACGCTACTTTAACTCCACATAGTTTCTATAGTCACAGTGACTTTTACTGAATGTGAATATGACCTTCTAAAATTGTACGTTATACCTAGACGACCAAGGTGCCTGGACATGGGTTACACATTGCAACTGTCCGTGGTCACGTGGGCTCCATTCTGAGAAAGCTGTGTTATGCTGGACTTTCCCTGTGAACAATGTGGTCAGTAGATATAGGGGTGTATTTTGCTGGTCCGAATGTTCTGAGTAGTAGGGAAAGTATAACCTTCCGCATCCATGGTGAAGTGTAAGAATGAGTTGCGGGTGCTGTCCACACCCAATGATACCCCAGTTACCGTAGAAAGGCAGCTGTAGTGTCAGCTGAGGTCGTCTGGAAGTCTGATCTCTAGAGCACATAATATACTGATAGATATTAAAAAGCTCTAAGCTTCAGGTTCAAATGAAGACCAACCGTTAGATCCTTAATTAAGCCCAATAGTCAAAGCAAAGATTTGGAGTTATGGACCTCTGTAGTGTGTAACAGTTCAAGGAGGTAACCTTTGAAGTGGTTTATAACGATTTGACTATCACTACCAAAGGATCATAGTGAAAACAAAATCAAGACTCTATTGTCTATACTGAAATGTACCACCTCTGGTAACGATGATTAAGTCTTTTAATGTTTTAGATCCAGTTCAGACGTGCAAAATCCTATTTTAATGGGTTGGTCTGTCAATGTTGGAGATCAATTTGAAAAGCGCCACTTCCTGATCTAATGAGTTGGTCTCTAATGTTTCAGGTCCAGTTGTGACACACCACTTCATATAAGTTGGTTTCAAATGTTTCAGGTCCCGTTGTGAGCACCACTTCATATCAGTTTGTCTCCAGTGTCGCACGTGGCTCAGGTCCAGTTGTGATGCACCGCTTCATATAATGAGTTGGTCTCTAATGTTTCAGGTCCAGTTGTGATGCACCGCTTCATATAATGAGTTGGTCTCTAATGTTTCTGGTCCAGTTTTTGACGCACCACTTCATATTAGATGGTCTCTAATGTTTCCGGTCCAGTTGTGATGCACCACTTCATATAATGAGTTGATCTCCAATGTTTCAGGTCAACTTGTGACGCGCCACTTCATATGTTTCAGTTCCTGTTGTGATGCGTCGCTTCACATAATGAGTTGCACTCCAATAAGGATAAAATTGCTATACATCCATGGGCTAATCATTCTGTACAGTCTTTATATTTTAGGGAAATAGAGTCAAAAGAGGCTGTTGGAGAGGGGTAGGGGGAGGCTCCTTTGTGCTGTGTGCTGGGAGCCACAAGGAAGTGCCAGTCAGCGTGAACCAAGGTGACAGTTTGGTTACATAGACTGGCGGCAAGTCTCAAATAGCTAGAATACTGCTGAGTGCGGCGTTAAACAACAAACAAACAAATATTGATCATTATTCATCATTTGTCTCCATGCATTTGGTGTTGTTGCTAGCCCGTCTAGCGTAAGGGCCAGCGCAGAACAATTAACTGTGATACTGAAATCATCACAACCCATGTGTATTAAAAAGCTTTTAAATTCCTCCAATATTTAAGAGAATTACCCCGTCGCATCACGCATTCATGCAAGGTCCTTTTGACATTCAATGTATACAGAGTAGTACAGTGGAATATCTGCTTTGGACTTTATTGCGACATTGTTTTCACATTAAAGCGAAATGAACGTCTTACTTGTTGTGGGGCCGAAAGTGAGTCTGATTTTTACAAACGCCGGTATTAGGACTATTATAACAGAGGATAATAAATGTAAATAGAAACAAGATACAAAGGCACAATTGATATCGCCTTTGTATTACAAATGCTGATTAGTCAAAGTCCTGTCTCGACAGATTCCACTGTGCACGGTAATATTCTGTGTGAAGGAAATATGTCCCTAATAGCAGTAATGTAGCCCTGTGTCTCGATCAAATATTGGCACGTCACGCCGAAACGGCCGAGTTCGATTCCTTACATCTGGCGAATGTTTCGTATGAAGCCCACTCCTACAGTCCTCTGCCGCGAAGCGTATAACACCATACCCATGCATTTAGTGCACACACAGAACTAAAACTATGGGGTACATTATAACAAAGACATTTATTTGATAACAGAAACATAAACACATATAATATATCCATTGCAATGAAAAATTTGTTTTGGGTACACGTTGCTTCATGTTGCCACGACACCAGCAAATATTAACGCACTCGGGGTACTGTGACGCGCAATCAACCAAGCCACCGAGTCCGACCACCCGATCCAAGTAAGTCGCCTCTTTCGACAAGCACAGGTTACTTAAGACAACGCTTACTTTGGACTCCCCATAGATTGACATCAATATTTAAGGCCACTGAAACATTTTTGTTAGATTTTCAACGCCGCATATATTCCAGCTTAATGACCACGGGTCTGTAATTAATCGAGTCTGCACCAGACAATTCTGTGATTGACGTCGTGAGCATCGATCTCGCAAATGGGATAAACAACAAACAAACAAAACCCATATCGGCAGAAATATGCAGTGTTATATCATTTGTATATTTGCAGTGGGCAATTATCGATTCCTGAAGCTGATTTTTTAGTTAAACAAAGATTAATTTTCATTGGACAATGGGACTATTTTTCTCTCATTCCGTTTATTCAGAAAACCACGCCATTTATTCAAATGTTTTACGTGCTACAATCTCACTGATTCGAGACTTTTCAGAAAATAAGTAGTTTCATATCAACAACATGACTTCACATTATAATTTTTATTTTATTTCACATGATTTTCGTTTTACAATTAAACCCAAAACTACGTCTGTGTCGTTTGTAAACAAATATCGATGACCATTTGACACCTGTCAAAGTAAGTGACCTCGTTAAGGCGGGCGGAGATCTGACTGACATGAAGAGTTATTCGTATAATTCAACCTCTGAACACATTTAATGTCTTTGTTTTCAAAACTGCATATGGAGAGATAGAAGTTCCAAGATTAAGATTGCGAGTGTTGCCAGAAACTGTTTCTATTGCGCCAAAATCAACACCACCAAGTCCAGGTTGGCGTCTGTGTTAGAGGACTTGCTGTTTGACGATTTTTTCAAAAACCGGATTAAGTACAGACAGGTTTGCCTTTTGTGAACGACGATGACATCGATAAGAATCTTAACTACAACTGAAAATAGAAACACAACGAAAAAAACTGAACTTGACAAGTTGACATGAACAAAATTTATACAGGAAAGAAACAAGACTACTCACCCTTTCAACAATGGCATCAGAATGTAAACAAACTCATTTTGCAATAACTTTCAGACATTCCGAAAGACAATATAAAAGTTTATTATTTCGTAGAATTTTGTAATGTTGTGTAAAGAAATACGAACGTTGTATCACATGGAATTAGTCAACCTTCACATTCATCACTGACCAAGTTTCAAAAGCTTATTATTACACTAATGAGACTCCGATTGAATTTACCCACCTTTAGCCTAAGTTATCGGTTTGGTGTCAGTAAAGCTACCATTTCCAGGTCATTTAATCAGGTGATGGATGTCTGGTACATCAATTTGAAACGACTTGTATTCTGGCCTGACAGAGACAAATTATGGAAAACAATGCCAATGGTATTCAGAAGGTATTTTGGACGCAGGGTGTCTGTTATAATAGAATATATTGAGGTTTTTATTGATAGACCATCCAATTTGACAGCTCGAACCCAGGCTTGGCCAATGTACAAGCATCATAATACTGTAAAGTATCTTAATGGCATCACTCCCCAAGGTTCTGGAAGTTACATTTTGGGGGTTTGGGAGGGTCGTATTGGTGATAAGTATTTGTCAAGTAATAGTGATTTTAAGAAAAATATTTATTCCATTTTCCATCATATTTTACATTTCAATATCACACATAGAGTGTGCATGGATTTATTATGATATTATTGGCATGTTTGTAGCATGGACAGGTCATATATCATAGTTATACAGAGTTTCTAAATAACACATGTAGAGAAGACCAGGAGGTGATGGAAACTTGCATAATTACAATTTGAATATGCAATACATTTTGTAATTTCATAATATCGAAGTATTTCTTTTTGAATTAGTAAACAGATTGGTTTGACTTTTTTTTCTATTAAATGTGTACAACATAGATTTTGTTACCAAAATTACTGCATTGAGTGAATTGTTATTCTTCTCTTTAAATCCAAACGGTATGTGTCAACTACAAAATTAACTCTGCCTTCTGTATAGTTTTCAAACCAATCTGAAAGTTTCGTCCATATATCAGCAGCATAGTGACAATTACATAATATATGAGTAATTGTTTCAGATGGTTCAATACATAATAAACAAACTGGCGATTCAACATATCCAATTTTACCTAAGTAACAGTTAGTACTTAAAATATTATGTATAACTTTAAACTGAAACCATCTTAATTCAGAACATTGTGTAAATCATTTTGCCATAAGGTTAAAGTTTGTCCACTCTGTATCTGTATAATGTTTTTCAAGAAATCTTCCCATTTACTGTAGCACTTATGTTCTATAAATTTAGGGTTTAATAGGGCTTCATAAAATACATTGCTTCCCTTTTTATTGTTTATTTTTTATACATTATAAGGCAGTACAGGTCTTTGGCAATCTTTAGCACAAGTATTATATTGTTATTCTGTAAATACCTGACTATTGATAGTTTAACTCCTTGATAGGTAAAAAAAAGTCTGTCTTCAAACTGTATTTCTGTACAAATTCATCAAAATCATATCATTTCCCTGTGTCATGAATGAAGTCATTTACAGTAAACTATGCTTATAACGAATACGCTTATAATGAACTGGCTGATATAACAAACCTATTTTTTAGTCCCGGCCATGTGTTGTATAGGTCCCCCAATTTATATTTATGGTATATTACCATCAATTTTGATTTTATTATTATACCAGACAGATTTGCTCATCATACCCTCACCAGATTGTTAAACATTATCACAACAATTCAAGTATACTGACCACCATAACAAAACCTCCTTCCAACAGTTATTGTTAATGTTTGGAATACTATTTTCGTTAATATGGACAGCAGAAGTAACAGTGATTTCACCAGCCATCTTTTACATGGTGATATAGTATTAGCAGATAGAGGCTTTGATATACAAGAAATTATTGGTTCTTGCGGTGCAGAGTTGAGGATTCCAGCTTTTAAACGAGGTAAACAACAGTTAAGTGGCACTCAAGTTGAGGAGACAAGAAAAATTGCCAATGTGAGAATTCATGTAGAAAGAGTTATTGGTAGTGTCCGTCAAAAATATATAATACTCAGCAGCACTGTTCCCATTGATTACCTGATGACCAAAAATACTGATACTGTTCCACTACTTGATTAGAGTGCTTTTGTTTGCTGTGCACAACATGTCTCCATCAGTTGTTCCATTCGAGTGAAAGTTTATTACTTAGACTTATAAAAGATTAGATACATAAACAAAATGTCAAATGTGTTTAATGATTTCATAATTATGATTCAGGAATAAAACCACCCAGATATGTTAAGTGTTAACTAAAATCCCATTGTATTGCATATGCAATACATCTGATTCAGATTAGCCCATGTTCATTCTGTGTCAAACGCCACTGTGGTTCACTTGAAACAATTTTTTAACAATATGAATTGATAATTTCATCATGGATGTATTATCATTCAAACAGGTCATGCAGTTACATCAGATAAAACTAATTGTTAATGAAATAACCTCACATTGAAATGTGATTACTGATATTTCTTTTCACTCGGTGATTTTGCTGCAAAATTATCTTGAACAAGTGTTAGTACGTCTTTGACCTACTTGGCAGATCAACAGCAAATATTTCAAATATTTCATACATATGACTTTGAATTACTGATCCAATGTACAATCTGTCAAATGTGGGAATAAATCTATTCTGAACATGAGAAATGGTCAGTATTTTTCAGTTTTAATTTTTGTACATTTTGTATGCTCAACATTATATCACATGAGTATCATTTTGAGAACAAGTTTCATTAAAACATGGTCTGCCAGCTCAGATACAGAACAAGTTGCTTGTTGATCACTGAGGTCTGAGTCTCACTGAAAAGTTAAATGGATCAGGTAAAGTTACTGAAATCACACATCACTCTTCACTATTTGTTTGCGCTTCGTTCCTTTGTTATTTTAACAACAATCTTTACAAAACCATTTTCCTTTTGGTTTTCGTACAAGACCAACACACTTATGAAACCATCTCACTGTACATTCTTTCCAATGGCAGCCAACATACTTGCTTCCATCTTCTGGTGTCCTGCATGTACAAAACAGTTCTTCCCCAACACTTTCTGGAGCAACCCTTTCACATGTGGTGTTCAAGAAGTGTCGTGCAACAATCTCTGGTAGAATAACAGATGTGAAGAACTGCATCGTCTGATCAGCTACTGGTTGCCAGAAGACCACACTAGGTGTAATTATCTCCATAAAAATATCATCATTTGTCCAAACAACAAAGTCACAATAATCATGATTTGTTACAAATAGTTGTGTTTGCACCTGGTAATAATACTGACTGTCCCTTTTCAGTTGCAGTGACTTCCTCTTTGTATACTATAGTATACTATATTTTTATCAATAAAGTCATCCTTTGTACAATAAGGCTCCTTTATTAGAAGGCAGGCCCTTCACAACAGCTACAACAATACCATCAGGAGTTGCACCAAGATGTGGATACTCACAGCTAAGGAATAAACCACATTCCTCAACACTGAATTTATGGTGATCCCCAGAAGATCATTTCTCATAGTTATTCCTTGCTGTAACCTCATGGCTGCACCCCAATCTTGTTGCTGGATGAGAAAACTTGACCTCAGTAGGGTAACAGATATGGCGAAGTAAACTTCTAGAAGGGTCCAAACAATGATGTGTCCTACTCTGAACTGAAACCAAAGTGGGGAACCTGCTTGGTTCCTTGTTGCTGCTTCAACTGCTGTAACCTCCTCTTATGTGATGCTCAGCTGATCTAAAATGCTGACAGTGTTCTAAAACTTCATCATATGTATGCCGACTATATTTTCATCAGACAGCTCAGGAATCACTTGTGGAAATTGTGGTTGTAGTGGTACATCACAACAATCACTATGAACCGCCAAACAGGATGGCCTGTCTGCATTTATAGTACGAATAAAAGTGTCAGAATTCTGTGTACATCCAGGTTCCAACTTATGGGTAAGTTTAGCACTTGAACTTGAACATGTAGCAGATGAATCATCAATAAACAAGTCAAGTTTCTTCCTCAATGTCTTAGAATAGGTGAAATCAATGTCTCTAAAAGACGCATAGTCAACCTTTTTCATCGAGGCTGGAAGTTTCCAGTAGGCTGGTTCCTGTGGTACTTTCCCTAAGTCTAACAACAGCTTCAACAGCAAACATCACACTTGCTACATGTGTGCACGATGCTCCTACACCCGCCATACTGTTACAGTGGGCTGACAACACTGTGCCAGTGTCATCAGTGATGAGCCAGGGGTGCAATGGAGCTTCATTAAAGCGCTGGGTTGGTTGGTTGGTTGGTTTGTTGTTTCACGCCGCACTCAGCAATATCCCAGCTATATGACGGCGGTCTGTAAAAAGTCAAGTCTGGACCAGACAATCCAGTGACTGATATCATGAGGATCGATCCACGCAATTGGGATGACATGCCTGACCACCTGATCCCGTTTGTCGCCGCTTACGACAAGCATAGTCGCCTTTTACGGCAGGCAGGGGTTGCTGAAGACCTATTCTACCCCGGATCTTCACGGGTCTGGGAATGCATTACCTGTAAAAATACAGTGGAGGAGTTAATTTCATTTCCGATATAAAAATTTAGATTCTATATTATATTCAAAAAGTGAATGAAAATGATAGTATTGTCAATTCTAATACTTCATAATAATGGACTGATCATTTAGACGTTTCATTTTAGGATTGTGAAGGTAATTTGCATGAATATAATTTTAATGACTTGCTGAAGACATTTTGGATTCTGTCTGAAATATTATCAGCTGTTATTTAATATGTCTAACCGCCTCTATAATATCCACGTAACCCACCCGAATGTTATGACTACGTAAACACACATATATGTATTGTCTGGGCTTTTGTACAGTAGCAGTTGTATGGGGTGTAGGTAAGCTGTTGATTACTTACTTTTGACATCACGAAATTTTGAATTTCCCTTCCATCTTCCACGGACAAATGCACATTCGAGACAATGCCTCGTACCCAACCACATACAAATCTATCATATGTTTCCGAACTCTTGTAGTTTCTGAAAAAAAGGACTAGGGCTGAATACCAGATAGTTGACGATGTCGATGCAGTTAGTTGGCGGCAAATGCTTGTGGTCGTCACACCATTTCGATTTCGGAATCCAGTACGGATCTTCTTTGTCGATCACACCAGACTTCTCATTATATCCTATACGAAATACTTTGTCCAATAAATAAGCGTAATTATCAATGACAGAGTGAGTGAGTGTGTGAGTATGGTTTTACGCCGCTTTTAGCAATATTCCAGCAATATCACGGCGGGGGACACCAAAAATGGGCTTCACACATTGTACCCATGTCGGGATTCGAACCCGGGTCTTCGGCGTGACGAGCGAACGCTTTAACCACAAGGCTACCAGACCGCCCCTATCCATGACAGACGACTGCGAGATGACAGACAGGAGCTGATACACGTTGACGATTGTAGAGCGAGCGTGCTGTTTATGACGCTATTGTTGCTAGGGATGCGAATACAAACAGTATGGCGGCGCGCACGGCATGGCGGGATAACTCTGAAACCACTCTATACAAGGAAAAGGAAACTTACCCCAACAGGCTGATCCTGAGTCCGATATTGAACTAAATAAACTTCGTGATTGCGCACAGCTAGGCACCTAGTTTCCAGATACGGTCTTTTACGGCAAGCATGGGTTGATGAAGATCTATTCTACCCCGGATCTTCATGGGTCGCACCAGAAAAGAGCTTCACACATTGTACCCATGTGGGGAATCGAACCCAGGTCTTCAGCGTGATGAGCAAACGCTTTGACCACTAGGATAACCGATCGCCCCTCAGTGCACTGGACATCACCATGAATGTCTGTTTGTTGTTTAACGCCACAATCAGCAATATTCCGGCTATATGCAGGCGGTCTGTAAATAATCGAGTATGGACAAGACTATCCTGTGATTAACATCATGAGCATCGATCCACGCAAGTGGGATACGATGACATGCATCAACCAAGTCAGCGAGCCTGACCACCCGATCCAATTGGTCGCCTCTTACGACAAGCACAGTCGCCTTTTACGGCAAGCATGGGTTGCTGAAGACCTATTCTACTCCGGATCTTGACTGGTCCTCATACACTATTCTATGGGCAGGACGCTGATACCCATCCACCTGAACGAACATTAACATGGTCATTAGTAAAGGAAAATGGAGTGATGGAACACATTTGGTTTAACCTTGCTTTTAACAGTAGTTATTTTGCATCACTTGGCGTGGCGCCTGAATGTGGGAACACACACAGAGCGCACACTTACATCAAACTATACTCTAAATTGCAAGTTTCTATTGATAGTAACTCAAATTCATCATTTTATATGCCATAGTGTGGCGTAATTACCAGAATGGCCCCATATGCTTGAAAATGACTTGTTGAAGATAGATTTGCTTTTCATCACTTCCTTCAAGCTGTTGACCATCTCCAATTTGGTCGATTTTGCGTCTAGTTCCATCTTTGTGCACCAGTACCGTACATCCAGAACCTACATGATATGATATATAAACTGTTGAAACCATGAGTGAGTATGCTTTCACTTCTGTCGTGCCGTGTCACCTCAATATGTGTCATCTCAAAGAGACACCTAACAATGTTTAACATTTTGCTACCAAGTATATGTGTCGAGTTACGCTTGTTATCTGCTTCGTGAACATAAGGTGAACTTAACTTATTTCATTTACATTATCAAAAAATTTATAAACAAATGAGACATGGATTTCAACTTCAATATCAACATTATTTTGGTTTTAAAATTCTAGTCAGATTTGGTATGCGTATATCTTAGTCTTACAGGCTATGTGTAAGCCCAAATTATTGTATCTGAATTAAGCTGTCAATCATTTCAAATACGTTTGGATAAAGATAGTTAACGCTCTTATATTTGAAAGTATCTTATCATATATGTGGCTCTAAGTATTTAAGAGGCTGTCAACCGATGCATACCTTGTTTGCATTAGAATGTATAAAAGGCTAAGTGTTATGATATTGTTGGGAATCATCTACATCTTGGGCCAAACACACATATCCAGACCTGCTTGCCGTAAAATGCGACTGTGCTTGTCGTAAGAGGCGACTTACGGGATCGGGTGGTCAGGCTCGATTATTTACAGACCGCCGTCATGTAGCTGGAATATTGCTGAGTACGGCGTTAAACAACAAACAAATCAAACGACCATTTCCCGATGAACGTCAGTATGTCACGTGATTACGTTGTCAATCGAGCTGAGACATACAGAACTACTTTTGGGGGATTCCTTCATGTCTGAAAATAACATTAAAAATCATTGGGGAAAACTGAGAGCGACCTCGATATAGGCTATGGATGATGCAGGCATTGAAGCCAGACAGATCATGTATATATGTCGGGTCATCGAAATGAAGCGTCCACTCAAAACTATAACAGGGAATGCTCGACTTACCAAAAGAAATCACTGAGCTCCACCCTGTCATGTATTGCTTCGGGAGGGAAATCCAACCGCGCCGCCTCAAGCGGTAGCCCCCTTCATCAGCAGCCGTTGTATGAGACTCAAACCCCCCAGTTTTACCATGGTACGCTTCGTTCGATTACAAAAACAGCACAGACAATGGGGTCTTCATGAGAGCGCTGTCCCTTTAGCCCGTTTCCATATAAGGATCGTACACACCCGCTTCAGATGAGTTTCAGAACCAGCAGGTATAATCTTTCGAGGAACACGACAGCCACTCAGCAAGAGCCAATATGCGCAACACAAATGAACGAATAAACGCAATTCAGCGGACCCTTCCAGCCATCATCGCGAATCTTACTGTATGTTATCCATGCATTGTGGTCTTCTCAGTCGCGATTTTGGAAAACGAAATGATGTTAGAGTAATTGTGCTTAACGTTGTGTTTTGAACAGCGTGGCACCGAACAAAACAATAGGCTGCGCATCTGAGAAGATAGAATCACACACCACGTGAAACGGGTCTAATAAAGTCTTATGACGTCATTTCTTTATCAATTGGCACCAATAACGTCATATTGCAAGGGGCATCGGCCATGTTGTGTTATCATGGAAATAGAACTCTCGGTAAATGTGAAAAATATGAACCGATTTAATGAATAAAATAAATTAGATACTTGTGATATTTTTATTGTTTTGCCTCTGAAACTACTAAGTAAATACATTTCATAATGAACAAATCTAAGAAAAATAGGTTTATTTTCGTCTTAACTTGCCCTTTAAGTACAGATATTGCTTACTGTGGTGTAAGGGGGGTCAGGTAGCATTGTGGTTAAAGCGTTCGCTCGTCACGCCGTTTGATTCCCGACATGGGTACAATGTGTGAAGCCCATTTTTGGTGTCCCCCGCCGTGATATTGCTGGAATATTGCTAAAAGCATACCCACTCACTCACTCACTGTGGTGTAAAACAACATTCACCTCGTACGTGGAGCAGTGCCCATTTGCACAACGCGACCCCAGGACTACCACTGTCGTAAGACTGTGTTATGGGTGTTCGAATCGGGTTCGCCCCTCTTATGTTTCAGCACCATACGCATGGGTTTAACCAAAGTTGTATTCGTTTGAGACCTGAATCACGTCCGGCTTTCATCACTCTAAAGCTGACACAGTGATATAACTTGAATACATCCAAAGCTGTACTGTCCAACGTAATTAAAGTAGGGGGTGTTTTGATCATAGTGCTAAGATTTCTTTGTGCATGTTGGCCCAGTTGTCTGGAGTACAAGGCCTAGTAATCTACAATTTGCTGAGAGACTTGTGAAGGCGACTATGCTTGCCGTGAGAGGCGACTAACTGGATATGTTGGTCAGGCTCGCTTACTTGGTTGATGCATGACATCGTATCCCAATTGCTTAGATCGATGTTCATGATGTCAGTCACTGGCCTGTCTGGTCCAGACTCGATCATTTACCGACCGCCGTGGCGTTAAACAACAAACAGTCTCTCGTGCTTGTAATTTGGTTTGACTGCTATCTTTAGCATGGAACTATTTCAATCAGGCTTTTAAGGAAGCAACGGTGACGAATGGGTCAATGGTATAGATGATATAGTACACCGGATAATCGAGGTTGACAGTTGAGACCATGAGCTTATCCAGAGCCATTTCTGAAAACAGCAAAGGATATTTAGGACACCAACGGCAACAACTTTACCGTCTTCTTATGAAATATATAGTACACGTAGCTAAAGCCCCATTTACACAGGGCTGCGACTTTTGTGCCACCTTTGAGCGATTAAAAATCGGCTAGGACGTTCAATGGTCGCCTAAATCCAGAAAATCATATTTCTGTGTAACTGCTCCAGCAGTTGTTCAGCAGTAACTGCTCGAGTTGTTCAGCGTCTGCAACCACAATGAAACACTGCAGGTACAATCCCTCTATTTATAGGCAGGCTGATGAGGCACAACAGGTAGCTCGAAGGAGGCAGAAAAGAGGCAGAAGCATTGCTATGGTGTCTCAAGGGTCGCCGTAGTCGCCGAATGGAGGTACGGCGGTCGCCACAGTTATCGTTCAATGCACGCTGTTGGTCGCCCAAAGGAGGCACAAGGGAGGTAGAGGCATCGCCCAGATTAACGGAATACATTTACATCCTCTGCCTGGCGACCATTGGGCGACCACTCTGCCTTCATTCTGCAACAACGGCAATGCTTCTGCCTCCCTTCTGCCTCCTTTGAGCCACCAACAACCTCGGCGACCTTTGTGCGACTGTTTTGAACATGTTCAAAAATTCACGGCGACCATGGCGTCCATCGCGATGTCTGAACCTCCCGTGTACCACCTTGGAGCGACCTAGGCAACCATTCTGCCTCCTTTGAGCCTCCAACGACGACCTGGCAAATTCTATGGTCGCACACGGGAGGCACAAAGGTCGCCATCCTGTGTAAGGCCCCATTACAGATATGTTCCAGTGTACGCCAGAAACCTATGATTGTGAGTTCGAAGCCAGGTTCGCCCCTGTAATGTTTCTAGGTTTATCAGCACCATACCCGTACTCGTGGGTTTCACCGAAGTGGTGAACGTCGGTCTTTCCTCCCACATTAAGCTGACACGCCGTGATATAACTAGAATACTGTTCAAAGCTGCGTTACACCACCCAAATCACTCACAATTTGTGTCAAATGTGCTCACCATGTCTTGTCATGTCTGTATGTCCGTCAGTAAAAGACTCAGGCACAAAGTAATCCCAATCATTAAGTTCGTGACATAAAGTAGCCCTAATATATTGCTGGCTATTTGTGTATTTGTTTATGTTTTGTACATTGTTTTTTTATGAAATGATTCGGATTGCCATGATAATAAGGAAATATGTGTTATTTCGCTTATCTAAATCTTAATGTGTTATTATATATACTGAACTAAGAGTGAGTGAGTGAGTGAGTATGGTTTTACGCCGCTTTTAGCAATATTCCAGCAATATCACGGCGGGGGACACCAGAAATGGGCTTCACACATTGTACCCATGTCGGGAATCGAACCCGGGTCTTCGGCGTGACGAGCGAACGCTTTAACCACTAGGCTACCCGACCGCCCCACTGAACTAAGAAATAGCAAGGAACCATGAATAATTTGTTTGACAATTTTTGAAATTGTAGGCTCAGTCTAGTTTGGTGTTAATGATTTTTTCAACATACTCCCCCGAGGCCTACTGCTGGAGCGTCGGACCTCACTGGTGTTGAAGTCTTCCTCCTGCTGGTGTAGAACGTCCTCCCACGCCAAGGGAGTTTACTGTTTCCTCCTTTGCCCCGGGAAGATGTCCACCGCAAGAATAAGGTCATCATTTAAAAGACACAGTCATGCAATGCAGCCATGGCGACAGACTTGTACACAGGTTACACCTCCTGGTGGAACATTTGTTTGTTTGTCTGTTTGTTTGTTGTTTACTCGGCAATATTCCCGACGGCTTCCTCCACCTTTGCTGAACCGAACTTCAAGCTAGATTTTCCGTTGACTTGTTTGTTTAATTGTTGTTTGACGCCGCACTCAGCAATATTCCGTAGAGTGGAAGGGGCGAGTAACTCTCCATTCCTTAAAAAAGAAACTAGAAGTTAAATCAAATGTTGGTTCAAAATAATGTATAGTTGACAAACAAGTCTCCATTCCTGAAAAATAATGGAGCGTTCAAACAATAGAACGAAGTCACAGTTTTAAAGGTATATGACGGCGGTCAGTAAATATTCGAGGCAGGACAAGACAATCCAGTGATTGACATCATGGAAATCGATCCACGCAATTGGGATCGATGACATGCATCAACCAAGTCATCGAGCCTGACCACCCAATCCCGTGTGTCGCCTCTTACGACAAGCATAGTCGCCTTTTATGGCAAGCATGGGTTGCTGAAGACCTATTCTACCCCGGATCTTCACGGGTCCTTTATTAACAGGGAAGATAAACAGACGGAATTTCATACCTGCCGAGAGATGTGCTCTTTAATGAACTGCAATTGAATAAGAACAAATTACTTTTACATACTGCATATTGTTTTGAGATGACCCCCTGCATGCCATGAAGTCTCGCCAAACTATTGTGAATGTAGCGAGACTTGTATAGGATATATACAGTTGTGAAGTGACCGTCGAGAGAGTTGGTGGTCCTTCGCATTCTGGGATAGTATCACGTTTAAGGTCGTATTGAAGCGGGGAACAGTACATCAATAAATAAGAAAAAGAGACCGTTAGGTAAGGTTGGGATCCATGATTGTTGCCTATGGTCCGTGTTGAAGCTGATAATGATCAAACCATTCGTAGTTTTCGCTGTTGTACTTGTGGATTGTGTAGTCGAGAGTGTAGTAGTAGTACCACGTCAGTGTCATCATCGACGTCACCGCTCTCAGTCAAACCTCGTTCGAACTCGTCATACGTGTAAACGTCTTCTGAGTTGTAATTAGCACCCTTGCACTGTAGGGAGGGGCCCGCGTGGGAAAAGCTCTGGACCGCGCCGTAGAAGTGGCAGTAGTTGTTGACCCACCATCGTTTGTCGTCACGTTGTTTGTTGTCGATGTTGATGGTGTGAGGCGGACACTCGTGATATCTGATGGGAGTTACCGTCGTGGTAGGCGAAGTTGTAGTCGTGGTGGTAGTAGAAGTGGTAGTAGGAGAATTTGTTGTCGTGTCGGATGTTGTGGTAGTCGGGGAGGTTGTAGTCGTGGCGGATGTTGTGGTAGTCGGGGAGCTTGTAGTCGTGGCAGATGTTGTAGTAGTAGGGGAAGTTGTAGGGGAAGTTGTAGTCGTGACGGATGTTGCAGTAGTCGGGGAAGTTGTGGGGGAAGTTGCAGTAGTCGGGGAAGTTGAAGTCCTGACGGATGTAGTAGTAGGGGAAGTTGTGGGGGAAGTTGTAGTCGGAGCGGATTTTGTGGTAGTCGGGGAAGTTGTGGGGGTAGTTGTTGTAGTCGTGACGGATGTTGTAGTAGTCGAGGAAGTTGTGGGGGAAGTTGTAGTTGTGGTTGTAGTAGTAGCAGATGTTGTGGTAGTTGGGGAAGTTGTAGGGGAAGTTGTAGTTGTGACGGATGTTGTGGTAGTCGGGGAAGTTGTCGTCCTGGTGGTTGTAGTATTTGTAGGGGAAGTTGTAGTCGTAACGAATGTTGTAGTCGGGGAAGTTGTCGGGGAAGTTGTCGTTGTGGCGGATGTTGTAGTCGGGGAAGTGGTGGGGGAAGTTGTAGTCGTGGCGGATGTTGTGGTAGTCGGGGAAGTTGTCGTCGTGGCTGATGTTGTAGTAGTCGAGGAAGTTGTGGGGGGATTTTTAATTGTGGTTGTAGTTGAAGTGGTAGTAGGGGAAGCTGTAGGGGAAGTTGAAGTGGTGGCGGATGTTGTTGGGGACGTTGTTGTGGTGGTGGCTCTGGTTGTTACAGGTTTTCGCCTAGACAAGGGGTTGACTTTATTAGTTATGAAAGGAGCTGGAAGCAGAAGACCGGAGCTGCTCGTACCTGAAGAGACAAGAAACACAGACTCATCAGCAACTTAACTCAGGGGGTGAGGATAGATCTGCTTTACTTCCTTCATTTAATGAAGAGTACAAGGTATACAATAGTAACTCACCATTTATAGGGTAAGTGTGTGTATATAGAGGTTATCACGAGTGTGTGTTTGGGTATGGTAAATATCCTATATTAGGAATAACCATTGTATTTAGCTAGCCTTTAGGGTCACAACTTCACACGATACGAGGGGCGTTTTGCAACTTCAATATTAGACCAAGTCGCAGAATATCTTTTGCACTTTTATTTTTTCAATATAATCTCCATTCACCTCAATACACTTATTCCATTTGTCCTTCAAGCTTTTAATACCACTTTTATAGAAATCCGCAGATTGGTCCTCTAACCACGCCTCTGTGGCAGCCTTTATGTCCTCGTCATCCTGGAAGCATCTCTCACGTAGGGCAGATTGCATTTGCCGGAACAGGAAATAGTCACTGGGGGCAAAGTCTGGGCTGGAGGGTGGGTAATTTAACTATACAGCCCAGACTTAGTCCCCGTGGACTATTCCTGTTCCGGCAAATATTCCTGTTCCAGAGCCCGAATGGTGGAAAGCTATAAGGAGAACATTATTACAAAGTATCATCATCGGCAAGAGAAGAATGGTATAAGCCATATGCCCTTTCATAAGTAATTTTCAATAACAAAAAATAATATTTGAACCTATTGAAGACAATATCGCTGCACGTTTATTATTTTCATAAAAAATATTTTCTAGAAAAACGTTTTTTCGCATTATCACCCAACTGGCGCAACTGACGCAAAACCAAAGGTTATATGGCCTATACAGCTGCTTATTTTGAGCAATGTGCCCGCTACAAAATATAACACAAGAAATGATGTCTGTATGAATAATTGCAAGTGATTCCGTGGCATTTGATTTAACCAAACAATCTTTTTCGTTTATCTTTCCATAAATAATGACACACCTACTAACGGACTACTGTTTATTGATTGGTTGATGATAACGGACAGAATGCTGTAAGACTTGGCAGGGCTTGTGTTGCATTACTGCACTGAACAAAGTCACTGGTTTCGTATTGTTGTCTACAGTCTTTTCTTTGCTAGTGATTAAAAAGGATGTGAAGTTATTATTGTTGACGTTTTTATTTATAAGAATTGAAATCGAACATATAGATGGGTTTTTTTTGCGTTCGTGGAGCTATAAACGTAAGAAACGGCCTTCACACTTTGCCACCCGTGAAGATCCGGGTAGAAAATGGGTCTTCGGCAACCCATGCTTGTTGTAACAGGCGACTAATTGGATCGGGGCGTCAGGCTCGCTTACTTGGTTCATGCATTCATAGTATCCCAAATGCTCAGATCGATGCTCATGGTGTTAATCACTGTACTGTCTGGTCCGGGCCCGATTATTTACAGACCGCCGTCATATAGCTGGAATATTGCTGAGTGTGGCTTTTAACAACAGAAAAATAAACAAATATTCCGTTTAGGGATTTAAACACATCTATTATTTGTTGTGGACAGCGCCTGCTGTTATCCTTACACGATTTACCTACCACTCGAAACATTGTGACCCCTAAACACCCCAATATCTACTGACCACGCTCTTTACAGGAAGCCCAGCCTACGTGAAGTGCGTCCTTGTGACATTGTGTTGCCCATGTCAAGGCACCTTGGTTGTCAAGGTAACCTACTAGGTAGAAGGATACTTACGTTTACATTCAATCAAGGTCACAGTGACTATCGAAACTATTGAACCATAACATAGAAATTCATTCTGTTTGGATAATGAATCTTCATCGTTTAAGTGGTGCGTCCCAATTTCACCTAAAACAGTATACTAAGAAGTGCCGCGTCTCGACTGGAGCTAAAGCATTGGCACTTCTTAGTATAATGTGTTAATTGCTCTCTATTGCTTTAGCTCCAGTTGAGACGCGCCACGTCCTAGTATACGACTGGACTGGAGCTAAGCATTCGAGAGCAATTAACACATTATACTAGGACGTGGCGCGTCTCAACTGGAGCTAAAGCAATAGAGAGCAATTAACACATTATACTAGGACGTGGCGCATTTCAACTGGAGCTAAAGCATTAGAGAGCAATTAACACATTATACCAAGAAGTGCCGCATCTCGACTGGAGCTAAGCATTCGAGAGCAATTAACACATTATACTAGGACGTGGCGCGTCTCAACTGGAGCTAAAGCAATAGAGAGCAATGAACACATTATACTAGGACGTGGCGCGTCTCAACTGGAGCTAAAGCAATAGAGAGCAATTAACACATTATACTAAGAAGTGCCGCGTCTCCACTGGGGCTAAAGCAACAGATATCAATTAACACATTATACGAGGACGTGGCGCGTCTCACCTGGAGCGGAAACATTAAAATATCAACTAATTATACAAGGAAATAGCGCGTAGAGCTAGAGCTAAAATATTACGGGTCTGAAAATAGAGTCTTAATGTTGTTTTAGCAACACTGCTTCAGTACTGATACGCTGACCGTTATGAACCACTATACCCTTAATTGCTGGAACGGGTGTGCACTACTCAGGTCAATGACTCGAAATGTACTAAATTGATAGTTAAACCGAGACAGTTTATCTATCCTTTTATACCTGTAGCTTAGAACTGTTCTATATCAACCAATGTGTAAATATATCATACCCGACTTCCAGACGACCTCAGCTGACACTACAACTGCCTTTCTACGGTAACTGGGGTATCAATGGGTGTTGACAGCACCCGCAACTCATTCGTACACTTCAACACGAGTGCGGAATGTTATACTTTCCCCACTACTCGGAACATTCGGACCAGCAAAATACACCCCTATATCTACTGACCACATTCTTCACAGGGAAAGTCCAGCATAGCATAGCTTTCTCAGAATGGAGCCCACGTGACCACGGACAGTTGTAGCGTGTAACCCATGTCCAGGCACCTTGGTCGTCTAGGTGTAACCTACCAGATAGAAGGGCATCTTTACATTCAAAGTCACCGTCACAATCGAAACTTATTTCGAGTCAAGGTCGTGGTGTGTTTAAACCATAATATTGAAAACGTTTCTGTTTGGATAATGAATCTGCGTCGTTTAAGCTGTAGCTAAAACACTGAAAGACGAAATAATTGGCGCACCTCAACAGGAGCTAATTTAGAGTGAGTGAGTGAGTTGGGTTAAACGCCGCTTTTAACAGTATTCCAGTTATGTCGCAGCGTGTCAGCTCAGACGTTTACCACTTCGGTGAAACCCACGAGCACGGGTATGGTGCTGCTTCTGCTACACTTACAGGGGGTAAGCGCTGTCCATGCCAAACGGGAATTTGGTAGGTGTAACGACCATTTTCTCGCTGGACAGTAAAAATGTGATTTCACCCGAGCACATGTAGCATGATAGAGGCAAGTTTTTTACGCCCCAACGAGAAAATGGCGGTAATTATTTCGTTGTTACAAATGTAAAATGTAAAGGGATTTAGAATGATTATTTGAACTCTAAAATGATCTGAGTTTCAGCATTTTGCACTATATTTCATCCTTTAACACTATGGCTATAAAACCAAACTCAGTCACATACTGACAATAACTCGAAGAATATTATATTGGCTGTTATTGTCAAAGGTTGTTGAGGAACCGACCATTAGCTATTCTGAAATTTAAAAAAAAACTATGAGTCTCTCTCTCTCTCTCTCTCTCTCTCTCTCTCTCTCTCTCTCTCTCTCTCTCTCTCTCTCTCACACACACACACACACACACAATCTCTATCTCTCTCACTCTCTCTCTCTCTCTCTCTCTCTCTCTCTCTCTCTCTCACACACACACACAATCTCTATCACTCTCACTCTCTCTCTCTCACTTTCTCTCTCTCTCTCTCTCTCTCTCTCTCTCTCTCTCTCTCTCCCACGCACCAACTGCAACACTCCTTCTCACACACATACACAAAATACATCGTTATACATTTAAAGTACATACATATATGTCGTCCCTTACTAAACCCACAAATTGCAAGGTTTTAACGTTTCACCTACTATATTATTTAAAAAGGTTCTAGGAACCATTTTACATGTCTACGTTGGGTTTTGATGAAGTCATTGAGGCATATATCTTCATTTAATAATCTGAAGCGAACTTACATGTCCGCCAACCATAACGAATTATGTTGGTATGCTTAGCTCCGTGCGTGAACACTGTCGTGCATTTTAGGGTTTAGGTTAGGTAACTCCTCATAAAAAAAATCTTTTAGACAGTTTTTAACATTATTTGTTATGGCGAACACATTGAAAATTATGACACAATATTTTATAAATATGTTATACATTATATGTTAACCAAAAGTAAACAGTAATTAGATATTGTTGCACACACCTTGTCATTTTGTCCAAAGTTCTCGTCAAGCTAAAACGACCCGTGAAGATTACGGGGTAGAATAGGACTTCGACAACCCATGCTTGCCGTAAACGCCGACTATGCTTGTCGTAAAAAGCGACTAACAGGATCGGGTGGTCAGACTCGCTGACTTGGTTGATGCATGTCATCGATCCCAATTGCGTGGATCGATGCTCATTATATCAATCACTGGATTATCTGGTCCAGGCTCGATTATTTACAGACCGCCGTCACATAGCTTGAATATTGCTGAGTGCGGCGTAAAACAACAAACCATCCATCTATCCAAGCTAAAACAATACAGCGGGTCAGGAAATCTCTGTGAACTAGTTCCTTCGTGGATAGTTTTCATGATGCACATGAAACACCAAACTTTAAAACGCACCGTTCACCGAAGCGCGTGAGTGATAGAAACGTGAGAAATCGGGGTTCAAGCGCATTGTAATCACGATTTTAAATGAGTTCTAAACATCTTATCGGAATTAACTTGACATGCGCCAGTGCATTTGATACATTTTGTCACGTCTGCTTCCTCTGTAGTCTGAATTAAGCGCATGGAAAACTCGTTCAACGGAAGTGTGTACCCATTGGCTGAACTCGTAACCAGCACATCACGTGACAATTCTGGCGAACACCTGCGTGAAATATACAACACTTCTGACTTGATCTGACATTTGTTTACATAAATGATCTTAACTGCGAAGCCTTGGCGGTGAGGTAGCCCAATGGGTTAAGGCGTTGACTGATCACGCCGATTCAGCAGGTATACAATGTGGAGACATTTTGAACACCCCTCTCTGTGATATATATGGCTTCCCGGCAGGGACAACAATGTTTAATCATTTGGGTATCGATTAAATAAGTCGGTAATGTTCAGTGAGTGAGTGAATGAGTTACAATTTAACGTCGAATCGGCATTATTTCAGCTATATTGCGACCGTGAATGTTCAGGGGAGATATCCTACCTTTTTCGGGAAATACAGAATTTCACTCTATGTCAATATTAAATCCTTATCTGCACCACAGAATATATCAACCTTATCTGAGTGAGTGAGTATGGTTTATGCCGCTCATAGCAATATTCCAGCAATATCACGGCGGGGGACACCAGAAATGGGCTTCACACATTGTACCCATGTCGGGAATCGAACCCGGGTCTTCGGCGTGACGAGCGAACGCTTTAAGCACTAAGCTACCCGACCGCTCCCTACCGTATCTGAGCCACAGAAATATATATATATATATATATATATATATATATATATTGCGTCATTGGTTGGATGTAAACAATCGTTTCCTTCTCTTGGTTCCATCCAACCAGTGACGAAAACATACAAACAAAAGATAGGATATGGCAATAGAACATTACCATTAAACATATAATATTAGTGTGACTGTCAATATAAACGCTTAAACGTTTTTGACAGGCTTTAATCTGTTTTCTTGAGGGTACGAAACAATCCCTGAACACATCTGATCTGGGCATTTCAACTTGAGCAACACATAACACCATGCACAACTTTACATCTTATAATTTGTCAAAAAGGCACAGAAACATTACATTTTATACTTTTAAGTGTCAAACCCAGCAACATTCCAGTTATATGACGGCGGTCTGTAAATAATCTAGTCTGGATCAGACAGCCAGTGATCATGAGTATCGATCTACACAATTGGGATACGATGACATACATCAACCATGTCAGCGAGCCTGACCACCCGATCCCGTTAGTCACCTTTTATGTTGGTTGGTTTGTTGTTTTACTCCGCACCCAGCAATATTCAAGCAATATGACGGCGGTCTGTAAATAATCGAGTCTGGACCTGACAATCCAGTGATTGACATCATGAGGGTATGACATGCATCAACCATCACCGCGATATAACTGGAATACTGTTAAAAGCTCACTCACCTTACTTGCCAGTAATGTTGTTTGATATCTATGCAGATTTAAATGAAACAAAAACGTTGCATAACTTACACTTACTGTCGGTGAATACTGATGCCCCAGCTTTGTCACACGTGGATGTGAGCTTTGATAGGCTGCTCATGGTGTCTGGCAGGTTTGCACGTGTAGGAACGCACAACTCCTTTTCCCCCGGTGTACTCTGAACCTCTCTGTTCCCATTCTTTTGGCGTCTCTGTGCTTATATCTCAATCCTTATCAGAAGCAGAGGAGGGCATGTGTTATGTTTTGTGGGGATAAATACATTGTTGGGGTGCCTCTGAGCTTATATCTCGACATTTCTCGTCCATCTTCTCTATGCAAGGGAGTTAACTGACTATAAAAGTCCACTTTACCTTTACAGTCAGTTAACTCCCTTGTCTCGGGAAGATGTTTCAGAGATGCGCATGTGAAATGGTTTGTGGGTTAAACAGATTCTTCTAGCGCCTCTAAGCTTACATGTCATCTGACGTGAAGCTCCACCAACGGGCTTAAAATCGATACGCTCCTTTTGTCGGCATTCCTTATCTGAAGTAACGTGTCTGTATCAGGTTGTGTGAGGTTAAAACATTATATTGGCGTCTCCAAGCAAACATATCAATATTCGTCACCTGAAGCAGAGAGGCTGTTAGGTTTTAGAGGAGAGATATTGCTTTTTGCCAGCTTACATGCCGACATACCAGTAGATAGGTTACCACAGCAACAACTACATTGTCATTCAACACATAGTTTAAGCCAGTCAAACGGATGGTCTATATTCTGAGCAACGTCCCGACGGTGGTTTGACATTGCTCATTATGTCAGTCACTCGTTTGACAGGTCCAGATTCGATCATTTACAGGAAACCATAATTTGATTTGAATATTGCTGAGAGAAGCGTAAAACAACAACACAAACAACTCGGTCCCTACAGGGGGGTGGGGGCGTGGGATATTTACTCACGGTATATTAAGGATTTACATATAATGATAAATGATCTATTCGAGGGCCTATCCCCTAAACTAAACACATCAAAATTCGCGGATTATGGAGCCCTCTTGGTCCGCACTTGAAGCATCAAAATGGCCCAAAATTTACTCCAAAAATCTCCAAACAAAATATAACAATGGGCTGACAAATGGGGCTTCTCCCTTAACTCAGAAAAAACAACAGGAATAGTATTTAAACATAAAAACATGAAACCCGCCTCCCCAATCCTCCAGCTAAACAACCGAACAATCAAATTTCAAAAACAAACTAAATTCTTAGGACTAATTTTCGATGAACATCTCTCCTGGGATGCTCACATCCAAAACCTAACAACTAAATGCAGTAAAGACCTAAACACGCTAAGATGCCTAACTGGCTCTAACTGGGGGGCCTCCAAAGATACCCTCCTCTCTCTCTACATATCACTAATTAGATCAAAACTAGACTACGGCTGCGCCATATACAACACCCTATACAACTCTCTATCTAAAAAACTTGACCCAGTACAATATCAGGCTCTCAAACTAATTACACGCACCCAGCATGGCACCTCCTTCACTTCACTTCAGGCCTTAACAGGAGAAATGCCACTAAGTCTACACAGGGAACAACTAACCTAAAATTTCTGGGCCGCGTCCCAATCAAACCCTCTCATCCAAAACTTAATAAACAAAAACATCAGCTCCAATAACCAAGCTCTAGCTCGTAAACACCCCCTACTTACCCCAATATCCCAAAGGATAACCAACTACCTAAATGAACACCAAATAAACAATCTTAAACAAAACTGCAAACAATCAAATATCTTCACCCCAAAACTTAAAATACCCAAAATAGACACAACACTAGCTAGCATAATAAATAAACAAACCGACCCAAACATAGCTAAAACTACCACACTAGCATACATACACGAAAATTGGCCAAATTGATGTCACATTTACACGGACAGATCTTCAGATCCGATCTCTAAACACACAGGTTTCGGAGTCCAAATCGCACAACCAGCTAAAAGCACACAATCCTTCCGACTCCCAAACAACCAATCAATATTCACGGCAGAACTAATGGGCATGACCTCAGCCCTTCATAATCAACAATCCAAAAACCACCAAAAAAAATCCTAATACTTACTGACTCCCTAAGTGGACTGCAAGCCCTCAAAAACAAAAACACCAAAAACCGCCCTAAACTAATAAATCAAATACTTAAAAGCTCCAACGACCTAACTAAGGCAGGCAAACAAATAACATTCTTATGGATCCCCGCCCACGTAGGAATATACGGTAATGAAAACGCCGATAAAGCAGCTAAACTATCCCTCAAAATCCCAGAAATAAGCTTAAACTTACCCAACTCAAAAATCAGAAATTAAAAGTGTAAACAAACAAAAAATCACCAAAAAATGGCATAACCTATATCTAAACTTAAATAGCCAAATCAAAAAAGTTCTCAGAAAACCACTAACCAAACCAGAAATTCTCCATCCATCCAAAAAAATCGACAGAGTAATCACTAAACTCCAAACAGGACACACCAACCTAAATAACCACCTCAAATGAATATAAAATACACGCTACAGGTAACTGCCCACACTGCAAACAACTAGAAACCCCAGAACACGCACTCATCCACTGCACCCACTACCTAACACACCGAACTACACTACAAACCACCCTCAACCTAAATAAGGCTCTTACTTTAGAAGCAATACTAAACCCACAAAATAAACTAGAAAACTTCAAGGCCATAGGCGTATTCTTAATCAAAACGGAACTAATAAATCGCATTTAAAAACCCAAAAAACTACCAAATCAAAATCACATTAACAAACAAACAACCACCATACCCAGCTCCCTTAGTTCTTCTCCCCATCCCCATCGGCATCTAATCAAAATCTAAAAATTCCCAAAATTCTATATAAGCAACCCCTAAAGCCCCCTCTTGGGTTGCACAGACCACTTTCGCCCCTTTCGGAAACACATTTAATGGCTTGGCCGGGCCCGTGTGCGAAATACGCATCAGTCGGAAAGCGCACGTAAAATCTCCAATGTACGTAAGTAAGTAAGGGTTTACAATCGGTGTCCCAATCTTTATCTTTATCTTTCTCGAAACACATGACATGCACCTTTGGAGCCGGACGGTGATTTCGACGCAACATTCAGTTTTAAACCACCCGGTGTCAAAGGCCCAGCCTGGGGAAGAGATGCGTTTGGAGTCGCCACTTTACAAAACATGGCCAACGTGCAGTCTCCGTTTGTGATGCACCAATTCGAGCACGTAGACTCTGTCTCATCGCTCAACGTTTTCATAAAAGTCAAATCAAAGTCAACCCCAAAGTCCGCGCTCGTACTTGCATTTGAAGCTAGGAAAAGTATTATCTGTGCCCTTCTTAAAATTCACTATTATTCCGGGGCAGGCTTGGGGAGCGTTGTTTAGCGCTGTTGGTGTCTGAGTGAATGGTACAGGCAACTTGAATATCACACCGCTGCCAGTGTTGGGAGCAGGGTTTGACGCTATACTGTTCACCTGTCCAGGAGTACCAGTGAGTGAGTATGGCTTTACGCCGCTTTTAGCAATAGTCCAGCAATATCACGGCGGGGGGACACCAGAAATGGGCTTCACACATTGTACCCATGTCGGGAATCGAACCCGGGTCATCGGCGTGACGAGCGAACGCTTTAACCACTAGGCTACCCGACCGCCCCAGTAACCAGCAGGAGGGGGTCTCGGGAGGTTTGGTTGTTTGAGAGGCGGCATCTGTTCACTTCCTTGAAGCAGGACACTGACGAGGAGCAGCACATATGTCCCCGCCATGATTATGTCTGACCATACGCTCTGTATGTCTGACTACATGCTCTGGACTACACGCTCTATATATCTGGTCAGACCTTGAGTGTGACCACCCTATGGCAGCCAACTGACACCAACATAATGACGACTATCGATGATCATGGGGTCGTGTGGGTATAGGTTTCCCTGACAATATCATGGAACAGTTATGCATCTTGTTAACGAAGACTACTTGGAAGATAAGCACATTAGATGTATATATAACCACCTGACGTTTATGTCATATGTGTCCCCCTTAGATTTCGTTTCTATTACAAACAGTATATGACGTTAATTTTCATAACGTACCTTGGAATATCATTTGAAGTCATATCACACTCGTTCATAGGCATAGGAACGAGGAGAGGAGGGGGGGGGGGGGGGGGGGGGGTGGGGGGGGGGGGAGGGGGGGGAGGGAGGGGGCAATTGTTTCCCCATCTTTTGATGCGAGATGGCATTGTCTCCTACCCCCCACCCCCCCCCCCCCCCCCCCCCCCCCCCCACCCCCATCTTTTATTTATTTTTTAAAATCGCCGATAATTTCCTATATCACCACTTCGTTTGATTTCAATGCCCGAACACTGTCTGGAAAAAACGACTGGAAGTGAACGTGCACAGACAAAAGTTATGACTTCGAAGAGACGTGTTCACCATAAATATATACTTCGTGATGTCAACAACAGTGTGCTAACTCCATAATATTCGGTTTATTGATACTAAAATTTATCGAGTCTTTGCTCCTGAGTTTGATTTAAATTGGATGAAAATTGAACAATGCATTTCAATAGTTTTACTCTCTACCATTGTTGAGCTTGGCAACCAGCTTTTTTGTTTGTTGTTTAACGCACCGCAAATCGCTGTCTTCTTCTTCTTCTCGGCCGTCAAACACTCCCGCTAGGGCTCCCCAGCTGCCGTGAGTCGATTTGCTCGCTAACGCAACTGAGCGTGACAAGAGACTGGGCTACCGTCTGCAAGGACAGCTAAATAAACTTGGAGGCAATATTTTGTTTTACGCGTTTTTGAACTTTGATTGGTTACCCATGATCTATGAAGATTTCGACAAAGGGCGCGTGTTAATTAATTTCTTCAGCCTAAACAAACAGACACAAGAACGGCGGAAGCTCAACGTTATTTGGAAATTCCCCCGATGGTTAATAATACAAAATGTACCCCTGCAGTGAAAGCATTTTCGCTATTTCGGATTGCGTGGATAATACGATGACCACTCCCTGAGAGAGATTTGAGGGATTTTACAACCGCTTCAGCCATCGGCTATTTCGCAGTCGGGGCCAGCCGGGTTTTATATAATAACATAATATTGGGGAATAAAGATGTAATCGGCTGGCCCAAAAAACTATAAATGAAGGTGTGTAAAGAAGAAAGAAATACAGTAAAGGTGGTGAAATGGGATAAGAAGGCTTAGTGACAGAGTATGACGCTGTAAGAAACCTAGTCTGCTGGGAGCACCTAATGGGAAAGATTTATGATTGAAGGGACCACTCCCTTGTTGTCATCCAGGTTTTCTGGTATAACCCTACACTTGTGTATTTGTCGTCATTCACATGATGCTCAGATAATGAATTTATTACAGGTATAATTAATGGTAGCACCACTCAGACCACCTGATAAAGGTTCCCATTTGGCATTCCTTGTGTCTGGGGTAATTGTTCAATCTAAATCCAGGTTTGAAGTGAGATGAAATGTGTGTTATGTAATATGCACGTGGCAGCCCAGCAAGAGATGAATAATCAGTTGATTTACTTTTTTTGTAAATCAACGGATCATTCCTAGCCATCAAAGGATCAACAAAGAATACGTTGATTGATTAATCACTGTTATCTTGCACAGTGGATATGTCAAAAGTAAGTGTTTACATGAGTAGGTTTACTAAAGCGGAATACACTCATATCATGGCGAGAAGTGCCGATGTAAAACAAACATACTTTGTTCAAAGGATTAACCGAAACTACGTGGATTGATTGCTTATTGTTATCTAACTTAATGGATTTTGTTAAGAACCGTGGACATAATGAAAATAGTTGTCACGTGGGCTTTCTCAGCTGACCTTTGAGATTTGACACCTATGTGAAACACCTGAAACAATCCAAGTGATCAGTTGAGAAACGAACACGGGTTATAATATCCCGAAATATTGAGACACGTGACATCGAATAGGTTTCTTTGTACAGCTGCAGGTGTATGGGATATTGTTCCTTTATGTGAATATTCACGGATACATTCCTCGAATAAGGTAGCTGCCTAACATTTTACACATAACTTTGGTAGGTTGTAATTATGAAATTTGAGCTCTGTTTTCATTCTTTTTCTGTAGCATTGAACAAAATCATTCTTGTTCCTCTACGTCTTGGTTGGGAAGTTCTTCAATGCGTTGTTTTCACAAGTCCTTTCCTTTGTAAGCGTATATATGTTACAGTCAATGTGTAAAATGTGATTCACTCAGTCAATTTCTAAAATTTCTAAATATTTCAGTCATTTTACAAATCGACTGAAAAATCTGTCCATTTCTTTAACAGATTGACTAAAATGATTAAGACGTTCAAAAGGGCTTAAAACATCAGAATATATTAATTATGCTAGTATTAGAAGACAAACAATGTAGAATTGTACTTTCAATCCTGACATTTTCAGGCACTTGGTGATGATATTAAACATAAAAATGTTTGGAATTCGTTATCATAATAATACAGATGGAATTTCTTTCAGTCAATTTGTAAAATAACTGAATATTTAGGCGTTTAATAAATTTCCTAAGTGAACATTTTACACATTTTGACAGTAAAAATATACACACTATAAAATAAGCAATGTTCAGGTGAAATATTTAGTTTGTGTTGCAAGTCAAAATAGTGTAAACGAAAATAGCAAAATTACCAAGCAAGTGACTTATCAAAACTTCGTCACCATTACCGATGCTATTCACAAATATACCTACATTTCCTTATTATCTCGAAAACTGTATTTCACTTTGTTGATCAATGTGACCATACGCCCTTATACTATCAATAAAAGTGACTAATGCGCTTAGGAATGGCGCAGCACAGGTCGCGAACTAGTCTAGATTTCTGCTATACATCCGGGTACTCACGGGGAAAAAAGAATAACAAAGAAAACAACCAGTCCCGGGGAATTGCTTTGGATCAGTGCCCCTTTAACAAAATCTACTTACTTTGTGAAATAAGCGAACCGCGCTCTCGCAATTATTTTCATTATTCTTTATAAAATCACATACTACGAATGAACTTGTAAAAGACATAAAAGTAACACTATCGATTCTCTTTAATGTTCGCCCACTCGTAAAATTGGTTTCTCTTCAACTGTAACGAAGATGCCACGCACTGGGAATGGGCTTGTTTGTGCCTTCGCTAGGGGAGACAACTATCATATCTTTCGCAAAGGGAGACAATTACCATAACCGGAAATTATCGCTGAAATTAAAATGGGGGAAGTCCCATCACCCATCAACCGAGTGTAGAATCAACCCATGTTGTAGAAACATGTATGTATTGACATTCTATCCTATCCACATTGTAAACACTGTGCAATCTATTTGATCATGTAACTAAGAGATTGGTTGCGAACGTCAATAACTGTTTACATCAACAAACGCGGATCTAAGACAAAAGCCTCTTTTTCCAGAAGTCCAATGTACAAACATATACCAGCGTGGTCTCTGATTATAATGATTAGTCGTATCACTAGTTCATGAATAAGTGTGCCAGTTTAATCTATAATTAATTTTGTTGTTTATTTGAACTTAGCAGATGCCGGTTATCATTTTGGGTAGGCTATTTATATACCCGCTATGCTACCCGGCGGGATACCCGTTGTGCTACCACCAAGGTACCATAAATGGTGTCCTATTTTCTATATTATGCCTAAAGATGTCTGTAACCTAAGCCAGTATACCTATGGTAGTACTACAGTCACATTATATAACATATGTCATGATACTGTATTTGCGCTGTTTGTGTTAAGGTTGTGGCCATGCTGGCTATCTAGGTTAATAGCTATTAGAATCGATATGTTAAATGTCGTACAGTCTAGGGCTGGGACGGGTAACTTGGGTACTCCGGTCGGGTGGGTACTGAGTAAGACCCGGGTACCCACAGGACTACCCGGACCCGTAGCAAGTCACGTGATTATATTTTTTAATGGCAAAACATATTTAGAACTCTATGGTTACACTATAAGTGACACATTTCGTTCTGACTATACACACAATCCTTCTGACTCTATATGTTTGTATATTCAGTCAACTTCAGTGTATGCATGACCAGATCGGAGTTTACGTGTATTTAAATATTTAAATACATTTTGACAGGAGTACGGTCAGACGTTTCCTAATCAGACATTTTGTACACCTCTCTTGTGACCTACAGCTGGTACCCGGGTAGGGTCGGGTAATAGTGGGGTGGGTACCCGGGTAGTAAATTTGGACTCGTCCCAGCCCTAATACAGTCCCTTGTTAATTTTGTTTTGTTTTAATATAGTTGTGGGTGCAAATTCCTTCATCAGTTCAACTCATAATAAAGAATAATAACTTAACTTATGCTTGTTTTATCATTAACAAAATCTAGACAATTATACAAAATCATGCAGCGACATCGTTAAGTGCCACTATGCAACACAAGCCCCGCCCATTGTTATCAGGACACGGTAATTCTTTTTTTCCGTTTATGGAAAAATAAATGCATAAAGTATTGTTAGTTATCTAGTCAAATGCCATGGAATCACTTGAATTGGGGATATGGTAAATTCTGTCACGTGCACAGTATGTATTTTATTTTTGGCTGGGTCACGTTTCTGTAATACGCTTGGAGACAACAAACCCAACAGAATATTATGATGTAATCAGATGTAGTATCAGACTGCACAGTTGTCACATTGTCAACTTTATTAAAGGTTCAGTAAAGAAAGAAGCAATTTATGTGTGATGAATCCCCCCAGAGCATACTCCTGTTGTGTCACTGGTACTGTCCATGAGGATTCAACACCAGTGCCTATTACAAGTTTTGTCAGTTCTGTGTCCCCCCTATTGACCAGGGGCGGCCAGGTAGCCTAGTGGTTAAAGCGTTTGCTCATCACGCCGAAGACCCGGGTTCGATTCCCGACATGGGTACAATGTGTGAAGCCCATTTCTGGTGTCCCCCACCGGGATATTGCTGGAATATTGCTAAAAGCGGCGTAAAACCATGCTCACTCACTCACTCCCTATTGACCAATCAGATTTCACCTCTCATCTCATTTGCATTTGCTTCAAACAAAATGGCAGTCTTTTATAGTCAGTTAACGCCCTTGCCTCAGGAAGATGGTCTGTGTCGGTCATTGCTAATGCTATCAATCACTGGTTCATCTGGTACAGGTGTAATTGTACATGGGGTCACGATACCGTGGCTGGAATACAATTTGTATCCAGAGACAGTATTTTCATTCATGAGTTTATATTCTTTCTTCTTGCGGGTGAATCACAACCCTGAATCAAGACTTATAACATGACAAACACTTTAACATATTTATTACAATAATATTTAGCATGTTTAGTGGACATCATCAAAACCCATCACTGATTTACTGTTAATTAACTGATCAGCTACTACATACACAAATATAACATGTAATGTAGCATATGTATCGCGATACAGGTGTTTTATATTGATGTATTGTATCTTGGGCCTTGCATCGGATACAATACTGTATCGTTACACCACTATTGCCTGGTGTCGGGACTTGAGGGTATGGAGATTGAGTAGATCGATGTTCGTGATGTGCATGTAAATGTGTGTGTATGTGTGTGTGTGTGTGGCTGCTTGTACTAGTACAGACTGATGCTGATTTATAGTGCTAGCTCACTGAGATACCATGCCACAGTTTAACATGAATACCCCACTCAGACACAGTATACTGACTCCGAGCCGACCAGTTCTTGATTTAGCTCCTTTATGCCGAGCGCAAGACAGGGTAACAACAAGTACCATCTTTTAACATCTTTTGGTATGATGCGGCCGGGGATCGAACGCTGGACTTTCCGCTCTCCGGGCGGACGCTCTACCACTAGACCACGGAGGCGGTAAGAAAGGTTTGGAGACTGATACTGCCGTGATTGTGTTTCAGGCCGGGTGACAAAGTTGATGGTATGGATTGCGAGGAGATGCTGAAAGCAGCCTCTAAACCCTTCTCCCAGTGTGGGGTGCACGCAGCCGAGATGATAGAGAAGAATATCGCATGCCTGTCGTGCAATAGGCTTGTGTGTGCCCTGTGTATGCGGGACTCGCACCTCAGTCATGACATCATCAGTGTCAACAAGCTCCGTGACTGCATGTCACTACGGGTAGGTCCCTTTCTCTTCGTTCATCACAGTCAATCTCCAATGTTGCACCCATCTTCCCAGCACGTAATACCTTCATTTCACGGAGGAGGTAATTTAAACAGCGTCGTGACGTCAGGCCATTTTGGCGTAACTCAACAAGTGTACTTTATCGCAGGATAAAGAACAGTCGACGCATTTGATCTTTCAAGCAAGCATCGTAGAATGTACGATAAACAACGACCACAAGTCATTCATTTCTTAAATGTGATATCAACATTAATTCCAGCCTCCTTAATAGTCAAGTTGCTAAAAGCAATGTTAAATGCTAAACTTTTCTTTATTGCTGATTTTATAAATTTAATATATGTGATATCAAGAAACAACTACGTGGCAACTTGGCACCCATGAGTACTTGGAATATCTTTTTTTAAAAATCCTTGAAATTTCAAGGACCATGTGGAGGCCAAATAAGTTGTTCGGTAAGTAGCACCAAGTAAAGCCCACCCCCCCAGCTCCTTTCCCAGCGCGTGACACCTACGTTACACTCTCGGTAACATCGCTGCCACCAGAGTGGGCGCGGCCATTACAAGAATCTTGAAATTTGCCTGCTAACCCCAAATGTAGTAACGTTTATACTTTTGTTTATGTCTTTGGGAATGCCATCATAGATCATTTTGAAAGGGTTTACGACAGAAAATGTTTTTTGGGCATGGGTTGCCCGGTCGTCTATGGCGCCGCGATTTGCTGTATAGAGTTGCATCCCTTGGGCATGCCAGAAACCTATGATTGTGGGTTTAAATGTGTCAGCACCATACCCGTGCTTGTGGGTTTCACACAAGTGGTAAATGTCTAAGATCTGCATCACTTTGGGCTTTCCTCCCACATTAAACTGACATGCCGCAATATTACTGGAATACTGTTAAAAGCTGCGTTAAACCCAACTAACTCACTCACTCACTCACTCACTCACTCACCAGAGGAATGTACATTATTTGTATAATCAGAGATTCGAGAGGTTCGAGATTGCAGATGAATTGAAAATCAACCATCTTCCCCCTTCCCCCAACATTCGCACTATACCAATTACATGATAGTTGTAATAAAACAATTCAAACTGACAAACAAAATAATTCAGCAGGGACACTCATCACATGTTTGTAAACATAACGGTCAGTCGGCTGCTAGTTCAACTCCAAGCATTGTTGTTATCACCTATCACAGTTGGGAGTTTTGACTGGTTGCAGCGATAATTGCTGTGAGGAGCTTGTCACCTTCCTGAGGCAAGGGAGATAACTGACTTTAGCTATCCAGTTTCAAGCCTTTGCTGAACCAAGCCGAAGTGATGCAGGTCTCAGACGTTTAACACTTCGGTGAAACCCACGAGCACGGGTATGGTGCCGACAAACCTAGAAGCATAATCAGGGCGAACCGGGATTTGAACCCACAATCATAGGTTTCTGGCGTGCCCAAGGGACGCAACTCTGCACAGCGAATCGCGGTGTTGACGACTTGGCCACCTGTGCCCCCCAGTCAAGATGACCTGATTGATAATCAAGAAAGTCAAGTCAGCTCATGTGTCAACACTTGTGTGATATTCAGGCGGATGTAAAAACCCTCTAGCGCCCCTAGGCAGCTTCGGTGGTATACTCCCCACGGAGTTGAGAATGATGGAATGCAAACAGATCCATTGGTCAGGGAACAAATAAAGCTGCATTTGAGCAGTTACTAGTACCTGGATACCTGTCAGATATGAGTGTATAATATAATAATGTCATGATGCGTTGTCTGTCGTCTGTCCGTCTGTTATTAACTTTCCACTTTCGACATCCCCCTGAAAGGTCAAGGCCCATTGAGCTGTGTTTTCCCGAGGCAAGGGAGTTGATTGACTGTAAAAGTCCAGTTTCCACCCTTGCCGAACTAGGCTGCGGTTATGGAGTCATAGTTTGGCTGGTCTAACAAATCTATGCAGAGTCCAATCAAAATCACACAATGAAATCAACATCCTGACTCTGACATTGTGATATTTACTTTAGTATGTAGAAAATAGGACCTGCATGTACAGTGTCAATCACTGTCAAACACTGCACAGAGCTCCAGACAAGCTTTTGGTGTTGTGGGTATTTTACCCATGCATTTTAAAATCATTGGGTATCAGTTATTCTGTCTGGGTATTCAAATTTCTGTTACCCTCTAGTTTTTACACATGTGGGTATTTAAGTTAAATATTTAAAAACACTATTCATCTAGTCCCTGCAAACTGGTGACGTGTGGGTTTGAGAGCTTTATAGGACTCAAAATTACCATGATACTTCCACAAGAAAGTGTGATGGCAAATGATCATGATGTAACTGTCATCATGGAGTTTGGCAAGGTTGAAGGAATGCCCGTTTATAATGCAAAATAAGTTGCTGATTTGCTTATCGAATACGCAGGGTTACTTCACAATATTTTGATGATACGCACAAGTTATATTTTTGTAGCGTATCTAATGTTCGTTGCTTATTTGATACGCTTGAATATTATTTCACTGCGTATTTCTGCATTTCTGATGCGTATTTTACGCAGATACGCAGCTTATCTGGAGCTCTGACTGCAGCTCCCAATATACGAACAAATCGTGTTACCGTTTGGGATCATGAATATTTTTTAGATATTTTTATGAAATTGTGTGCTCAGTCTTCAGTACAAAAACATCCCAGAAATATTCTCCAATCTCATTAAAATCATATCTTAGTTCTCGTTACCCCTAAACAAAGATCTGAGGACATCACATTACGGGTCTCGTCAGACCGACCTTGTGCGAACTTTGACCAACCAATGGAATGACCAATCAGAAGGCAGCTTTCTCGTGCTTTACGGGACTAATTTCAAATTGGTGACTACGCTTCGAAACATATTTTGACAAATTCTTGATTAAAAATTTGAAACCTGAACAAAAGAACATTCTGGAATGGCTATTAGATGTGTTTGTGTTAGTTTTTGAGGATGCATGATTAGAAATCACATTCCAACTGTCACTTTCATGATCTGGTAAGCGATGCTCTGATTGGTCGGATGAAAGGTTGTTCTGACGTGACCCCTAATGGGATGTCCTCAGATCTTTGTTTAGCGGTAACGAGAACTAAGGTCTAATTTTAATGAGATTGAAGTATTCATAGTCCCTGCCCTTTTTGTGTGCAGTGTATATTGCAAAACATATCGCAAAATATTGCTGTATTATACTATATGATCATGCTTTGATGCTTTGTTTATGATTCAAGTCTGTATTGCCTTATTTAGTTCATGATCAGTGCTTGTGCAGTGTTTGAAATTAATCATGAAAGTCAAAGGGTATTTGTCATCACCCTAATGTTAACGGTTGGAGATTTAGGGGCTGTTTAGATGAAACTACTACGGGGAAGATCCTAATGACCCCTAAATTTGGGACTCACTGTTTTTACTCCCGTGAAGATCCGAGTTAGAATAGGTCTTCAGCTACCCATGCTTGTAAGAGGCAACTATCGGGATCGGGTGGTCAGGCCCCCTGACTTGGTCGATGCATGTCATCATACCCCAGTTGCTTAGATCGATGCTTATGATGTCAATCACTGTATTGTCTGGTCCACAGACCACCATCATATAGCTGGAATATTGCTGAGTGCATCATTAAATAACAACCAAACAAACAAACACTTTCAAAGTAAAGTTTAGTAAATGTATTGAAATTTTGAAACTGTGGAAACAAAAGTGGAATTTATTTTCAAAATTATGTTTTGTCAAGTATACTACCCAAAAAGGACCACACGTTGCTATAATATTACTATACTGTATTTGCCGTATCAAGCGCCCTTGTCCAATAATCCCCTTCCCCCCTCCACCTGCAAATTTACATAACAGTTCATATTTTTTTTTGTATAGTTTTGCATAATTGCCTCGTAAATATGTTCAAAAACGTTTTGGTTTTAGCAACATTTGGGGGGACCAGTTGTCTTAGGTGCCCTGAATCGCTGTGCAGAGTTGTGTCCCTTGGGAACGCCAGAAACCTATGATCGTGGGTTCGAATCCCGGTTCGACTCGATTATGTTTCTAGGTTTATCAAAACCATACCCGTGTTCGTGGGTTTCACCGAAGTGGTAAACGTCTGAGACCTGCATCACTTCGGGCTTTCCTCCCACATGAAGCTGACACGCGGTGATATAACTGAAATACTATTAAAAGCAGCATTTGACCTAAGTTTGTTCACTCCCACGCAATCTCTGAAAACCAATCTAACTTGTTGTGTATGGTTTTAGTAAGGGCCAGAGCTCTAGATAAGCTTTTGGTTATTTGGGTATTTTACCCAGGGTTTGATTTTGATTGGGTATCCACAGGTTTTAGAAGGTATTCAAATTTTTTTACCCACCTGTGTCTTCACATTTGGGCATTTAGCTTAAAACCTGTTTCATAACAATCCCTGTAAATCATTTAAACCATGTGAATAGTAGTCTGCCCGCCTGCATCTGCTTGTGGCTCCCTTTCCAGGAAGATATTTTTGGTTAATTTGTATATTTCACAAATCAGCGGTTAATTAAGATACATGTACATTGACTAGGCACGATGTGCTTTTCAAATGGCATCTATCAGTATTTTTGTCGTAGAAGCTTTTCCGAGTGGAACTGTCGGTAAGTGACTTTGGCGATCGGCTGATACACAATCATTTTATCTAACAGTTGTCATATACGCAAATCGTTTTATCTAATCATGCTAATAATTGTAATATACGCATTAATTTTATTTTAATAGCGTATTCATAGATTTTGTTGTGTGTTTGATATGCTAGGATTTGATTTGTCTACTTATTTCAGTTTATTTTATGAGTATTAATACGCAGCTTATCTTAGCTCTGAGGGCCGACCTCTACCAATTTCCTAAGGGCCGGGCTGCTTATAACGACGAATATGGTAGTTCATCTGTCATGCCATGACAGATTAACTATGCGAATATGAAAGAATTGGTTGGTCCTTGAGTTGTTTTGAGCAGTATATAAACAAGATAAATGCCATTTCATCAAGGTTGGGTAGTCCAGTGGTTGAAGTGTTCGCTCATCATGCCAAACACCAGGGTTTGATGCCACACTTGCAAGGGCCATTGTTGGCGCCCTCTAGTATGGCTGGGTAGTCTAGTGGTTGAAGTGTTCGCTCATCACGCCAAACACCAGGGTTTGATGCCACACTTGCAAGGGCCATTGTTGGCACCCTCTAGTATGGCTGGAATAATGCTAAACATTTTACTGAAGAATGTATTGGGTTCAAACATCCGTCTTTAAACAATCCTGGATCTACTTTGTAAAGACTGGATCACCCTATTCCAGTATCTGATTGTTTATTTCGTCGTGGATAAAATAGATAATCATTGTCACAAGTAACCATGGTAACTGGCGATGACAAACTTGACATCGTTTACAGTGCCGCGTCTTCAGCATGGAACTCAGTGATGTCATCAAACATTGGAAGACGCTTTGTCCAGAACAAAAGTTCCAGGTTGGGAGAATTAAGTGAAAATTAGCAGAGTTGAATTTAATTGAGTTTGTTTGTTTGTTTGTTGTTTAAAAGTTCCAAACAGTTATTGAAACCAAATGCAAGTGTTATTTGTTTGTTGGTTTCTTGTTTAATGCCACTTTCGGCAGTATTCCGACCAGATTCCTGAACCTAGGACCTTTCTTTTGTCAGAACGATGCATCAGAATATGATCACGTAGGTTTCACCAAGGTGGTCGATGCCTACATTGTGGGTTTCATCAAGGTGGTTGGAGTCTACATTGTGGGTTTCACAAAGGTGGTCGATGCCTACATTGTGGGTTTCATCAAGGTGGTTGGAGTCTACATCGTGGGTTTCACCAAGGTGGTCGACACTTGCATCGTGGATTTCACCAAGGTGGTTGGAGTCTACATTGTGGGTTTCACCAAGGTGGGCAGCGCCTACATCGTGGTTTCACCAAGGTGGTTGGAGTCTACATTGTGGGTTTCACCAAGGTGGTAGGAGTCTACATTGTGGGTTTCACCAAGGTGGTTGGAGTCTACATTGTGGGTTTCACCAAGGTGGTTGGAGTCTACATTGTGGGTTTCACCAAGGTGGTCGACGCCTACATCGTGGTTTCACCAAGGTGGTTGGAGTCTTCATCGTGGTTTCACCAAGGTGGTAGGAGTCTACATTGTGGGTTTCACCAAAGTGGTTGGAGTCTACATTGTGGGTTTCACCAAGGTGGTTGGAGTCTACATTGTGGGTTTCACCAAGGTGGTTGGAGTCTACATTGTGGGTTTTACCAAGGTGGTTGGAGTCTACATTGTGGGTTTCACCAAGGTGGTTGGAGTCTACATTGTGGGTTTAACTAAGGTGGGCGATGCTTACATCGTGGGTTTCACCAAGGTGGTTGGAGTCTACATTGTGGGTTTCACCAAGGTGGTTGGAGTCTACATTGTGGGTTTCACCAAGGTGGTAGGAGTCTACATTGTGGGTTTCACCAAGGTGGTTGGAGTCTACATTGTGGGTTTCACCAAGGTGGGCGATGCTTACATCGTAGGTTTCACCAAGGTGGTTGGAGTCTACATTGTGGGTTTCACCAAGGTGGTAGGAGTCTACATTGTGGGTTTCACCAAAGTGGTTGAAGTCTACATTGTGGGTTTCACCAAGGTGGTTGGAGTCTACATTGTGGGTTTCACCAAGGTGGTTGGAGTCTACATTGTGGGTTTCACCAAGGTGGGCGATGCTTACATCGTGGGTTTCACCAAGGTGGTTGGAGTCTACATTGTGGGTTTCACCAAGGTGGTTGGAGTCTACATTGTGGGTTTCATCACCCAGGTCCACATCTGCCTCGTAGGTTTCACCAGTAAGGTGGACACCTACCTCGTTATCAATTCACTGCAAGTTTACACATTGCCATCTTCACGAGGCAGGGAGTTAACTGACTATAAAAGTCCAGTTTCCACCCTTGCCGAACTAGGCTGGAATTCCTGGGCTCGATTGTAGCGCCACCGTGGCTATTACGAGTTATGTCCCTTCTATGCCTCTCCTATGGACCAATCAGATTCCAATTCTCGTATCTCTTGCATTTGATTCAAACAAAATGGCGGCGCCAAGTCAAGACGATCTGTTTGTTAATCAAGATCTATATTGTGATAAAACAAGTCTTACACCGCGAAGTGCATCAAATCACGTGAGCACCTTGATTAAAAACATGAAAAGATTTAGAAAATATCTGTTGACAACGAGTTGGCAGTGCACATGCTTTGTAAACCCTGCAATCGACCGAAATCTGCACGACAGTTTACGAACCGGATTTCCATTTCGTTGCGCGATTTTGATTGGACTATGCATAGGCTCGTTAGTCCAGCCAAAATGTAACTCCATAATACCAGCTTAGTTCGGCAAGTGTGGAAACTGGACTTTTATAGTCAGTTAACTCTCTTGCCTCAGGAAGATGACACATTGCTACATGATCCACAAGAGTGATGATCCATCAGTTTGATGATCCACCTACCCATGTATGATAACCCATGAAGATCCTTACAATAGGTCTTCAGGAACCATTCATACCTAAAAGGCGACTATGCTTGTCGTAAGAGGCAACTAAAGGGATAGGGTGGTAAGGCTCGCTGACTTGGTTGATGCATGCCATCGTATCCCAAATGCTCGGATTGATGTTCATGATGTCAATCACTGGATTGTCTGGTTCAGACTCGATTATCTACAGAGCACCGTCATATAGCTGGAATATTGCTGAGTGTGGCGTTAAACAACAAACAAAGAAACAAATGTGTGAATTCATTATTGAATTCTGTATCAACTTAAAAACAATAATATGTACCCATATGTACCCTTATGTTACAAGTTGTAGCAGGATCACGAGGATTACATGGGGTTTTATGCATCCTGCTTTAGGTTTTGTACCATGAGCTGGAGTGAATGAGAGAGTGAGTGAGTGAGTGAGTGAGTGAGTGAGTATGGTTTTACGCTCCATTGATGCGTGCGGCTTTCTACCTTAAAGAAATCAATGTGCAGCCTGTCTTGTTCATGGTGGGGTATAAATGATTTATTCCCTGCTGAGAAATATATTTCCCTCCAAGACGGGATACATAGAATTTTATCAGGATCACATTGACCAATCAGATCTCATCATTCTGACATGAAGGAATGATAAACAAGTTTTGTCCCATCCTTTCCTGCCAACTACTCAGACTAACATTGCCATACAAAATGTACAAAACAAAATGTTAAATCTAACTGCAGTACTTTTGTAATGAACTTGAATTATTTCGCCTTGCAATTTTAATGCAAACTGGTTGACTTCAACAACTCCAAAAAAGTGGAAGAGGCGCCACATGGAACAGGAAGAATATGACACAAAAATGGTACAAATTAAGTATCGTGATGGATATATATTTTGTATGACTTCCGTATCGGGATGTATATCGATACATGAGACAGGCACATCGGGAGAGCTACAAAACACCAACTCTCACTGTTGCTGGTTATAATTCTGTTGCCATGGTTACTGGTTGCAGGAGAAGGTAGCCGATGACCTGAATGAGCTCCAAGTGCTCCAGAAGCGGCTCCAGACGCAGATGGAGGATAGGAAGAAAACGCAGAAAGAGATTGAGGTTGGTTACCATGGTTACAACTTAAATGTGAGGTGAGGTGAGGTGAACAATGGTGAAATGGGGTTTGGTGTCACGTTCAAGATTATTGCACTTAAATAGCGATGTGCATGCATCTGTGTGAGTGTGTGTGTGTGTGGCTGCTTTCAAACTGTCGAAAACGTAGGTGAAAACTTTGGTTCATATAAGCCTGGTACGACTGACCTCTTAAGAAGAGATACGAGTGTTTCAAAACCCATCTTCCCGAGGCAAGCATGTCCACTAGCCTATTCAAAGCCTAGTTTCTACCCTTGTCACATCAAGGCCACTTTTCTTGGCTCGACCCTGGTGCCACCTCGCTTAGATCATGAGTTGTGTCCCTTGTAATGAAAATGCGATATCCAGTCAGATCACTGTTCTTATCTTGTATAGCTTCACAAAGATGGCGACTACCGTAGGAGACAATCTAGTCGAACAGATAACGAAAACATTCGCGATTTCATCCCTGTCACAAAAACACTGTCAATCGTTGGGGGGTTTAAAAGATGAAAAAGGCATATTCATGTCAACGGTAGATCACAGGCAGCGGTAAATCACTTTCATACGAAGGTGTACCAGTCATGGATGTTGCTTTTGTGACACGTTCTCTGATTGGTCTTTCCATAATTGCGATAGTCCAATCATATTCAGCACTGGAAAGTAGGCTTGATGTGGCAAGGGTGGAAACAAGACTTTGATAAACAGGCCAGTGGACGCTCTTGCCTCGGAAGATGTTCAAGACCCTGACAATACATTCAAGTGTCAACAGGCCTTCCCTTACAAAAACACATCTGCTGGTGTATGGATGCATAATTCCTGCATTCCATGTTGTGTGGACATTGTGCTGATTGTGACACTTAATGTTGTTGCAGTTATCCAATAAGAAGATGTGTGCTGAGATAGACGGGGCGTTTCAGCAGCTTCAGTCAGTGCTGCATGGTAAGTTGTGTCGTTATATTGTGTTACTGTTAGGCCTGGCAAACTATATGACTTGTTGTACAGTTACTCACTCACTGACACACTCTCTCACACTGTCACTCTCACTCTCACTCACTCACTTACATACTCACATACTCTCACAGACTCACTCTCACTCACTCTCTCACACTCTCACATTCTCACTCTCTCTCACTCTCACATACTTTTACACTCACTCTCACTCACTCTCTCACACGATCACATACTCACTCTCACTCTCACTCTCACATACTTTCACAGACTCTCACTCACTCTCTCACACTATCACATACTCACTCTCACTCTCACTGTCATATACTTTCACAGACTCTCACTCACACTCTCACATACTCACTCTCACTCTCTCTCTCTCACATACTTTTACACTCACTCTCACTCATTCTCTCACACTCTCACATAGTCACACTCACTCTCTCACATACTTTTACACTCACTCTCACTCACTCTAACTCTCACATACTCACTCTCACTCTCACTCTCACATCCTCACTCTCACTCTCTCTCTCTCTCACATACTTTTACACTCACTCTCACTCACTCTCTCTCTCTCTCTCACATACTTTTACACTCACTCTCTCTCTCTCTCACATACTTTTACACTCACTCTCACTCTCTCTCTCTCTCTCTCACATACTTTTACACTCACTCTCACTCACTCTCTCACACTATCACATACTTTTACACTCACTCTCACTCTCACATACTTTTACACTCACTCTCACTCACTCTCTCTCTCTCTCTCACATACTTTTACACTCACTCTCACTCACTCTCACTCACTCACTCTCACTCTCACTCTCACATACTTTCACAGACTCTCACTCACTCTCTCACACTATCACATACTCACTCTCACTCTCACTCTCACATACTTTCACAGACTCTCACTCACTCTCTCACACTATCACATACTCACTCTCACTCTCACTCTCACATACTTTCACAGACTCTCACTCATTCTCTCACACTATCACATACTCACTCTCACATACTTTCACAGACTCTCACTCACTCTCACTCACTATCACATACTCACTCTCACTCTCACTCTCACATACTTTCACAGACTCTCACTCACTCTCTCACACTATCACATACTCACTCTCACTCTCACATACTTTCACAGACTCTCACTCATTCTCTCACACTATCACATACTCACTCTCACATACTTTCACACTCTCACTCACTCTCTCACACTATCACATACTCACTCTCACTCTCACTCTCACATACTTTCACAGACTCTCACTCACTCTCTCACACTATCACATACTCACTCTCACATACTTTCACAGACTCTCACTCTCGCATACTTTCACAGACTCACTCTCACATACTTTCACAGACTCTCACTCTCCCTCACACTCTCACATACTCACTCTCACTTTCACTCTCGCATACTTTCACAGACTCACTCTCACTCACTCTCTCACATACTCTCACATACTCACACTCACATACACGCGTCCACACTCACTCACACTCTCTCACTTACTCAGAACATGACCAATTTTGTAAATGTTTCAGATAAAAAAGAAGAAATAAAAAAATACCTTACAACATATCACGAGAAGAACCTTGACAATCTAAAGTTAGACCTGAAAGCCCTGGAGGAGAAGTACACGAACTCCACCCGGATGATCCAGAAGGTGATCACGTGTACCACGAAGCCGCACGGCAACATCAAGGAGATGCTGGACCTACCACAACAGTGAGTCCCTCCACCCTAAGTGACGAAGTAACCATCTTCCCAAGGCAAGGGCGTTAACTGACAATAAAAGTCCAGTTTCAACCCTTGCCGTACTAGGCTGGAATTCAGGAGTTATATTTTGGGTGGCAGAGCTCCAGATAAGCTTTTGGTGTTGTGGGTATTTTACCCATGCATTTTAAAATCATTGGGTATCAGTAATTCTATCTGCGTATTCAAATTTCTGTTACCCACTAGTTTTTACACATGTGGGTATTTAAGTTAAATATTTAAAAACACTATTCATCTAGTCCCTGCAAACTGGTGTCGTGTGGGTTCGAGAGCTTTATAGGACTAAAAAATACCACGATACTTCCACAAGAAAGTGTGATGGCAAATGATCGTGATGTAACTGTCATCGTGGAGTTTGGCAAGGTTGACGGAATGCCCGTTTATAATTTCTTTGGGTTTCATCACAATATAGATCTTGATTATTGATCAGATAGTCTTGACTGGGTGCTGCCATTTTATTTGAATGAAATGCAAGTGAAAAAAGAGGTTGAATCTGATTGGTCAATAGAAGAGACACAACTAACCACTGGTGGCACTGGGATCGAGCCCAGAAATTCCAGTCTAGTTCAACAAGGATGGAAACTGGACTTGTATGGTCAGTTCATTCCCTTGCCTATAAAGTCCAGTTTCCACCCTTGTCAAACTGGGCTTTCCATGTTTTCGATTTAGAAAATATCTGTTCATGCCAAGTTGGCGGTGCACATGCTTTGCAAATCCTGCAATCGATCGAAATCTGCACGACAGTTTACAAACCGGATTTCGATTTCGTTTCGCTATTTTGATTGAACTATGCATAGACTCGTTAGTCCAGCCAAAATATAACTCCATAATACCAGCCTAGTTCAGCAAGGGTGGAAACTGGACTTTCATTGTCAGTTAATTCCCTTGCCTGGGGAAGATGATAAGACGCAGCCTCAGACTAAGGATAAGCACTTACTCATAGTTCATGAGAGATTTTTTGATAGAGTGATGGAGTGAGATGAGGAGATCCCAGCAAGGAGTTAACACATAAATAGTTTTATAATAAACATCAATATTGACAGTATTACTAGATGGTAACAATTAGGGCTGCAACGAATACACTATGCGGCGAATATGATTCGTATCAGGAATATAGGTAATGAATATGAATATTAATTCATGAATACAAAAACAAGTCAGCAGTTTATGTATTATTTGTCATAACAGTGAAACAATAACAACATACATTATTTGACATCGTTTGTTAATTATTAATATATTATACATTTATATACTGCTCTTATCCAGGTACTAGTATCTGCTCAAATGCGACAATGACCAGTGACCACAATACTGTTAAATTAAATATCATAAGAGTGTTGTTTTGGAAGAAATCTATGCATATAATATATTCTTAAGGATATTTTTAGGTACAGGTTATGAAAATGCACTTGATTGCATATTCATAAATATTCAATTCTTGTGGCCACGAATAATGAATTCAATTTTTATGGATACGGTTCGATTCACCGAATACGCAAGTGAATCGTATCAGTCCTAGTAAAAATACTAATGACACATTTTAATATACTACTCATCTTTTGGCATACATTTTTGAATAAATTCCTCCAGATCAAACATATTACAGGGATGGACTGCTAGTAAACATGCAGGCCATACCTCAACTAAGGGATGGAAGAGTGGTCTAGTGGTTAAAGCATTTGTTCCTCACGCCAAAGGTCCGGGTTTGATTTCCCATATGGGTACAACGTGTGAAGCCCATTTCTGGTGTCCCCAACCTTGACTGATGGAATATTGCTAAAAGCGGCGTAAAACCATACTCACTTACTCTCATTCAGGCATGCGACCGCCCTGTGGTCTAGTGGTAGAGAGTCCGCCCGGAGAGGGGAAGGTCCGGGGTTTGATCCCCGGTCGCGTCATACCAAAAGACGTTAAAAGATGGTACTTGTTGTTACCCTGCCTGGCGCTCGGCATAATGGGGCTAAAACAAGGACTGGTCGGATCGGAGTCAGTATACTGTGTCTGAGTTGGGTATTCATGTTAAATTGGCATCAGTCCGGACTAGTACAAGCAGACACACACACACACACATACATGCATGCACGTCGCTATATAAGTGCAATAATCTTGGACGTGAAGTTTAACTCAATTTCACCTCCCCTCCCCTCATTTAGGCGTGCAGACAGGGGGTGCAGTCAGATTTTCATGCAGACAGACAGACAGACAGTACTTTAGGCCAGATATTTAGGCTGGATATTTTCATGAGTACAATAACCATGATGACCCATTGACTGACCCATTGACTGACCCCTAGGCCTTTGAAGTTACCTTGTATGATTGTGTTGCAGACTGAAGGCTGGTGTATGACTGTACTGTTGTGCTGTAGACTGAAGGCTAGTGTGTGACTGTACTGTTGTGTTGCAGACTGAAGGCTAGTGTTTGAATATGCTGTTGTGTTGTAGACTGAAGGCTGGTATATGAATTTTCTGTTGTGCTGTAGACTGAAGGCTGGTGTATGACTGTGCTGTTGTGTTGCAGACTGAAGGCTGGTGTATGACTGTGCTGTTGTGTTGTAGACTGAGTGACGTGTATGATTGTGCTGTTGTGTTGTAGGCTGAGTGTAGTGTATGACTGTGCTGTTGTGTTGTAGACTGAGTGAAGTGTATGACTGTGCTGTTGTGTTGTAGGCTGAGTGAAGTGTATGACTGTGCTGTTGTGTTGTAGACTGAGTGTAGTGTATCAATGTGCTGTTGTGTTGTAGACTGAGTGACGTGTATGACTGTGCTGTTGTGTTGTAGGCTGAGTGACGTGTATTATTGTGCTGTTGTGTTGTAGACTGAGTGTAGTGTATCAATGTGCTGTTGTGTTGTAGACTGAGTGACGTGTATGATTGTGCTGTTGTGTTGTAGACTGAGTGTAGTGTATGAATGTGCTGTTGTGTTGTAGACTGAGTGACGTGTATGACTGTGCTGTTGTGTTGTAGGCTGAGTGTAGTGTATGAATGTGCTGTTGTGTTTCATACTGAGTGAAGTGTATGACTGTGCTGTTGTGTTGTAGGCTGAGCGACGTGTATGACTGTGCTGTTGTGTTGTAGACTGAGTGTAGTGTATTAATGTGCTGTTGTGTTGTAGACTGAGTGAAGTGTATGATTGTGCTGTTGTGTTGTACACTGAGTGACGTGTATGAATGTGCTGTTTTGTTGTAGGCTGAGTGTAGTGTATGAATGTGCTGTTTTGTTGTAGGCTGATTGACGTGTATGAATGTGCTGTTGTGTTGTAGACTGAGTGTAGTGTATGAATGTGCTGTTGTGTTGCATACTGAGTGAAGTGTTTGACTGTGCTGTTGTGTTGTAGGCTGAGTGACGTGTATGACTGTGCTGTTGTGTTGTAGACTGAGTGTAGTGTATGAATGTGCTGTTGTGTTGTAGACTGAGTGTAGTGTATGACTGTGCTGTTGTGTTGTAGACTGAGTGTAGTGTATGAATGTGCTGTTGTGTTGTAGACTGAGTGTAGTGTATCAATGTGCTGTTGTGTTGTAGACTGAGTGGCGTGTATGATTGTGCTGTTGTGTTGTAGACTGAGTGACGTGTATGATTGTGCTGTTGTGTTGTAGACTGAGTGACGTGTATGATTGTGCTGTTGTGTTGTAGACTGAGTGACGTGTATGAATGTGCTGTTTTGTTGTAGGCTGAGTGTAGTGTATGAATGTGCTGTTTTGTTGTAGGCTGATTGACGTGTATGAATGTGCTGTTGTGTTGTAGACTGAGTGTAGTGTATGACTGTGCTGTTGTGTTGTAGGCTGAGTGACGTGTATGACTGTGCTGTTGTGTTGTAGGCTGAAGTCCATGGTGGAGCAGTCCCAGCTGCTGTCTAGCCTTGATAATGTTGACCTTCTGATGGCCGAGAACAAATTCTCCAAAGTGTTGCCCTCCCTGGAAGCTGTGGCCAACATCTGTCAGACCCTGCACCCAGAAGGTGAGTCAGAGTCACATACGCTGGACCCTGCACCCAGAAGGTGAGTCAGAGTCACATCTGCCAGACCCTGCACCCAGAAGGTGAGTCAGAGTCACATACGCTGGACCCAGAACCCAGAAGGTGAGTCAGAGTCACATATGCTGGACCCTGCACCCAGAAGGTGATTCAGAGTCACATACGCCGGACCCTGCACCCAGAAGGTGAGTCAGAGTCACATACGCTGGACCCTGCACCCAGAAGGTGAGTCAGAGTCACATATGCCAGACCCTGCATCCAGAAGGTGAGTCAGATGCATGAAAGGGAGGTAAATCTCATTCTGCACGTTGCCATCTTTATTGTAAACAAGATTCAACCAACGTTCTGTGCATATGACAAAATCTTAACATAATCCTTTTGAGGAACACAAAAAATATTAAGAGTCTAGTTTCATCAGTGTAAATGGTCTGTACCATTCTGAGATTCTGATTTGGAGACATGGAATAAGGACATTTTATCAACTCTTGATGGGACATTTTCATGATTTTATCAACTCTTGATTGGACATTTTCATGATTTTATCAACTCTTGATTGGACATTTTCATGATTTTATCAACTCTCGATTGGACATTTTCATGATTTTATCAACTCTTGATTGGACATTTTCATGATTTTATCAGCTCTTGATTGGACATTTTCATGATTTTATCAACTCTTGGTTGGACATTTTCATGATTTTATCAACTCTTGGTTGGACATTTTCATGATTTTATCAACTCTCGATTGGACATTTTCATGATTTTATCAACTCTTGATCGGACATTTTCATGATTTTATCAACTCTTGGTTGGACATTTTCATGATTTTATCAACTCTCGATTGGACATTTTCATGATTTTATCAACTCTTGATTGGACATTTTCATGATTTTATCAACTCTTGGTTGGACATTTTCATGATTTTATCAACTCTCGATTGGACATTTTCATGATTTTATCAACTCTTGGTTGGACATTTTCATGATTTTATCAACTCTTGATTGGACATTTTCATGATTTTATCAACTCTTGATTGGACATTTTCATGATTTTATCAACTCTTGAAGGGACATTCTACTGTATTATTGCCAAATCAGAAACAAACAAACAAGCAAAGAAACCAAAGGTAGTCAGAGGAATGTAATATCCTTAAATAACACTACAATTTTCTTGGCACTGGTTATGGAAAGTTGTACATGTCTCGATGTTTTTTCCAGCTACGAAGGTGGTGTGGAGTAAGGTGACCCCGGAGAAGAAGGACAACGGTACATTCTCCAGTAGTATGTTCCTCGGCTTGTTTTATCTGCAAAGATGCCTGCCATTGTCAATTTCTCTGAATATTTACTCTTATTTAAACGGAGTCAGCGATAGCCCAGTCGACTAAGGCGCCGTAATTCGCTGTGCAGAGTTGTGTCCCTTGGGCATGCCAGAAACCAATGATTGTGGGTTTGAATCCTGATTCACCCTGATTAATTTCTGGTCTGTCAGCACCATTCGCTTGCTCTTGGGTTTTGCCAAAGCAATGAAAGTCGTAAGGCCTGCGTCATTTGGGGCTTTCCTCCCACATCAAGCTAACATGCCGTGATATAACTGGAATACTGTTTAAATCAGCATTAAAAACCCTACTCACTTTTCGAAACCCTATTCTGTCAAGACAGTAAGGTGAAACCCCATTGTCTCAAACTCCTGAGGACTTATCCGGGGTTTGACACATCCGACTCGGCCGTCTGACCTAGCCATTAACGAACAGAAGGTAAACGTACTTTATTGTACTTGATATTAATAAAGGAAGAAAAACAGTAGCATTTGGCATATCTACATTTATACATTTACATTATTTATATCATTGAATCCCGGTTAGAATAGGTCTTCAGCAACCCATGCTTGCCGTTAGAGGCGACTAAGCTTGTCGTAAGATCGGGTGGTCAGGCTCACTGACTTGGTTGATGCATGTCATCGATCCCAATTGCGTGTATCGATGCTCATGATTCGAATCACTGGATTGTCTGGTCCAGACTCGATTATTTACAGAACTCCGTCATATAGCTGGAATATTGCTGAGTGCGGTGTTTAACAACAAACAAGCAAAATATATGATTTGATCATCATGAGATCACATGACTTATCATCTTGTGATACGACTATATGTTGAGTTTGAGACAGTCGGGAATTCCGCACATCCATATTGACACATCTGGGTTAAAGTAGTGATAAGTATAGTATGATTTGAGATGACAAGGCTGTGGTCCGTGGATTTGACACATCCGAGTTCGAAAAAAGGGGTCTAAGTGTTTGCGACATATTTTGTCAAAAAGACATTGTCGTAATTTGGACTAGTTTTTTTCGATCTCTCCATTAAAACCGCTCACTGATCAACTCGAATAAATTTGACTTTTAGGTTTAAAGAGAAAGTCAAGTTCAGCCTTGAAAACACTAAAAAGATTAAAATCCTCATCATCTCCTAAACCCATGGAGTCGGCAGCTCATCCAGGGTCTCTCCCAGAGCCAACCCCGGGGGCAGAGGCGTCAACCCAGCCAGACACGCCCGGTGTCTCAAAATCTGCAACATTGATAAAAACACCAAACTCACCAGCAACAGCATCAGGAACGACACTCGCAACATCGCCAGCAACCACTGTTGCTCATAGTCCCAGCACAGTTCTTGGTACAGCACGGCATGCAGTGGAGCAGAACACACGACTGCCTGAGTAAGTCTGATGATGATGATGATGATGATGATGATGTGACTGTGACAACAATGTAACGATGTGGCAATCTCTGAGTCCATGTGTACTGTATTAGGTGTCACAATGTGGCAATCTCTGAGTGCACGTGTACTGTGTAAGGTGTTGCGATGTGGCAATCTCTGAGTGCACGTGTACTGTGTAAGGTGTCACAATGTGGCAATCTCTGAGTGCACGTGTACTGTATAAGGTGTCACAATGTGGCAATCTCTGAGTGCACGTGTACTGTGTAAGGTGTCACAATGTGGCTCCGAGTGCACGTGTACTGTGTAAGGTGTCATGATGTGGCAATCTCTGAGTGCACGTGTACTGTGTAAGGTGTCAAGATGTGGCAATCACTGAGTGCACATGTACTGTGTAAGGTGTCACGATGTGGCAATCACCGAGTGCACATGTACTGTATAAGGGGTCAAGATGTGGCAATCAATGAGTGCACGTGTACTGTATAAGGTGTTGCGATGTGACAATCACTGAGTGCACGTGTACTGTATAAGGTGTCATGATGTGACAATCACTGAGTGCACGTGTACTGTATAAGGTGTCACAATGTGGCAATCTCTGAGTGCACGTGTACTGTGTAAGGTGTCACGATGTGGCAATCTCTGAGTGCACGTGTACTGTGTAAGGTGTCACGATGTGGCAATCTTGTGAGTGCACATGTACTGTATAAGGTGTCACGATGTGGCAATCTTGGGAGTCCATGTGTACTGTGTAAGGTGTCACGATGTGGCAATCTCTGCGTGCACGTGTACTGGGTAAGGTGTCACGATGTGGCAATCTTGTGAGTCCACGTGTACTGTATAAGGTGTCACAATGTGGCAATCTCTGAGTGCACATGTACTGTGTAAGGTGTTGCGATGTGGCATTCTCTGAGTGCACATGTACTGTATAAGGTGTCACAATGTGGCAATCTCTGAGTGCACATATACTGTATAAGGTGTCACGATGTGGCAATCACTGAGTGCATCTGTCCTGTATAAGGTGTCACGATGTGGCAATCTCTGTGTGCACGTGTACTGTGTAAGGTGTCACAATGTGGCAATCTCTGAGTGCACGTGTACTGTATAAGGTGTCACGATGTGGCAATCTTGGGAGTCCATGTGTTCTGTGTAAGGTGTCATGATGTGGCAATCTTGTGCGTGCACGTGTACTGGGTAAGGTGTCACAATCTGGCAATCTCTGAGTGCACGTGTACTGTGTAAGGTGTCACGATGTGGCAATCTCTGAGTGCACATGTACTGTGTAAGGTGTCACAATGTGGCAATCTCTGAGTGCACATGTACTGTGTAAGGTGTCACGATGTGGCAATCTCTGAGTGCACGTGTACTGTGTAAGGTGTCACGATGTGGCAATCTCTGAGTGCACGTGTACTGTGTAAGGTGTCATGATGTGGCAATCTCTGAGTGCACATGTACTGTGTAAGGTGTCACGATGTGGCAATCTCTGAGTGCACGTGTACTGGGTAAGGTGTCACGATGTGGCAATCTCTGAGTGCACATGTACTGTGTAAGGTGTCACGATGTGGCAATCACTGAGTGCACGTGTACTGTGTAAGGTGTCACAATGTGGCAATCTCTGAGTGCACATATACTGTGTAAGGTGTCACGATGTGGCAATCTCTGAGTGCACGTGTACTGTGTAAAGTGTTGCGATGTGGCATTCTCTGAGTGCACATGTACTGTATAAGGTGTCACAATGTGGCAATCTCTGAGTGCACATATACTGTGTAAGGTGTCACAATGTGGCAATCATTGAGTGCACGTGTACTGTGTTGCAGCAGCAGTACGGGCACCCCCGATGTGAGTGCATCAGCCAGCAAGGAGTACAAGCTCATCAACCTGGAGCTGTTGCGAGTCGTGCAAGGTAAGCTGACTTCTCCATGCAGTCTAATGGCTGAAAGAAAATTTGAGGATTCCAAATATGTTTTACAAGAGTGATTGAGGATGGTTTTATGCCGCTTTTAGCAATATTCCAGCAATATCACGGTGGGGGACACCAGAAATAGGCTTCAAATGTTGTACCCAGACGGGTAATCGAAACCCAGATCTTCTGTGTAACAAGCAAACGCTAAACCATCCCTGTTTTACAAGACTATTTTTGAATATCAATTAATTTTGTGTCATAACACATTTTCCGTCACCTCTCTCCCCATTTATTGCTGCCTTTTTTCTCCTCCAATTCTGCAAGGCAGCACATTGGAAATGTTATTTATGCCTATGACCCTTCCATTTGTGCATGTGTCGTAATAAGCTTTGATATGTAGCAAGTGTTGGTTTGAGCTGGGTCTACTGAAACACAAGTGGATCTCAACTCTTGATAGTATCAGGTGACTGCAAGATGTCCAGGTATGACAACATGAATGTAGATTCAAACTCCAGACAGCAGTGGATCTCAACTCTTGATAGTATCAGGTGACAGCAAGATGTCCAGGTATGACAACGTGAATGTAGATTCAAACTCCAGACAGCAGTGGATCTCAACTCTTGATAGTATCAGGTGACAGCAAGATGTCCAGGTATGACAACGTGAATGTAGATTCAAACTCCAGACAGCAGTGGATCTCAACTCTTGATAGTATCAGGTGACAGCAAGATGTCCAGGTATGACAACGTGAATGTAGATTCAAACTCCAGACAGCAGTGGATCTCAACTCTTGATAGTATCAGGTGACAGCAAGATGTCCAGGTATGACAACATGAATGTAGATTCAAACTCCAGACAGCAGTGGATCTCAACTCTTGATAGTATCAGGTGACAGCAAGATGTCCAGGTATGACAACGTGAATGTAGATTCAAACTCCAGACAGCAGTGGATCTCAACTCTTGATAGTATCAGGTGACAGCAAGATGTCCAGGTATGACAACATGAATGTAGATTCAAACTCCAGACAGCAGTGGATCTCAACTCTTGATAGTATCAGGTGACTGCAAGATGTCCAGGTATGACAACGTGAATGTAGATTCAAACTCCAGACAG